>NC_137499.1:33759490-33916990 GCF_041902795.1 Electrophorus electricus
AACATGCAGAGAGGGAGGGAGAGGAAGAGGCTGATGGGGATGGATGGAGATGGAAAGACTTACGGGAGGAAGTAAGTAGACAGAAAAGATGGAACGACACAAGACAGAGAGAAACCCCTGAAAACACAAAGGTGCCAGAGCTCAGAGGAGTGGTGAAGGAAGGAGGAAGAAGAGAGAGAAACAAAGTCTGGTGAGGAGCACAATAGCGCAGAAGCAGCAGCCAGCGCAGCCTAACAGCCGACCCTCTATGCCCCAGACTACAGCCTGCCATCAGCACTCTAAATATAGAGCCTGCCCTACACACATTTTTACACACACACACACACACACACACACACACACACACACACACACACACACACACACACAGTCTCCTCCATGTGTCCATGTGATAATAATGGTGACACAGCTTTTGTCTTAAATGAAGCATAGACCAGAACAAGACACAAAGCAGACTAAGTGTTTATGTGTATCTGGGAATGTGTGACTGTGTGTGTTTTAATGTGTGTGCCTGTGTGTGGTCTGAGCTGGGTGCTTTAGTTCAGTGGTTAGGGTGGGAGTGGTGCAGTCTCTGTAGTCCTGTTGTCATGGTAATGTTATCAATGCACTGCTTCATAACCAAGGAACACCTGTCCAATTTCTAACATGCGCACGCACGCGCACACACACACACACACACACACACACACACACACACACACACACACACACACACACACACACACACACACACACACACACACACACACACACACATTCTTTCATATAATGATGTGCAGATTGATTCTCTCTGCATTCAGTAGAATCAGAGTAGTAAGGCTGGAGAAGCTAAAGGAGCGGGACGAATAAACCCAGCTCTCTCCTGCCTGATGTGGCCCAATTACTGCTGTTAAAATGTGTATGTGTATGTGTGCACATATGTTTGTGTATAACTGTAGGTATTTATGAGTGTGTGTGTGTAATTAAATTTCATTCTTAGGGCTCCATTACTCCTTCCATTTCTCCAAAACATTTTTCCCAAAATGAACATTCTCTCACCTCCTCTCTTCCTTTCCCTTATTCTCCACTCACCTCTCTGCTCCTGCCCTCCATCCCAAGTATGTCTGGTCTGCTCCCCCAGCCACACCTCCACAATAGGGCTCCATTACTCCTCCCACAGCAAGTACATATGCCTACCTTCTTTGGAGTAGTAGAGGATCTCCACCTTGCGCTCCTCCGAGCCCAGCAACGCCTGTGTGAGTTGGACCAGGGCGCTCTTCATGGTGCCTGGCCCCACCAGGAACTGGCACGTGCATGGCTGCTGCATGATCTCGGCACGCGAGAAGCCAAACATGCGGCAGAAGCCCTCATTACAGTAGATGATGCCGCAGTTCTTCATCTGTGCATTGGCAATCAGGAACTTGCGGTCTGGGGGACAGACGAGGATTGGGGGTGGGGGTTACAGACGGAGACACATGTCTAGTTAAAGCTAATGGCAGTGGAGCAGACTGAATTGAACTGAAATGAAGTACTGATGAAGAACTGATATGAAATGTGTGCTTTGGTTTGTCTCGTTGGATTATCATCTGGTTGGTTAAGGTAGGCTCTGAGTTCATTTACTTTTGTCTTATATTCTGTGAAATTCAAGGATTGTTGTCTAAACCTAGTTGTTAGTTGCTTGGTAACAGTAATTACTCACTACAGGTGTAGTTTCACCCTGACCTTAGGTGTGAATTGAGGGGCGGGCTCAGCACTTATTGAACTGAGTTAAATTAGGACGACTCCTACATGTGTCTGTATCGGTAATCAACATCTGGAGGAGGTTTGGTAGTGTTTTCAATCAGTTCATCTACATCTCAGCTACAGGACTTCACAAACTCAGCTAAGTATCTTCTCTTGTTATCTCAATCCTTTATCTCATACATCCACAAATCAAGCATCTGAACTGTGCTTCACAATTCCTGTTCACATATCCCACAGATCTGCTCGACACAATCATAGAAGTCACAATCTCAGCAACCTCACTGACTCACAATGCTTCACACCATTACATATCGTGGTGGCAGGAGGGCTCTGGAACTGCCAATCTGCTGTCCAGAAGGCTGACTTCATCTCAGCATTAGCATCTCTCCACTTCCTACACTTCCTGGCTCGAAAAGAAACATGGATCACCCCTGAGAACTTAGCAACTCCGGCTGCCCTGTCCTCTGCCTTTTCATTTACCCATTCTCCGAGGCGTCTTGGCAGGGGTGGTGGCACAAATTTTCTAATGTCTTGAGAGTGGTGTTTCACTCCACTTTCCATCTCCTCTTTTGAATTTCATGCCATTACAGTGTCTTTTCCCACCAAACTTCTTATCATTGTCATCTACCGCCCTCTAGGTTCCCCAGATCACTTCATTGATGAGCTCGACATCCTTCTGAGTCAATTCCCCATTGAAAGAAATCCACTCATTCTCCTTGGTGACTTCAACCTTCCATCGGACGAGCTGCATTCCTCTTGCATACTTCCGCTGTTGTCAGCATTCAACCTCACTCTCAACCACTCTCTTCTGACTCACAAAGCGGGCAATGTTCTGGACCTCATCTTCACCCGTACCACCACAACATCGGACATCGCAGTCACCCCCCTCCACCTTTCGGACCATCACTTTCCATCCTTCTCTCTCTCCCTTCTATATCTTTCCATCCAGTCCTCTTCAATATGTTCTTCCTCCCTATGTTGCAATCTGCACTCCATAACTCCCTCTTCCCTTACTTCTACTATTTTGTCCACCCTTCCTCACCCTGACTCTCTATCCTCTCTCTCTTTGGATACAGTTACAAATACTTTCATTTCTACACTCTCCTCATCAATGAATCTTCTGTGCCCTCTCTCCTCTAGGCCTGCTAAGTCCTCCCCACCTGCCCCTGGCTAACAGAAACACTTCGCTGCCACAGGAGAGAACTAAGGACCGTAGAGAGGCGGTGGAGGAAATCTCGCATAGATTCAGACCTCAGCTCATACATGTCTCTCTTTACTAAGTTCTCACTGGAAGTAACTTCTGCAAAGTCATCCTACTACAGAGAGAAATTCGAATCATCATCATCATCTGATCCACGCAAGCTCTTCACTATTTTTTCTTCTCTCCTTAATCCTCCCCCTCCTTCCTCATCTCTTACTCTGGAGGATTTTATAACCTTCTTTGAGGAGAAGGTTGCAGCAATCCGCCAGGCCTTTTCCTCTGTTCCCACCCCTCCAACCAACGTGCATTCCCCAACATCCAACTTTCTAACTTCTTTTTCTCCTCTCTCCACAGATGAAATTCTTAAACTCCTGACTTCCAGCAATCTGACTACATGTCTGCTGGATCCAATTCCTTCTGCTCTGTTCCAGACAATCGCAAGAGATCTGCTTCCTTTCATCTCTGTCATCATCAACAACTCCTTATCTTCTGGATACGTGCTTACTGCATCCAAAACCGCCAGGGTGGTACCAGTCCTCAAGAAGGCCACACTTGACAGCTCCAGTGTTCCCAACTACGGACCGGTATCACTTCACTCTTTCCTCTCAAAAACCCTTGAACGAGCAGTTTATAATCAATTGTCTCTTTTTCTCACCCAGAACCAGCTGCATGATCCCAATCAGTCTGGCTACAAACCGGCACATTTTACAGAAACGGCCCTCATAGCGGTGACTGAGAAACTTCATGCTGCTAAAGCTGCCAAACTGTCATCTGGTTTGATTCTTCTAGACCTTTCAGCAGCCTTTGACACAGTGAACCACAACATTCTTCTCTCTGTTCTTTCCAGGCTTGGTGTGACTGGCTCTGCTTGGAGATGGTTTCAGTCGTATCTGGAGGGACAGTCCCATCAGGTGACATGGAGAGGATCCACATCCAAACCGTGTAGACTCTCCCCTGGTGCTCCACAAGGCTCAGTGTTAGGCCCCCTTCTCTTCTCTTTGTATACTCATTCTCTAGGGGATGTAAAATCTTCTCATGGTTTCTCCTACCACTGCTATGCCGATGACACTCAATTATTTCTTTCTTTTCCACCCTCTGACACGCAGGTCTCCATACGTATCTTGGCATCCTTGACTGACATTGCATCATGGATGACAGCCCACCACTTGAAGCTCAGCCCCAGTAAAACTGAGCTTCTGTTCATCCCAGGTACTCCCAACCCTTACCATGACCTCACTGTTTCCTTTGAGAACTCCCTGGTATCACCATCTGAAGCTGCCCATAGCCTGGGTGTAACTTTGGACAACCAGTTGTCCTTCTCAACTCATGTTTCTAATCTAACCTGGTCTTGCAGATTCCTCCTTTATAACATACAAAGGATTCGACTCTCTCTTTCGCAGGAAGCTACCCAGATGCTTGTGCAGTCTCTTGTGATCTCAAAGCTAGACAACTGCAACTCGCTACTTGCTGGTCTTCCTCTAAGAGCCATCAAACCTCTACAACTTTTCCAAAATGCAGCAGCACAACTGGTCTTCAATCGTCCGAAGTTCACACGTTACTCCACTGCTGCGCTCCCTTCATTGGCTCCCTGTAGCTGCACGCATCAGATTTAAAACCTTGATGCTTGCCTACAAAGCCAAAAATGGACCAGCCCCTTCATACATGAGGTTAATGGTCAAAGCCTGAGCCATACCTCGGGTACTTCCAACCTCAAGTATGGCTCGGCTTGAAATACCTTGCTTCAGGTCTCATGGACAACAAGCATCGAGACTATTTTCTGTCCTGGCTCAAAGATGGTGGAATGAACCCCCACTTGCTGTCCGGACAGCAGAGTCCCTTGTAGTCTTCAAACGCAGACTGAAGACCCATCTATTTGCAGAATATTTAAAGGACAACTGCCACTGCTCCCATATTGACTGACTCATTTAGTACTTATTGTAAGGCACTTTGTTTGTTGTTTAACAAACTCTAGCACTTATTGTTTATAGCACTTATCATTATTTAAGATAGACCTTATGTATTTCTAGGTATCAGCATTCATCCCTGTATTCTACAGTATTATAGTTCATTGGTATGTTTAATTCTAACCTACTGTACTTGGATATGTTCTATGAGTAAATGACAAAGCACTTTTGTAAGTCATTTTGGATAAGAGCATCTGCTAAATGCCGTAAATGTAAATGTACTACTATAAGTCAAGAACAAAGAGAGAAAGACAGAGTTGAGGACAGTTGAGAAAGAAAGACTGTGCAAAAGAGAGCTAATGAGAGCAGAGTAACCAAATAATCAAAGGAGAATATTAAATAGGGAGATGATGACAAATGAATGGCAGAAGGGAGTGGAAGCAAAATGTCGTAGACGATGATGAAAGGGCCATTACAGTGGACAGCACGTATGTCAGTCAGAACACATGAGTGGCCAGCTGGATGAACATTAGAGCAAGGACAATAAGACAGATGGAGAAAAATAGCACAGCACGAGCTGGCCAAACAGAGAAATGTTATAACTTTTAGTATGTTTATACATGCTCATAAAAGAAGTAAAGATTAAAGGTAAGGTTTTTTGGTTCTTATGACCTCTGACACAGACTCATGACAATTAGGGCCTGGAGCAGCTAAGTACATCCAGGTAATGCAGGGACATATCCCACAGCGCAGACCATCTTCTGGACCAGCAATAGTGAGGTTCAGTGACTTTCTCAGTACATTCTTCACTGTGTCTCACTCTTTTTCTCACTCCGTTTCTCTGTCTTTTTGTCCTCGGTCTCTCTCCCTCTCTCTGTCTTTCTCTCTTTTTGTGTCTCTGTCCATCTCATTTTTCTTCCTATATCTTTATGTCTTCCTATCACTCTCTCTCTCTGTCTCATTGTCTCTCTCCTCCTCCACCTGTATCTTTCTCTGTGTAATTATCTTGCAGCAGGGTGCCAATGGTGTTTCTGTTTGGTGGAAGTTATTTCTGCCGTGACACACCAGAGCTCCTGCTGCTGCAAAGACAGCCAAACTGCCCACTCAATCATTTGTTCTTCCGCACCTCTAACCACTCCCCAGTGCAATGAGCAATGACACCCAGTAGCCAGAGGTTCCACATCATACACATAGATCCACGACCAAGCTGTGGCCACGATTCCTCTCTCTCACACATGAGGAACCCGTAACAAGAAAAGCACCCCATGCTTTGTTGTTCTCTTAATGAGTTCCTCTTCATCCCTCCTAATCTTGTCTTGTGATAATTGTTTTGCTGAAGAAGACTTCAGCATCACACTAATTATCACTGTTACAATGCAATGGAACGGACAGCAAGTGACTGTTGCCTAGCAGCCTGCAATCATGCTGAGCTTCAGCAGGTAGAGAGGGGAGAAAGAAGAGTACAAGCACATGACAGTACCATTTGTGCCTGTACATACACAGAGTGGCAATGTACTATGAAGATGAAACAGATGACCAATTACAGACAGAGACCACTAGAAATAAAGCAGACATACATCATAGACATAATGTCACTAGTGTAAGGACTCAAAATCTAAGCACTAACTACTGCTGGTCCAGAAAACTCAGAAAGATAAAACAAACACACACAATTCTGTGCACTCAAGCGCTGAGTGTATTTTCATGCTGAACCCATTCGAGTTATGCTTTGCTGGATTTCCACCTTATACTGTTAGAATAATATGATATACCATTAAGAATATTAGTAAACCTGCTCCAACACTTGACAACATTCACAGCCTGGATCTAGACAGAATACTGGGAACAATGTTCAGCAAATTAATGTTTGTTCAATTCAATGTTCAACTGAATTCAGTAGCATATAAAGCATGGCTGCACAATTAAGAATGTGGCAACCAGAACTGTGACTATAGCTAGCATTATTAGGCAACATATCCTTTAATTAAAAGTGACACTTCTTATATAATGACCGGCTTATCAGTGAAACTGAAATGTGCTGGAGAAGTTTAATACTAGCAAGACAGTGCAGTTAAAATATGACGGAGTAGTTTAATACTAGCAAGGCTGTGTGGTTTGTGCGCTGAATCAGAGTACAGGAACCACAAAGGGAAAATATCTGAACAGGTGGTCTGTAAATTATTGATCCAGAACGTCACATCATAGGTGTTCAATGAACACACGTGCTCACATCCAGAGAGTTTGCTGTAAATTACTGTGATTATCTCTCTGTGACAAAGCTGTAAGGCATGAGTCCAATAACACAGTCAAATGTCAGATGAGCTTCACAATGAACAGCCCATTATACTTGAAATCCCTGAAAGCTTCCCCACCTTAGCAAAGACTGCTAAAGGAACACACTCCATCTGTCACTGTGTTTTCAGAAGCTCAGGCAAGGCAAACCGGCAGCACAGTCCCCGGAAAAGCAGTTTATTCCATTATTATCGTCTTTCCAAGCGGTGTCCGAAACGTATATTTATAACATTAACCCCGTAGCCCACTTAGCAGACGTCGTGTACACAGTCGTGCACAGTGTAGAGAGACAGAAACATAGACACGAAGAAATTAGATCTTAAAGGCTGTGAGCTACCGTATTATGAATATGTCTCAAAATACAGATCTACCAGCACTGCTGTTGATGTGCGCGAAACAGCCCGCGCTTGTGCAACACGTGTGAAGGAAACTAAAGCAAGTGCAAAACAGATAAACGCGCGTACACGCAAAGACAATAATAGGAGAGGTCCTGTTTCTTCAGTCATCTAAGACTTACAATTCACATTTTTAAAATTACTTGTACATTTACAAAACAAATGTATGATATAGATTGAAACTGAGGAGGGCAGACAAATTTGGTTTATTCTTGAGCGCAATTGACTGTTTCCTGAGTGCATGATCTTCCTTTTTCCGTTTTGCTAAACAGAATATAGCACTATAAATAAACGTCTTAAGAACATTCAGCGTCTCCTCTACATTGTGCATGAAGTATATATTCAGTAAATGCGTGCGTATAACTACCGAGCATGAAAAATAAATATTTTAGGCGCTTTTACAACATACGTGCATCGTATTGTTGAACATTAGAGTCGGACATCAAAGTGAAAATGGAACACATGCGCCTACGTTGATGGGAAGTCAACCTATTAACAAGGCCACACAAATGGCAATAGTTTACTTCTAAATTCGTTGAGAAATTAATGGAAGCTGACCATTAAAGTTTTTCCACTTACTTTGCCCGTCAAATTTCCGGATAATGGTGTCCAAATAGGTGTTTTGGAGAGCGACATGACCACGGCGAACAGGCATTTTGACGCGTGGCGACTCAAAAAAAAAAAATCTCCGCGTTCCTGTTCTTACGTAGTCATTGTTTTTCTGATAAGGCAAGAAAAGTCAGGGACTGTGCAATAACTGCAGCACGTCGTGTAAAACAAATGCGAATGTTGGGAATGTTGATGGGAGCCTCGCGCGCCAGTTAAATGTCACCGAGCCCCTATGCGAATCGGTTGCCAAGGCGATTTATAGGAGCGCTTGCGAACGGATTAGACTGTAATATCTAAGATCTGTAAGTTTAAAACCCCCAGCTAATTCATATCAACATTTCGAAAAGTGTTAACAATAAAAAACCGCGTCCATTCACTACCGCGCACGTTGGAAAGAACGCCTGAATGGCTCCGAAACGACTTCTGTTATTGCGACAAGAAAAACTGAATTTTTCGGAGGCTCGGAACCGTGATCTTGTGGTAAGGCAAGGAGTCTAGAGCCCGTCACCAAGCCACATTTAATCCCTTAGAAACTACATTTAGACTGCGGAGTAAGAGAGGGGGTAGCTCCTCACAGCTGTCAGTTATGACAGAGGCCAGATGCGCGCTCTTCACCTTAGCATATCTCTCTCTCTCTCTCTCTCTCTCTCTCTCTCTCTCTCTCTCTCTCTGTGTGTGTGTGTGTGTGTGTGTGTGTGTGTGTGTGTGTAATTGTTTTGTTTTTTTAATGTAAATATAATTTGCTTAATCAGGATAATATGTGAAGGCATATGTCATGATGAACTAGTCTGTGTGTGTGGCAGGGGGATGTGAATGTATATGCCTAATGGGATGAGAACTAAACTTGCCACTGGCAGCATGAGCTTCCCCCTAGGCTGCAGCCACATTTCAGCTGTTCCTGGCTCAGGTGAGAGGATAAATCAGGGGAGCAGGCTACTCAGACCCCTTTATAGGAATTACTATACACAATAGGACAGGAACACGAGGCATGAATGAGTTTTCACATCATTTGAATCATGATCCCACATGTGAGCAGTGAGCACTGTTTCTCTCTCTCTCTCTCTCTCTCTCTCTCTCTCTCTCTCTCTCTCACCCCCCCCCCCCCCCCGCTGGGTGGAAAATCTTTTGTCCCGGTTCTTCCCTTGGCTTCCCTGATGAGAGAAGCTGTTCTGAAGTGTCTTATCTGTCCCACATACCTCCAGCTGCATAGACTCGAGCCATAGCACTGGTGCTGATAATTCCCTTATATATATATATATATATATATATATATATATATATATATATATATATATATATATATATATATATATATACACACACACACTAAGAATAGGGACTAGTCACCCTTTAAAAGAGCTATGTACCATAATATATTCTGAGAACATAACTACACACAAATGATAGCTAATCTTCTGCATATTTGAAAGTGATGGTTTGCATGGTTATACTGCGTGAGATAATGTCTTGCAGATTGCTTTCACTACAGTGATAAATGGACTAAACCTTCTTTATTAAGCCCACATAAGTGTTCCTCATCTCCATCAGTGGATAATCACTTTGCTCAGCTGAACAGATCAACACTCATGGCTTCTGAGTGAGTGTCTCTACAGAGATAAAGAGAGAGAGAGAGAGAGAGAGAGAGAGAGAGAGAGAGAGAGAGAGAAAGAGAAACACATTATGGCTGAAACCTGTGACAGTACTGGCTGCTGCTTTAGTGATCTTGGATGGGTTCTCAGGGTGTGTGTGTATTTGTGTGTGTGTGTGTGTGTGTGTGTGTGTGTGTGTGTGTGTGTGCATGTGACAGAGGGAGCGGCGCTGTGGGATCAGACTGAGGTTAAATATGAGGTGATGTCTGATTATTGTTCAGAGGAGCCTCTCAGCTGTCTTTCAATAAAAGACTTCTCTCCCGAGTCTGAGCATGTCTGATCCACACCAGGGAGATGCCAAACTCTTTCCCTCACCCTCTGCACAGATAAGACTTTTCCCCTTACTGACAACACAGAATCTGCAACAGAACGACTTTTGGAATGTTCTGGGCAGCCAGAGGTCCATGTGGGTGCAAGGATTATCAGACACGGAATAGCATGCATCCCCTGAGCTTAATATGTTGATACCATAATGGGGCAGACTTGTATTTTGTTTTTGCCTGTATATGGAATGTTTTCTGTATGCATGATGTTTTAGTTATTGTGTGACCTTTTCTGTGACAAGGCCAGATATCTAGCTGAACATCAACAAACTAAGCTGTTGGCTTGGTGTGAACAGCTTGAGTATGTGATTCTTGGGAAGTGTCTAGGATTTTCTCTGTTTTTATTATATTACTCTGTACTTTTTAAAGCTAACTACCAAATTTGGAATATTGAGGTTTGTTGGTGAAAGGGCCATAAGCCACATTATATGGTCAAAAATATGTGGACACCCCTTCTAATTACCAAGTTTAGGTGTTTCAGGCACATTCACTACTACCTGGTGTATAAAGTAATGCACGGAGCCATACAGTCTCCATATTGTGAAATGGCAGCATCTAGCAGCGACAGCAGCTCCTAGCCAAAGTGAAAGATCACACAAACCCACAGAGCAACACTGAAGGACTATAATTAAGGACTAGAAAATGAAGGCCTATAATGAACTACTAGAAAAGACACCTGCGGCTTAGGGAAAGTAGACAACTCTGTCCAAGCAGGGCAGAATCAGAGAGGTAGTGGTACACAGATGCAAGGTGTACATGGAACGAAAATGAGATTGAGAATGTGCCATCATATTGCCCACTGGAGTTGATTTGAATCATTCCCTGAACAAAGTCCAAGGTGCATCTGATGATGATAGTTTCCTATTGTCATCATCCTATTGTCAAATTACAGTGAGCAGAGTTAAATGCACATGTATTTCACCTTGCAGCTGTAATGAATAACCTCATCTGGGACGTGTACTAACTACCTGAATTATAGCTATGATTCATCAGCTGCTGTTTGCCAACCACTCCTGTCTTATGCTAATATTGATACTTGGAATGGTTTCATGTCTGACATTCTATATTTGTTTAAAGTGCTGTTGTCTTATCCTGTCTATGTGCCAAGTGCTTTTATACTGTAATTCATCTGAGTGAGGGCTGATGTCTGATGTTGCCCAGTAGAGAACAGTCTTTTCTCATGCTTGGCTTCTCTCACAAGCAGCTTCTCATGCCATTTCAGGCAGTCTTGCCTTGGCCACTGTCACCTTTGGCTTGCTCATTAGAAGTCTACACCTAGATTTCTAAAAGGATACTTTGTGACGGTATCTGTTTTTAAAAAACCCACATACATGTAGACCCCATTTGTAATGTGTGCGGCGTGATTGTGTGATAGTAAAGCACATTACTGAGCTCTTGACTTTCGATATTGGTTTGTCAGCATTTTGTCCATTTTTAATTTTTTTTAATTGATTATGTATCTGTATTGATCAGCTCATGTTCTTAACCATTATGACTTTAATGACTATGACTCCTGCACAAAACCACTTCACAATTGCCTCCTGCTGCCCCTAACTCCCCAGAACATGATCGTTCCGTGTCAGCACTGGCTGGAGCCCCTCAGTACCCAGAGCTTGAAAAGTTGTCCTACTTTAGTAGGAAACATTTGTCTGTTAAGACAAGCCAAGTGTCATGAAGTTGCATTTAGGCCACAGAGTGGCCCTGGGTGCCTGGCTCCCCATTGTGTGTCCCATATACCAGATTATGGACCATCCCTACCGCCACACAACATGATGCTGCCCTTGGAAACACAACACACATCAGCCATCCCACAGGTGATGTGTCACAGTTGACAAAGATGTACAAGAGTGTGTGAGGAGGCATGGCAGGGTGTGAGAGTGATTAATCAGCTTCCCTTTAGAAAGACAAAAAGCCCTTAGGTAATTAATTGAGGCTTCTCAAGCCCTAAGGCATTTAAAGGAACTGGCTTGTCAGATCAAATGATTATTATAATATTAGAATGATTTAGATTAAAGTGGAAAATATACCTTTTTTCTGCCTCGTGATAGTTGCCTTGGCGTTATAATTATTAATACAAACAGATAACTGTCTCTATCTTGGGGTTTGGGGACAAAATATGTATGGCTGAGTAGTCAGAGAGTGACCCACCACAGTTAGGCAGAGTCATCACTTATAGCTCCTTCTGAACGTATGTGGGAGCGTGGCATAGGAGCCCCATCAGTGACCCTGTCATACATGGCCATCACTCAGCCATGCTTCTGCGAAACATATGGAGCGCTTATTCAATGTTTGCATGAGAACATCACATGTGACTGAAGACCCACTCTCAACCCCTTTTACATCACTCTCTGGTATCAGCATGGTCTGACTACCAAAACCTTTATCATTAACTCTATAAGTAGCAAGTACCTGTATATGACTAACAATTATAAGTAGCAAGTACCTGCTAAAGACTTATAAACAAGAAAAACCAGAGGTGGTGCACAGCCACTAATGAAAAAGTATTTATTTTTTTTTACTAATGCAATTTTTCATATTACTAATGCAGTTGACCAATTTACAAAAAGTTAAACTAAAATTAATTATTTCTCTAAGTCACCTTTTTATTAACATACAGTTCAGTAGTCACAGGACAATGGTAAACGTGATAAGACAAAAACGACAGCAGCAACGTTACAACAGCATTATATGAAACACTAAGTGACAAAAAAAAACAGACTAGCAGTCATTAAAGAGCAGTTAAGAGAACTGGGAGAGAATGGTGGGAAAACTAAGAGACAATACAGCATAAACAAACAGCATAAAGCATCACACATGCATGCAGGTGAATTATATGCAGGTAATCATGCAGAGTGTGCTTTAAGGGTCAGATTAGTCAGACAACTGTAATCAAATCTGTTAATGTGACTGTATCCCTCTCACCAGTGAGGCATGCTGCCAAAATAACACCTTCTTTCATCTATACAGACAGACATGTGTACACACACACACACATACACACACACACACACACACACACACACACACACACACACACACACACACACACACACACACACACACATTTTTCCACATATTTTTCCACACCAAGTTATCTTTGAAATGAACAACTCTGTGTTCCCTCAATCACTCAGACACCTTGACAGTGAGATGGCATGAGTGTGAGTGAGTGTGAGGGCATGTGTGCGCATGCGTGTGTCTGTGCACAGTGGAACAAAGAGTCCTTATCAATAAGCCCATATCAAGGAGTCCTTATCAATATGCCCATGTCTGTGACTCAGCAGACAGTGAGGAAGAAGCAAGAAATAATTTTCCAGTGTCTGCTTTAGTCAACTCTCAGTTACTCCAGTTACAACAGCTAACATTAAATTTTTCAAGGAGACAAATGAAGTCAAGAGTTACTAGAGGAATAAAAAAATGAGTGGGGCAAGGTCAGGAAAAAGTGCATAAACCTCCTGTCATGTACTAGCACCTCTGACAAATTCACCTCACTCAGACTCAACCAAATTACTTGACGGTTTTCCAAGATCCAGCTGTTTTATAGCACCCCGACCTCTCCCATCTTCTGCAGCTGCCCTACCTACACACTGACCACTTCACAGAACCATTAACTACATTGCCTAACCTACTCCTCCACTATAAAGAACTGAACTAAAACATTTCTAAACAAAAAGTAAATGTAATGAATAGCACCTATGTTAATTAACACAATCTTCATTCCCAGCTTCCACTGTAACCAGCTAGATTTTAAGCCCCTTTTGAGCACAAGTGCTAAACATGCAGCCTCACTTCCAGTCTCACATTCCTTTTCAGCTATTTGATAAAAGATCTACTTGCCTTTTGGTAAAAGTGTTAGAGGAGTGTTCAATTTGTCAAACAGGTGCTAATGAAAAGATAAGTAGAGTAAATGAGTAGAGAACAGCAAAGGATGTGGGGATTTTGAACACAGGGCACACAACCCTAACCTTAACCCTAGAATGAAGCTAGAAATGGTTATCGTGGGTACTGAGAAGAGCGAGACATAAGGGGGAGTCCACCTCCGTCTCACTTCTCCTGGTTCCCATCAGAACTAGCAGCTGAGTGACTATGGCAGGTCCTTCCTCTCTGTGGTCGACTCCTTTATAATCTGAGACAGTGTGAGAAAAAGAGTTATGTGCAGTAAAAGGTACCACACTGACCTCTGCTGCTGATAAAATGCAAATACATATCTTTGATTTTTAGATAGGCTGTACCTCTCCATCACGTGTTTCGACAGTTCGAACAACAATGCTCCTCTTCACGTGAGCCTCTGGAATCAGTTTAGTGTCCAAACTGGTTTCTGATCACAAAAAAGAGAATGAACACAAAAGGTACTAAACTGGCATAGTTATTCACACCACAAGGGAAGGTGGGATTCAGGAAGGTACTGAAACAGTCTGTAAAGCACCATGATGAACTAAAAATGTTTTGTTAAGTTTCGCCCACCTCTGAAATGCAGGTTGGCAAAACTCTGCACGGGAACAGTGATTCTGAAAAGAAGACAAGTAGAATCACCAACATGACTTTGCATGGGTTTTGATGTTAACCATGTTTGGTCTGCGCACTTGTCCCGAGTCCTGTTGTCTTACCTGTTCTCCTCTCCCTCTAGGAGCTTCCTGTAGGTGGCGATCTCCACATCTAGGGCCAATTTGACATTGAGCAGGTCCTGGTACTCTTGCAGGTGTCTGGCCATCTCCTCCTTCAGAGCCTGGATTTCCTCCTCCAAACGTGCCACTGTGTCCTGGTATGCGGCCGTCTCCATGGAGAAACGCTCTTCCATCTCACGCAGCTGTCGCTCTAGTGATTCGTTCTAAACAGAGAGAGAGGTAGAGGAAGAGAGGGCAGGAGGAAGGCAGAGACAGAGAGAAACAAACAGTGAGTCTCAGAGGGTGAGACAGAAAATGAAAGAAAGAAATATAAAGATGGCAGAAGTAAACAAAAAGAGGGGTGCAAGCAGATGAGAAGAGGATGGAGGGAGGTAGGGAAGAATGTCAGTAATTGTTAGTCATTTGTTTTCTTCTTTGTTGTAAAGAGCCATTAAGATTTACCCGAGCGAACACAATTAGCCTCAAATAAAGGAAGCCGGTATGTTAAGAAGCTGGGTAATGTGTGCCCATATACTAACCTGTTCACTCTGGCCAGTGGGCAGGTTAGTTTCTGGACACATATTACTGCATGAGCAGGCAAAGGAATTAAACAGCTGTATTGTATTAGTATGGTTAAAAGTTTTAAACTAGAGAGGTTAACTCACAGTCCCTCGCAGTGACTCCAGGTCGCAGTTCAGGGCCTGAATCTGCCGGCGATATTCATTGGCTTCTTGCTTCGCCTGTCTTAGGGCTTCTGCATTCCGATTGGCTGCATCAGTCAGATCTGCAAACTGGGTGGAGCATTAGACAGAAGACAGTACAGATGTGTATAATAAATTATTAGATTTCCCAGTGTGGTCTGTATGTGGCTATGTGTGACTGACTGTGTGTGTGAAGGTATGTGCATGTGTACAAAGATGTGTGTGTACATAGGTGTGTATTTGTGTGTGTGTATGTGTGTGTGCGTGTGTGTGCGTGTGTGCGTGTGCGTGTGTGTGCGCATTTGTGTTCATGGTGTGTGTGTGTGTGTGTTACTTACCTTTGAGCGGTACCAATCCTCAGTCTCCTGCATATTTGATGAGGCCATAGCTTCATACTGCACCCTGATCTCTCTGAGGGCAGCAGTCAGGTCTGGTTTGGACACATCTGGGTCCACGTGCACCTGCTGCGCCATCACCTGTTCCTGCAGCTCCTTTATCTCCTACAGGTAGAGAGAAGGTTAGAATGAGAGAGAGAGGAAAAGAGAGAGAAAGAAAGAGACAAAGAGAAGAAGAGCAAGCAATAGAAAAGACAAGAGACAGGAAGGAACAGGGTAGAGAAAAGATGGAGGAAGGGAAAGAGATGAAGGGAAAGAGGGAGAGACAAAGAGAAACAGAGGCAGAGCGAGAAAGAGAAGACAGAGAAGAAGAAAAGGGAATGAATAGATTATTTTAAGTGCATTAGTTAAAGTGGCAAGTTTATGAAAAGCTGTTTCATATGGAGAGATGGGGACTGTGAATAGATTGTGGCTGATGTTGGACATGATAAATTTACCTCCTCATGGATTTTCTTCAGGAAGCTAATCTCATCTTGCAACGCTTCAACCTTTCTCTCCAACTGAACCCTGTTCAGGGCTGCATCATCTACATCCTGAGAGAGAAAGACAGATAAACAGACAGACAAGGAGACAGAGACATAGAGATGAGTACTAAATACATAATGAGATGTTACATTTTCTCATTTTCTCATTTTCTCAGACCGCATTTTCTTTTCATTAAAACAAAGAGAATACATTACACCATTTAGGTATTGCCTGTTATATGGTCAACATATAACAAGTTATATGTAGTGTGTGTGGGTGTATGGATGTGTGTGTGGGTGGGTGTGCATGTATGGGTGTGTGGGTAGGTGTGCATGTATGGGTGTGTGGGTAGGTGTGCATGTATGGGTGTGTTGGTGGGTGTGCATGTATGGGTATGTGTGTTTATGTGTTTACTTGTCTGAATGCATTCAGGTTGTTGTCTGACTCCTGTCTCTGGGCAATTTCATCCTGAAGCCTGTAGTAGAAACAGAAAGAGGGTGTCAGGACTAATAATCACAGAGCATAAACATATATTCATCATACATTTATATATAGTTACGCATTCTAATTAACCATGTTTAGTATCTCACACACTAATCATGGACCCTATTAAGTAGTACACTCATCATATACTCTGTTTAGTAACACACACTAATCATGCACCGTAATTGGTCAGAAGCATCTAGAAATGTATAACATATTTGTTTCTAAGTTTGCCTGCTGTAGCCTGCTGTAAACTATTAATGCCTGAGAGTGAAAATGTAGAAGTTCTAGATATATAGTTAAATCTATGTAAGAATAGTTTGGTTTTTATATATGCAGTGTAAAGTATATATCCAGTAAAAAAAAAAAACAATGACAGCTTAATGAAGAGGCCAGTATGTAGCAAAAAAAAAAAAAAGTATCTTACACTAATTCTGATGTAACAGGAAAGCAAATAAACAAAAATCTGAACATGATTATTACCTAGCAAATGATCACAAACAATGATAGTTGTTTGATCACTTCTAAAATACATGGTTAATTTAGTTTGATATATTATCTCATGTTCATGTTTATTTCTCCTGCTGCAGTTTTTGTTTGCGGGCCCCACTATTATATTTCCTAAGAGGTGCCATCATTTAATACATTACGCTACCTTATATTATGAAATGCTAAATGAAAAAATAGAACCTAATAGTAAATAAACTGAATGAATAAGGGTGGTCAATACCAAAAAATTGATTCAAAAGTGATTTTTTATCCATTGATTTGCATCCCTTACACTTGTGAGTCCCTAGGCTGCAATATATATAACCTAAACAGTTAGTCCACACACACACACACACACACACACACACACACACGCACACACACACACACACACACACACACACAAACAATAGCACTGTGGTTGCTAGCGTTTTCCACTGGGTGAAGTATGGAGTCTTAACTCCCCCACCACACATTCAAGCACAACATGCACCACACAGGAAATTTTTACAGTGGATCAGACACATTTTCGGCAACAAATATCCGGGAGGTAAAGGATGATTGCTGGAGTGGCTGAGGGTTGGTGGGTTATAGCTGGGGTGGGTGAGGGTTGGTGGGTGATGGGTGGGGTGGATGAGAGCTGGTGGGGCATGGCTGGTGTGCGTGAGGGTTGTCAGATGGGTGAAATTTCACTGCTGCTTACCTAGCTAACACTAATGCTAGCACAGCTTCCATGTAGACAGACATTAGTCTAGAAGTAATTTGGTTAAAATATGGGACCTGTTGCCAGGACAACAGGACATCTGCACAGGGCTTTGCATTCTTTGCATAGGGGGTATTCAGTCCCTCCCTGCCCCCACTTTATTGAGGGAGAGGGTCAGGCTCAGGATTGAAAAGAAGGGTGACTGGCTGAATTAATTAATTAATGAATGAACCCCTCGGGGAAAATGCTGTTGCAGAGTTACATATCCACATGGAGTCACTCAAAATTCAGATGTTAAAATAACATCTAGACTAGATCTTGCCTCATGATATGGTGTAGCCATAGCTGCAGCAACACAATCTAGTGAACTCAGTTTGAGCAAAAAATGTTTCTTTGATGTCTAAGGATTTTCTTTTTGTGTGCCTATGTGTTGCATTTAGAAGACATTTGATGCTTTGATGAAAACCACCACCAACCCAACAGATCTCTAACTTGAACCAAACCTCTCTAAAAAAAACCTCAATGGAGTCCTTCGTCTCATAAAGACAGGCAGAAAGACATTCATCATCATTCCAAATCCTAAAACAATATCCTTGAAATGAACAAATTGCACAAAGCCCCACAAAAATTATTAAACACCACAAACTATAGCAGCGACCACTAATGCATTCCCTCACAAACTTCATCAATCACCAATAACCACAGCAGAGGTCACTGATACTGATCCCTGGTTCTTCTCTCAGGCTGCCGTGTCAACTCTCCTCCTCTCTCACCTTTGTTTCAACAGGGCCACATCTGCTGCCAGGTTGTCTCTGTCTATCTCTGTGCGGGCCTTGCTGGCGTTGAGGCCATCCACCTGTCTGCGTAGTTCGCGGAGCTCCTCCTGGTAGATGTCGCCCAGCCGGCTGGGCTCTTTGCCTCGCAGCTGATTCAGCTCGGCCACCAGCACCTTGTTCTGCTGTTCGAGGAAGCGCACCTTCTCAATGTAGTTGGCAAACCGGTCGTTCAGGCCCATCATCTCCACCTTCTCGTTGGTACGTGTCTCGCGGTACTGCGCCTTCAGCAGCGAGTCGGTGGAGAAGTCCAGGCGCTCCGTAGTGCCAGCGCCCAGCGACAGACGTGAGGCAGACAGAGAGGCAGGACTCGACAGCGAGACGAACCGCGGGCTGCTGTGGAGCGACAACCGGCCGGAGCTCATGCGGCCTGAGGGGGACGGGGATGCACCCTGGTGGCTAAAACGCTTTCGGTAGGATGAGAGCACACGCTGGGACTCCATGGCCGTGAGGAATGGGGCCGTGGGTAAGTGAAAGTCAGGAATTTATAGAGAGAGAAAGAGCAGTGGGAGGGATAGAGGGGAGGAGAAGGGGTTTGAGAGGGGGCAGGGAGAGTGGTTGAGAGGAAAGTAGGGGAGAATGGGGGCAATAAGGGGGTGTGTGACACTCACACAAACTCTTTGTCCTGGCAATTGTTTGTGCTTGTCGAGTTGGCAACAAACGTCTCCTGACGCTTTCTCTCTTTTTCATTCTCTGGTATGTGTGTGTGTCTGTGTGTGTGTGTGTGTGTGTGTGTGTGTGTGTGTGTGTGTGTGTGTGTGTGTGTGCGCGTGTGTGTGTGTGTGTGTGTGTGTGTGTGTGAACGGGGGGCCACACTGAGTCTCAGAAAATTCTATTCACCTCTCAATGAGAACAAAGAAGATAAAGAAAAAGGGAGAGGCATGAAGAAAAAGATGTGTGGCTGAAACGTGAAATGAAATGACTTCTGCTTGACTTCTATTCGAACTCTGGGTTTCACCCTGCAACTACGTGACAGACTCCATTGGCTCCCTCTGATTAGTTTCTCTCACTTCTTTCCTGAGTTATTCCAAGTTTTTTTCTCTTTTTTTTTCTTTGCAGGGGATTAAGGATGTCATAGAACACTCACATTGGGTCTCACAATCCTCATCTAAATATGAACATAAATGACCAGTTGTTGTTTTTAATTGTTTTTGACTATGAATGACATGAGTTCCTGACAATGTGGATATTTAAAATGTATTTCATACATCTGGCTCTATGGTAGAAACTTACAGCAAAACCCCTTGTTCTTTACTAGTAAAACGCACCCATATCATGTAGAGGCCTGTGTTTGTGTTAGGGGCTGAAAAAAAATACATACCAGTGTAGAGTGTGTTGTGGTGAACCAGGCTACAGCAGCTGACAAACAAACAGATAAACAGGCAGATAGACAGACAAGCAGGCAGACAGGCACTGGCCACTGGGCATTGGGCATTGGGCAAGCTGCCTGAAGGAACACATCATTCTCACTGTCCTCATTGTCTCATCAGATTTACAGGAAATTAGGTCACCAAATGGCAGCACATCATTCTTAGATGTTAAGAACTCATGACAGATCCATAACCTTACCCAGAACACAAGTTGCATGAAAAACAGAAGTGCTAAAGTTCTTAGCTTTTTAAAATCTTGTAACATATTGGAAAAATATAGAAAGTGTGCGCACATTGAACAATCATATGAACACTTACTTTGAGGCCATTCCATTCTGATGAATATAATGGACTAAATGCAGTTTGATTATTCTTTTTATCTGAGAAAACATAATGGCAGAGGGTTTTATGGAAACAAAGGCAGCTGGGATGACAGTTTCAAAACAACTCCAATTATTAAATCCATCATTAGTGAGCTTTCACTTCACCTCCAAGCTACTGACACTAAATTCTAATATTGTGTTTAGACTACAATTATCATTACACACCTTAAAAATGCCAGGATTCTAGGGAAAAAAAATCACTTCAAATCACATCATGTTTACAGTTTGTTTTTTTCAAATTCAGTGGGCTTACTACTTAATCTTACTACAATGGGATATAAGAAAGAGAGAATTTCTCATAAATAAAATATGCATGTCTTACATTTAAAGCAGCTTGCAGATGCTCTCATCCAGATCCATTTACATATTTATCTGTATGACAGTATATGTGCTCCCTTGGAAATTGAGCCCATGAACTTGGTGTTGCTCAAGGAGCACTGCAGGTGCATAGAAGTCTTACATGTATAAAAATGAGAAACTGCAGAGCTGGGTGGCCAAATAGGGGTTGGGAATTAAATCTCATTATCAGCATCTTGTCATTAATCTACACAATGACCTATAGCAGATGGGGATGAGAGAAAATTACAATGTGAGGAGAATGCTAACAGCCCTGCGGTGTGATGGAGCTTCTCCTTGGTAATTATTTTGTGTGGTTCGTGGGGAAGGATGAGTGTTGTGCCATCATTATTAAAGGAACTAGTCACAAGCCCTGGGTGGATTTCTGAGGGGGCGAGGTGGTTGCCTCAGAGGCCGTAACTGAGGGAATATCTTTCTGAGAGTAAACATTCTGAGTCAGATAGAGAGAGAGAGAGAGTGAGTGAGGGAAAAAGAAAGAGAGCTAGACAGTTAGTGAAAGAGCGAGCACAAGAAAAGGAAAGCCAGAGAGTAAATGAAAGAAAAAGAGGGAGAGAGTCAAGTAAAAGAAAGCAAAAAAGAGAATCAAAATTTCAAAGCTGCAGGTCAAATAAGTGCAGTATGACTGTTTATCCAGAATCAACTTCTCTTTAACTCCTTCCAGATTTCTGCTTTCTCAAATAACCTCCTTTATTTTGCACTCTGGTGCGCTTTCTGAAGTTGCAGAACTGAGTGCTGTGAACAGCTGATTCATGCATGTCCGACTGCGGTGTACAGCAGCACTGGAACACAGGTCTAGAATGCTAATGCTACCTGTGTGATCCTCAGCCAAAGCAAAGCCACAGCCAGGCTCACCCAGACTATTAGACTACTCTCATGCTGGCAGCTTCACTGTGGGCGTGTGTTGGACACACTGTGTGTGCATGTTGTACTCACTATGTGTGTGCATGTTGGAAACACTATGTGAGTGCATGTTGTACAATGCTCATTTATAGTGAGACAAAGTTGGAGGTATCTGGGTTTCTGCACATCTGTAATCTGATCTCATTGAAGTCACAATAATAGTTAAACTTGATCAAGAAACAACACACACAGTGGTTTACAGTTCCATATCTTTACTGAACAAATGGTTTAATTAATGTCACTGATGGAACTTCTAGGTGTAACGGCCCGAGTGCTGCAGGGCACAGAGCAGGATGCACAGACAGAGACAGACGTTTAATGACATACAACGATGGCACTCACACAACATGAATGAACATGAACACTCAGAACTAACGTGAACATTAACAACAGCAACATAAAAATGACCAACTATGATGCACACACCAACAGGGCTTTAAATACAGACACACAACATTAAACCGTGTGCAGGTGTGTGCTATCAAGGAGGGCGTGGTCACAAATAAGACAATGTGACTTCCACTGCACACGGTGGGCTGAACCACATGACCAGTGGAAAGGGGAGCGTTCCATGACGCAAGGGTTATGACTTCTTAAAAAGAAAGCAATTAGTTTCAGGTGTTTCCATTGAACTGAGGCAAAACGTTTACATGGACTGCTATATAAAAAATTTGTGTTGATTACCTGCTTAACTAAAATAATTCCAGTACAGTGTGGCATGACACAAATATTGTAGGGAACATCAGATGTCATTTGTGAAGTTCACAATGGTTTCGAATAAACTATTAAAGACTTGAACCTCCATCAGTCTACAGCTGGGTAGAGAATTTAAAAATCGGAAAACCATTGCTCCTTTCCGTATTGTGGCAATCGTACAGAAATCAGGGCCAGGGCCTGATGTAGAGTCCCCATTGTTTGCCAAAGACAAACTGCCTGGATACCCTACAGTATTACTGGAGCAATGTTCTGTGGGCAGATGAGAAAACATTTTTCTTTTTGGTATACAAGAATATATTTATTTCACAGTATTAGAAATCAAGAAACTCCACTAATCAAAGAACACCTACATTTCCAAGCAGTGAAGCATAGTAGAGGAAGTATGCAAGGCCTGGATTGTCTGGATATCCAGGATGACTTGTCGTCTACAGTGTAAATCTACAATAGAATTTCAGGATGTCTGTGATCTAAACCTCAGTAGTAACTGGGTTATGCAGTGTGGCACTTCATTATGAAATCTTGCAATGTGAGCTGATGCAAGATATCTGATAAATATACATGCAATGAAACAGTTTTGTGCAGATGAGAGTGCCAAAATACCTTCTCGTCACTGCACTGATTTCATCAGCTACAGAAAGCCTTTGGCTGAGGTTACTGCCAATAAAAGAGGTCGAACAAGTTACTAGGGTTTCATATATGTTTTCCATCATTTGCACTATACAGATTTAAAATGTGTGTTTGTTAAATAGTTCTATTTATATTTACAATTACAACATTGTAGAGATGCATAAAATTCCAAACCGACAACTGCAGATATGACATAGAATAGTTTTAACATGAAAATGTTGACAGGTTCATCAAGTATCCCCTATCCATTCTCAACCAGTTAGGTTTGATTATTTAATACAGAAATACTATTACTACTACTACTACTACTACTACTACTACTACTTCTACTACTACTACTACTAATAATAATAATATAAAACATAATTTTAGCATATGCAGACCTTTATTAGCATGCTAAAAAGCAATGTAAGTAGATGAAGTATGATCTGGAAGTAGAGTAGATGAAAGTAGAGTAGATGAAGTGTAAATCTTGTAACATTTTGGAAAAAATATAGAAAGTGTGAGCACATTGAACAATCATATGAACACTTATTTTGAGGCCATTCCATTCTGATGAATATAATGGACTAAATGGAGTGCGATTATTCTTTTTATCTGAGAAAATTGAAATACTATTATACTCTGTAGCTGTACCCACAGCTGAGGGTCATAGCCACTTAATGGTCCAATCACAAAAGCAAGGGAATCCAAGCAAGAAATGAATACTGAGTGACTGCTGTTATGACTCAAATAAGTCACAAGCTAAAGAGGAATATGACCATGATATGATTGGGTGAAGTAGAATGGCAGAGGGCTTTATGGAAACAAAGGCAGCTGGGATGACAGTTTTAAAACAACTCCAATTACTGAATCCATCTTTACTGAGCTTTCACTTCACCTTCAAGCCCCTGACACTAAATTCTAATATTGTGTTTAGACTACAATTACCATTAGAAGTAGATGAAAGTAGAGTAGATGGAGTGGTAGATGGAAGTAATGTAGTTGGAGTGTAATCTGGAAGTAATGCAGATAGAGTGTGATCTGGAAATAGTGTAGATGGAGTGTGTTCTGTTGCTGTACTGGCAGAGGCTCAGCCAGGATGAATGGGAATCAGTACTAGCAAACCAGGGGAGATGAGTCAGCATGGGACCATCCAAACCTCAGCCTGCTCCCAATGTACCAGACTGGCGCGTCAGGCCCAGATGCACACAGCCTGACTCAATGGGCCCTAATACTGAGAAGAATACCAGCCTACTCCAGTTAGAGAGGACGTATGAAAACATGGTCACAGCAAGGGCAAAAACAGAGCTTTCTTTCTTTGAATCCATTTTGAATGCACACACACACACACACACACACACACACACACACACACACACACACACACATTTGTATTACCATTTATTCGGGATTGACTTTAACCTGGCAAAAGGGTAATTTGGGCTATTTTTCCAACAAAATTTGCATTTTTGTGCTGAAACAAAAAAAAGCAAACAGCAAAAAAAACCAAAACATGTTTTGCTATCATCCTGGGACATTTGGTCCCTAAAAAGAACCAAATGCACACACACACACACACACACACACACAGTGCATTTGGACAAGGTAAAGAGACTTTGCTTAGATCAAGTTAAAAGCTGAACAAGGGAGCTTTACAAAAGTTCTGTATTCTTGTAAACCAAAGCATGGTGTGGTCTCCTGAGTGTGATGTGGGAACATGGTGTGGGAACCTGAGGCCTTGTAGACACACAACTGAATGTGTAGACACAGCTCCACACACAACCGCAAGCAATTAAGGACCACCAAATCATGGTTTGGGCAGGGGGGGTGGGCGGGGTTAAAGACATCTTGTACCATTCTTATATGTGGAATGTGGCTTACAGAGTGTGTTCTACCTGCACCGTGTAAGCCCCCATCCACCCCCTGTGGTCAGTGTCTGAGCCCAGGGCTGCTGTTGGCTGGATGTTAGGAGGCAGAACACTGTCAGCACTGCAACAGCACTGCAATGCCTGATGCCCAAAGACCAGCACAAATCCCACAACCATGCTAGTTCCATATAATTAGCACTGCTGTGGTGAAAATGGCCCAATTGATGAAGGGCAATGAACACATTAAACACTTTCTCTGATCATTATACATGGTAGTGAAGAGAGCCAGTGCAAGACCCAGGTGGTTTCAACAACCTCAGCCCTCAGCGCCTGGGCAGGGCTGATTCTGGCTTTGGTCCTGCAGCGCACAGACTCCTGAGCCAGTCCCACTGTATCTGGAGAAAAACAGAGCAATAAAGCAGCCAACAGCAAGTCATTACGCATTTACACCAGTCACGTTAAAGAACCATTGTTTGTGTAGGTCCCATTTCATTTACAGTTAATGTGTCTCTTTCTCTCTCTCACTCCATATACTCTTTTATTACAGTGAGAGAAAACAAGAAGGAGAAAATGCATCAATCGCGCAGCTTCTTTACTGATGGCACAATAGAAGCTATTCATAAAGTCAGTGAGTTATTCAGCGCAGTGGCTGTTTTAGATCAACTAGACACAGACAGAGATAGAGACAGCTCTGCCAAGAAGCTCAGCAACATGCTGTCAGCTGGAGTAAAACACACACACATTCTCTCTCTACCATACATGCATCAGCAGTTGCGTGTGTGTGCAACCATTTTCAGCAAATGAAAAAAATCCAAAGGTAATTGTACAGTCAGCAAAGGGAAATATGTTATTGAGCATACAGTTTGTTTTATTGTAAATGACTGATACATTGGACTTTGCACTGCAAGTCGCACGTCAAGATAGATATTCATATATATTTTACCTATTGGTTCATAGTCTTTTGCTTACCCCAGGGCTTTTAAAATTCACAATAGCAATGACTAAAAAAACCCCTCACTCTGACATTTCTCTAACACTGGATTTTTAAAGAGTACTAATACCTAACTGCCCAAACAGGGTAGCAGCCATTATGTATCTCGCTTAATCCATTAATATTTGTTTGGAGGAGGTCAAAACACTTTTTGTAAAAATAAGGAGGGGTAGGAAATAAAAAATGACAAAGGACACTGATGGGTCAGAGCAGTTGTGTGCCCGGCTGCTGGCCATCTGTCACTCAAACCCTGAGCTAAACAAAGTCGTCAATCTGAGGGGAACTCCGCTCTCTGGTGTATATACCTGCCTGATACCTAGGCAACAGGCCCTTGGGTCACTCGGGCTTCCAAAACAAACATTATGCCAACACGAAGAGGAACATACTTTCAAAATCCTTTAAAATCTGTCACTCCTCTCTCACTCCCCTTCTGTTTCTTGACATTCTCATACAGCGTGTGTGATCACCTTCTGTACAATTTTTTGCCAGCTTTATGTGGTTGAACCAGAGCAGGGAATGTGAAATTTCACTCACACCTACAAATATTCACATGTAGCATCTTACTTCTCAAGGGCCGCACGTGCATATACACACACAAACATGTTTCTGGGATCAGACAGATTAACTGCCAGAGTGCGTGTTTCATTGAGAAATGCATTTAAATTGCTGTAAATCTCCGCAAAACCAGCTGCTTTTACGATTTCAATTCTTATTTGGTATCTTATTTCTTCTTCCAAAAGACATCAATCTATTTCAAATGGTCTAGAGTCCATATATAAAAATATACATTTATACATGAATATTTGTGAATATAAAAGAGCAGGTGAGCAATGGAATATAAATAAAATGAAAGAGATTTCACATTATGAAAAATTGGGTAAAATATGAAAAGATTTGGTAAATATAACATTCATTCTACAAAAGTGCATCTGATCCAAATGAGGTCAAACCCTCAATGCCCCAAGCATAAGGCACAAACCCTTTTATACAACTGTAATTTCCAAGATGTTTTAACTGTCTTTCAGGAAGAAAACTTTTTATAAAAGCCTACTGTGCTTTTATAAACCAGTTTATAATCTGACAGGACAGATCATCTTCGCACTTCCCAGTTTGTAATCTGGCAGGACAGATAATCTTTATACTCCTTTCATGTTTTTTGTCTTTTCTGGAATGGCAGCTTTGAAAGCACCAGAATGGCACCCTCTACAGGGACAGAGGGCAAATTGCAATGCAGCTCTGAAAAGCAGTCATGGCTAACATAAAATGCACCTCTTTAAATGAGTCTGAGAACATTTCCGAGAATGCACGCTCAGAGGAAAATCGCAGGCGATTTACTATCCAACTTAAACACATCCTGTCATAAATTGCATTTCATCAAAGGAAAACTGCCTTTACATGTGACGTGGAAGGCATCTGTAGTGAGAGCAGTGCAGTACGGGTGCTGGGTGGGAGCTGGGCGGATGTTGAACGACTCTGGCTCCACCATCACCGAGCTGGGGAGGGAGACATCACTGCCTCCACTGACCTCAGAGGCTGCCTGTTCGCACATGTCATTGTATGCATCCTGACAAGACAGTAATCTTGCAGAGACAACTAATCCCAACAAGAAAACTAAAACATCAAAGACGGACCTAAAAAAACAACAACCAAAAAAAAAACAAACCCCTCAAAAATGTGGGCATGAGCATGGGCTCATGAAGCAATCTTCCCACCCTTGAACTACCCCGTGGTTAGGTGCCTAATGGCATCAGGGGGCCATTAGAAGACATCACAGACAACAAGGCATGCAGACTCAGGAAGCAACTCAAAGGTCACATAAAAAAGGTAAAAGGCAAACTGGAACAGAAATGACTCTTCCAACTAGGACAGGTTAAAGTTTAAAGATCAAGTTCAATGTTCAAGTTTAGCCTGAACATCCATGGAAAATGACATGTGGTCTGGGTGCCGCTTCATGGATCAAACTACTCTACCTGTGTGTTTGAGAGGTAAAGGTCTAGCAGCTCGGTTTCTGAAAGCACAGGTGGTGCGTTGTAAAGCAGAGTCCAGTACAAAGCAGGTCGACTGACCTAGAATTAGGCTGGTGCTTACTGAGGCCTTTCTTAGGAAGAAGTGTCTACTATGGCAGTGGTGTCCTGCAGTGCCCCCTGGTGTTATAGTGAATGCTGCAAGACTACCCTCTGTGGTCACATTCAAAATTAAATCTGAATCCTTGTGATTGGATAACAGCATGTCACGTGTCCAACCAAAGACGGAGTAATGTCTGCTATTCTTTTCATCCTGGTTTGTAATCATTGCACTTTGTCTTTGGACTGGGCAGCAGGCCATACAACAGTTATTTGATGTGGCTGTATGAAGCTCTGGTCTACAGGTGGAGCAAGTGCAGGGAGCTTCAGCAGAGGATCTGGGAGAAGGGGTGCCTGAGCAGCTCCTCTGCGCTGGGCCTGTGCTTGGCCTCCACGAAGATGTGTCGGATGAAGTCTCGTGTCTGCTCAGAGATAAATGAGGGCAGCACGGGGTTCGTGGGCTGCGTGGCTATTTTAAAGATGGCTGCCATGGCCTCATATTCTGCCCAGGGGGGCTTCTCCGTTAGCATCTCCACCACAGTACAACCGAGACTCCTTAACCATGAAAACACACACACACACAAAGAATTTCATACATTCATCATTCCAGCACTTTACCATAAAAAATCAATTTATCAAATTTTCAAGTAAAACTTCTCCTGTAAGGCAATCAGAAAGTCAAACAGACAGCTGCTGAGTCGTTTTTGTACGTCAGATGCACTGCTGCAGTACAGAGGCTGCACAGGGTTGTTTATGTGGAAACTTTCCCCTGCAGGGCTGTTGACAATTAAAGCATATTTTTGCTGGCTAGAGCTCCAAATCCTGATAGCAGCAGTGAGAACGCTCTGTGTATGTGAATTTGAGTGGATGTGTACATGTTAAGGAGGAAGCATATCTGTGTGTGAGTACTCTTACAGAGGATGAGAAAATACCGATATTTCAAGATTGGCTCAAGTTGTCTTTCCACACAATAACCTTTGGGGACTCTGAGAACTCGGAACATTCTGGACCACTGTTCAAGCCGACTAACTGGCTCTCAGCCAATCATATCCCGCACTTGATTGGACAAAGTCAAACCAATCAGGTTATGAAGGGAATCCCTTGACAGCAGGTACGCTCCTCCTACTTAAATAGTTTGTGTGTGCAAATATAGTCCTGTGATTATTTCTGTGTTCTTAAAATAGTCCTGTTCCCTCCTTTCTGTCTTTAAATAGATTTTCCCCCCTTAGGAGTCTTGATTTGGCTCAATAAATACATGACTTTTACCCTTTAAGAATGTTACTTTTTCACTCAAAATTCCTGCCCTTTCCATTCTTTTTCATACAGTTACACTGACTATTTCACTTGTCTATATAACTACTCTAGAAACATGTTATTACATCAGGGAATACTTCTAAGTCATTCACTCATTCACTTCATGCCTGATGGTCATTTTCATTACTTTCAGGCTAAGTGGAGTGTTGTCTCCCTCCAAAAAACATTCCACCATTTCCGTATGGGAGTCATGATTTTATGGGCATCAAACTCTTTTTCCTTACCCTTTATGGTGAGGTATTTTCAGAGAAACCCTTTTTTTCACAGTTCCCTTGACTCTTTTGAAAATCTAAGTCGATACTCTACTAAAAATGAGGGACATTAGTTTTATAGAATGCAGGCACTTCTATGCCATCTGACTGGTTGATCTGTTAATTGGTCTCATAGGATTTACCAGACATCGGCTTTGCGCCCATAGCCATCACCACTGATGACTTCGGGGCTCATCCAGTAGGGCGTGCCGGTTACAGAGCGCACACCCGTGCCGGACATACAGATGGTCTGCAGGCGCTTGCTGGCACCAAAGTCTCCCAGCTTCACGTTCCCCACAGAGTCCCGCAGGATGTTGGCACCTAGACACACCATGATGCACACGACACCAACACTGCTCAGAGCTGTTCCAACACTGACGGATTACGATATACAAATTAATGCACACCATTACCTTCCTTCACTGGCCCATTTATAGAGAGAATGAAATCGAGGTCATTGGTTACTCAGAACCTTTCTGTTAGTAAATAGTAAGGACAAGTGAGATATTGTATAAATTCTACATATTACACTTTCATATCTGTGATAAAATACAACAAGTCTTTATTAGCCTTTAAAGACTATCAGTAAACCTCCCCCAGCAAATGTAAGTGTCTGCATGGCTGGAGTCATACCTTTGATGTCCCTATGTACGATCATGTTGCTGTGTAGGTAGGACATGCCCTCCAGGATCTGCCTGGTATACTTCCGGGTCACGTTCTCTGTTAGGGCACCGTAGGCCTTCAGCTGGTCTTTGACCGAGCCCTGTCAAATGGGCATAAGGCCAGCAATGTCGTCACAAACATCAATTCAAAGACAGCTGAGTGCTGTAGGATGAACCGCAATGCAAACCACGATTGCACAGCCACCTAAGCAAACTCTTTTTGACAATGTGGGACGGAAATCATAACATATTTGCCTTCCCTAACATGACTATATATCTGAGTGAAACAGGCCACTTGGCTAGTGGTGGAATTTGAATTTATCCAGTAAGGATTTGTAGCTCACCTGGTAGAACAGGGAGAGCAAGCTGTGAATACCACCAAGGTCACTGGTTTGATTTCAAAGGAATTCTGTTCAGTACATATGCAGTACATACTGATAAATGTAAGTCACTCTGGATAAGAGTGGCTACCAAAGTCTTAAAATGTAGATTATATTCCAGCTCAACCTTTGTGATGTTATGTGTAGACACCCACCCCGGGCATGTACTCCATGAAGATAGTGAGGGTCTTCTCGCTGTGGTCTCGCAAGCAGCCGTAGTACTGCACTATACGCTCATGGTGCAGGTTCTTCAGGAGCTGGATCTCACACTCCAGAGTACTGACCTCCTGTGGGGCGGGGTCACAACTGCTATGAGTACAGATTAAGGGGAACAGCCCAAAGGGAGAGCAAGAGCTCAAACAACCAAACAGCCATAGGGATGAAAGGAAATAAAACTCAGAATAAAAGGCAAACACACAAAGGAGTTGTTAATATTGTGTGTAAGCAGACCAGTTGACTCCATTTCACATTTACCTGACACTTAGCCAACACAACTTACAATTACGATGAGCACAACTTGAGCAATAAGGGTCTAGCTGAGAGGCCCAACAGTGGCAACAGTAGGGCTTGAACCAGCAATCTTCCAATTGAAAGTCAAGTACCTTTGCGCTACCACTACCGTATCATATTTGCGTGCGTGTGCTGTCATATGTGGGAGTGTACACTGTTGAACCATGTAGCTAATCTCGTTAGCTAAAAGCTTAACTCAATTTGTTTCTGTGTCACCTGTATCTTGTCACAAAATAGAGGCTAAAGTTGCCCACACTCAAAGGAAATGAATGGCTGCCTGTCGCTTTGTTGCTTGACGGTTTGAACATTAGTGTTAGAATAACCCTTCTAGTGTTAGAATACCCTGACTCCTCGTCCCAACCCCCATTTACAAAAACACACACTGATACAGGAAGTGACAGTGTGTTTTTGCAGTTGCAGACAGGAAAAGATTTAAGAGTTTGGGGGAAAATGTGGGGAAGAAGATTGACAAAGGAGCACAAAGAAGAAGAATAAAAAGAAAAGAAAATGCAAGATGCTTTCAAGGCTAGGAGTTGCTAGGAACAGCTGTTTCAGATGAGCCTTGATAAATCTATATACTACCTTGCAACTGCTAAAAGGTTGTGGGTATAGATGTGAGTGTTGTGTGTGCACCCGCATGTGTGCAAGTTTTATTTTCAGAAAGACAGTAAAATGTCAGAAAAATTACCTTATTGGGCCTTTTTGCAGAGATTTTAAAAATTACTTTTAGGTTTATGACAAACAGATAACAGATCAGAATGAGTACTTGCATGTGTGGTGTATGTGTAGTGCGATACGTGTGTGTGTGTGTGTGTGTGTGTGTGTGTGTGTGTGTGTGTGTGCGCACAACACCTTGCTGGTCTCAGGGCTTGCTGGGTCGAACTGGACCTGTTTGGCGGCAAGCTCACGGCCCGTGTCCACATCGTAGCAGAGGTAGACCCTGCCGAACGCCCCCTGACCCAACAGTTTCCCCCTGCGCCATGTCACTGGAGCTGTGGGGGCTACACACACCAAACCACACGGACACAGATCGACGCACACACACACACACACTCAAACACATCAGCCATAAATGATAAACAATGACGTTCCACTGCTTACAGGCAGTAGAGCCCATGTGCAATATATACAAAATACCTCCCTCTAGTAAAGAACTAATATTGTTATCAGTATTATGAAGTGTTGTGAAAAAATTGCACAGGACCACAGGAGACAATACTTTTCCATTACAATGACAATTGTGTTCACCAATCACAAACCAGCATCAGCAACTTCAACCCCCAACACACGTGAACCAGGTAATCAAGGGCTTAAACACGTTATTTAAGCCCAGTCTCGGACTACATTGCAGTGCCAACAACGGATGGCCCTGGTAAATTATTTTCCCATAGAGGTGTGCAGCCGCAACCTGTGTGCTGGGACAGGTGTGTGTGCAAAGGTGGCAGGTGTCCAAAGCTCCCCAGGTCCCTGTACTGTTTTAGGGTTCCCTTACACTTGTGTGACACTGGGCGATCCTGGGAGCGGAGCCTGGACTGGGTGTCAACCAGCTGCCAGCTGCCAAGGCTCTCCTCACTGCCATTGAGAGATCGCCGAGACGGCACCAGCGTAAACAGGTTTCCCTGGGGACGCCGTATCCGTGGAAATGTACGCCGACCTGAGAATGCACGAGAGGAATCCATTGAGGAACAAATTCAGTTATAGGCTCTGGACTTTTTCTCTTTTTTGTGTGTGTATGTGTGTGTGTTTGTGGCTGGGTATACATGTGTGTGCGCAGGTGTATATGTATGTGCACGCACCCACTTGTATCTGCGTGGGGGTATGTGTGTGTCTTACCCTCACTGTGGTCTTTGTGATGCAGAGACACGTGGTATCTGCGTGGGTATGTGCCCCCTTTCCCCACCACCTTATCATACACGTGGTTCTCGCGGTCTGAAACGTGAGCACAGGGAAAGCAAAGAAGGCAGAGGACCTGTGTGAAATCCAGCTCTACACCTGACAGAGGAGCCGCTGGAACCAACAAGACATTCTCCTCACCAACCTGTGAAGTCCTGCCTGTTGTCAGGGTAACTCCTGGCACGGTGCATGCGGGCCTTCCTGAGGGAGGGGCTAAGGAGGGGAGAGAAACCAACAGGTAAAGCGATTGGTCAGCGTTCCATCTCCAGTGCTGCGTGTGAGAATGTAGCGCCACTCTGACCTGTCAGAGTTGCTGTCGAGAGATTGGCAGCTCCCAGCCATGGAGGTTTCAGCACTGCTCCACGGATCCAGGACCTGATACCAGAAGTCATTTCAGCCACTGTTTCATTTTCTGGGCATGTCTTTGAATTCATGAAGGTGAGTGTATGTGTGAGTGTGGGTGTGTGAGATTGTTTGAATGTGTGTGTATGTGTGTGTGTCTGTGTATTCATGCGCACTTACACACTGGTCATTGGTTTCTGGTATGAACTCCCCCTCACTGTTAATACTGGTGTAGGAGCCCTGGCGTGCAATTCGCTGCTGTCGCTCTGGAACATAGCCAGGAGGTGGAGAACTCCGCCCGGTGTTTTGAGAGCCTGAGAGGACAGCAGCTGGAGCAGAGGCAGGAGATGTGTTACCACTTGTAGCAGATATGAGTGGTCCACTGCATCATGAGGATGAGATGTAAGAATGACAGGTGTTCTCACCAGCTGAAAACTAGTGTGTGAGGTCTGAATAAGTAACAACAGATCTGAGTAGGAATGTTTAAAAAGGAAAGCTCCAAGCATTTTGTTGTGTAAAAACTGCATTAATATTGTTTGGATTTTATTGAAACATTTATTGGATGCCTGTTGTTTTGACTTGCAAGATCATGTAATCCTTTTTGAGAGTATGAGTTCTGCTTGTGGGAGCCATTTTGCCTATGAGTATTTAACCACAGTTCAGAAGAGCCTGTCTGAGAAACACTGATCCTGGCCAGCTGAAGTCTGATGTAATAAACTCATATTTCCTGTAAGAGCTGAAAGAGTGACTGTGTCAGTGTGAACACCGTCTCAGGGTTGGAGGACCAGAGATACTGCGAGGAGAGTTGAGCTATCGCAGGGCAGAGACGCTGAATCAGTAGACCAGACACAAACTGTAAACAAACGTTTGTTTCCTCCAGACACGGGAGTTCCAAGAGGTCCTGCCTCTCTCCAAGCCTCACATGCTGAAGCAGCTCCCCTGCCCCCACCCCACCCCCCCAACACACACACACACACACACACACACACACACACACACACACACACACACACACACACACACACACACACACACACACACAATCTCTAGAGCAGGCCACTGACATACCATGCTAATACTGTCTTAAAATCTGATTGGCTAGAAGCCAGCAGGCCATTGTGCAGCAGCTAGTGATGGTGAACAGGAAAAGGAAGCGAGCTCAGTGCTCATGGAGGAAGTTAGCGGAACAACAGAGAGAGGGGGAGAGAGACAAAGAGAGAGAGACATAGGGTGAAGGTAGGGGAGAGAGAGTGGCAGAGAGAAAGGAGAGACCAAGAGAAAGAAAAGGTAAGAAAGAGAAAACGAAGGAAAGAGAGGCAGAAGGATACATGGCTTAGGAGAATAAGGAATAGAAATGCAGGGCAGAATTAGGCAAGGTCCAGGCAATAGAAAGAGAAATTAGAAAGCCATGACACAATATCCGAGAGGTACGCAAGACCCGTCCAGTGTTTTCCTGTTCTCACTCGTTCCTCGATGCTCTTTTCTCTTTACAGATATTACAGGCTGAGCATACCATCACCAACAGTGGAAATAAACTGAACGTCTATGCTCACTAAACAGAATAAAAGTATGTGTTTCAACTTTTATTTGATCCTTTTATTATACTGTGCGTGCATGTGTGTGTGTGCCTGTGTGTATTGTGTTTGCTCACTGGTGGATGGGTGGCGGCCCCTGGGCTCGGAGGACTGGTAGGTTGTGCTCACGTCCCCAGTAGACTGGGAGGCTTTGATTCGGACCTGCTTACAGCCAGAATGATGGGGTGAGGAGGAGACCTGAAGGCAGAACACACATGCACACAAACACACACACCCATGCATACATGTACATGTCTAACACTGGATTTGATGTATTTATGTATGTGTGTGTGTGTGTGTGTGTGTGTGTGTGTGTGTGTGTGTGTGTTATTTACATTACTGTGCTCCTGTGTAAGCAGCAGGATCTTGATGCTCTTCATATTGGAGCTGCGATCCAGGAGATCAACAGCCTTGTCCAAGTCGTCCTGACTATGCAGGGGGATGGACATCTACACAATCCCATAATACACAGACATACATATAAATGCATACACACACACACACACACACACACACACACATACATACACACACACACACACACACACACACACAAACAATTAGCTCCTTGTCTCTTAAAGACAATAGTTCACTGAGTCAAACCCAAAGCAAGTAGAAACTCACTGCTGTGACTAATATTAAAGCCGTTATTACTCAACTCGCAGTCTTCTCAAAACATGATTTCATAACAAATACTTGATTCAAGTTTGAGCAATATTTTCAGATAATATTTTGCAGAATAATATTTCTGCAAGTCAGGGGTTCCCAACTCCAGTCCAGATGCCACTATGCCGCAGAGTTTAGTTTCAACCCTAATCTAATAAATGTAGTTCCAACTCTAATCTACACCCATGACCCAGTTAATCTAGGCATTCTGCAGCATCTGGAGACCAGCAGCAGGTGTGTTGGAACTGAACTGCAGTGTGCAGTAGATCTCCAGGACTGGAGCTGCTCTCCTCAGCTGCATGTGATTAAATAACAAGTGAAGCAGATGCATCACTAAAGCCAAAACCTGAAGACTGACATATATCTAAAGTCTAAACTATAGACTTCCAGAAAGGCTTAAAATTCATCATACAAAGATGCTATCTCATGGATTAAGCACCAAATTAGTCAACAGAGATCAATTTTCATATATATGTGTGTGTGTGTGTGTGTGTGAGAGAAGGTGTGTAGATGTGTGTGTATATCAGTACCTCATTATTCATATAGTGCAGGTCTAGCTGTTGGCCAAAGACAGTCTTGACCTTTTGTTGGACTTCCTCAAACTGCACTGGTCGACCAAACATCAGTATCCTACACACACACACACACACACACACACACACACACACACACACAGATTCCTGAAAGCACACCTAGTGTTTATGTGGTTTCTTTTTTTGTGGTTTCTCCTGGCAGCTACAGGCTTACCACAGACTTTTCCCTTTCCACTCAAATACCATACTGAGACCTGAGCTAGGGAATGTGTGCGTGTCTGTGCGTGAGTGTGTTTACCGCAATAGTTTAGCTGTTTAGCTCGTGTGTCAGTTTATGCATATTTCCCTGTCTTTCTCAGCAAACTGTATATAAATTACATGAGAGTCACTGTCTCTTTGTTTGTGTATGTAGTTTGTGTGTGTGTGTGTGTGTGTGTGTGTGTTGTGTGTGTATGATTGTAGATGCATGCTGTTCTCTTTATTATTTTGACAGTTATTTTGTATATGGGATATGGATTTCATATTATCTGTCATTACAAAACTCTCTCTCACACACACACACACACACACACACACACACACAATCACACACATACACACACATACATAACTCACCTCCTCTCACCGCAGAACTCAAATTTGATTCTGACATCATCCTGATCAGGAGAAAGGCAGACAGTCACCATAGGCTTGCAGAGAGGGCACAAAGGTCATCACTGAACCAATAGTAGGCTACTACTATATCCCTGTATGGGTGTGTGTGTTATGTGTTGTGTGTGTGTGTGTGTGTGTGTGTGTTATGTGTTTGTTGTGTGTGTGTGTGTGTGTGTGTGTGTGTGTGTGTGTGTGTGTGTGTGTGTGTGTGTGTGCGCGCAACCTGTCTGTTGGCTGTACTGGTGGCAATAACAGGCTTGGCTTTGGCAGCGTCATAAGGTGTCATGGGCTGGCGCCTGGTCATCTGCAGAGCCACCAGATCCTTCATTATGGAATGGAGAGCCTGCCTCTCATCTGGGGGTTAGAGAGAAGTTGCATTTAAAAAGCCCTTGAACAATATTAACTATGATATCTATGAAGGGGGAGTGAGGGGGAGTGTGAGATGGTGTGAGAGGGAGTGTGAGAGAGGGGTAGAGAGAGAGAAGGAGAGAGCACAAGTGAAAGGGAGTGAGAGTGACAGACAGGGAAACTGTTAATAACAATGCAAAGCAGTTTACAATTCAACATGGAACAGTTTGATCTGTGTCACCTGAACAGAACATCTTTGACTGTGTGCTGTGTTCATGAGAGCGGGAATTAATCAGAACTGCTGGAACACTGAAGGTGCAAAGCAGTCTTTTTAAAACCCTGTCTAAATAAGCATGATCACCATCTTTCCCACACAATCTCTCAGACACACACAGATGGTGAGCATTGAGCCAGTGTAACAGAGCCTGTGAGTGTGAGATGCTCTAGTCGTGTTTTGGCCATTTCTCGATTCTCATGTTTGAAGTGGGAGCATGAGCAGCTTTGGCTTTGCTCACACACAGAGGGAAAATATTCCCACTGTGTAACTTGGACAGACATCACACACCACTGGGGAGAGAGAAGGACAGAGAGAGAGAGAGAGAGAGAGAGAGAGAGAGAGAGAGAGAGAGAGAGAGAGAGAGAGAGAGAGAGGGGAAGCAAGCAAGCAAGAAAGCGGGAGAGGAAGAAACAGCTCCTACCCAGGGCAAACCTGCAGCTTGGCACAGCACACACTATAAAGCCAACATGACTGAATGTGTCAGTAATCCCTCTCTCTGTGTGCTGCCAGGATCTTTTTACCGGTTGGTTTATTCCACTGTTTCACTCTCTTTCCCATGATTCCTTAAGCAGAAGTAGTATGCTGGGAGAGGTCAGGTCACATAACTGGCCTGAATATAATTTAACCTATAGCTGATCATTAACCATCTCCTTTAATTCAAGTATGTAATGACAGCTAAGGGAACTTACTCATTGCTGCAAGATGTGTGTGTCCTTTTCTGTGTTCAGATTTGGAATCTTCACACACTTGGCCTTCTGGCACCACCCATTAATATCCTGGAAAAGTGATGTCAACATTAAATCATCATCATCATCATCATCATCATTTAGCCCTCATCTAAATAATCCTAATAATTAAGACCACACAATAAACACAACTCAGTGATTGTACTATGGGCCTATCAGCCTTGCAACTCTTAACAAACTAAGCCATCATCATCATAATCATCTCAATGTTCATTACCATCACTATTGTACTAAAGAACCAGTGGTGTTTACTTGAGAGTAATTACTAGGCAAGTGTTAGACTGTTCCTGGAGCAGTATGTCCTCCTTTTTGGATTGCTACAATAATGCATTGTAATTAGGCCATGCTGGAGCCTACATTTTGACACAGTTCCCTCCATCCTTCGCTTTGTATGACAGTGCAGAGCAGGTCGAGCCTGGTAGGGAACACAGTTAATGATACCAAGACTGTGCTGTGAAATGTTAACAAAATTTGGTAATCCTTCCATCCAAGTCTTGTGGCTAATCAAACGTCCAGAAGCTTGGAAAAAACAGGAATACAAATCTGTGTGCCATGTGTCATAAGACCACAGTGAATGCGCTTGGCATATGTGCATGTGCAAGACTGGAACATCTCATCTGCAAAAGAGCTGAACCCTTAGCTCAGCTGGCACAGAGGAGCCTGGTACCACTTGAGCAGCAGGGCACAGATATTTGGTAAATATATGGTGTTTGTAAAGCAGACCATCAGGTTTCAATTCCTGAGCCCTCCGCAGCTAAGAAACCCTCCTCCAGTCAAGTCATAATTCCCCCAGAAATGGTTAGATGGTAGTATTTTCATGTTTTATAAAAATAAAACCTCCATCATAAAATATAATAAATGTACATGCCAATTTATGAAAAAACAAAGACCCAATCAATATGCTATTATAGTTTCCTGATTTTTGAATGGGTCGTTTGCCTATCAATCACACAAAGCTTTTGCAGAGAGCTCTGAGTAGGTGACAGCTCTATCTTGTTTACGTGCTGACCTAACTAGTCTAAGATGCAAGAGAGCACCAGTGCTAATGGCATTACCTGCCTCAGATTTTGGGTTTGGGTAGTCATAAACCCATGAAACGCCCCATCACTCCCTCCAGAGCCCAGAGATGACAGGGAGTCCCTCCTAATAACATCTTTAGCCTCAAACCCATGTGCTCCAGTATTAAGGCCAAATTATTTCCATCTATACATCCTGGCACTTCTGTAAGTCCCTCCACCTAAGAGTGTCTGACAATGCAAAATGGAAATGTGAACTCGAAACTGGATCCTACATGTAATGCATCAGCTATCTATGTCTGCCAGCGATTCAAGAGCAAAACTAGAACGATTAACCATAAGAATGGGGTGAAATATTTGTGCATGCGGTTTCATCTGCAGTCAAGCAGAACAAGTTTACCCAGGCTAAGAGCACTAAACCCTTCAGTCAAGGTAGAACTCCAGGCTAATTATTGCACAACTATTATAAATGATTCAATAACTACTAAGAAATAACATGAAAGGTATGTAATTATGGGAGGAAGGAATGGAGGTCTGGAGCCACCCACACTGGAATATGTTTGTGTGTGGTTTTATCTGCTGTCAGGTAAAACAGGTTGATCTAGGAGCATAGCTAACTGCACCAAACATTATTTATTAAATTATTCTCTGCCAGATAATAGCCATAAACCCTCTGCCAGGCAAAAGCTGACATTTCACTAAAGCACTGAACCATTAGCATCACCTACACTATCAGAGGCCAGTGTCTTCCGCTTGACCCATAATTATCCTTAAACTACTGAGGCTTTCCAAAAACCACGAGGGCAACATGAGCATATGCCACCCATGTGGACCAGCCCAATCCACATGCCTAGCAAAACAGACTTGCGGTACTTCTGACAACTGGAGAATTAACTGAAGTACAGAACACATATGGCTATTCAGAAATAGCCACACACACAAAACCCCTCTCCCATAACCCCACATACACACAAGCCCCTCCCTTACACACACAGCCTCTGAATTTAATCTTCCCTGTGATGGTGTTAACTATGACTGTTCTTTGCCCTTGTGAATAAAAATACAGGACAGAAGCTGCTGCTGACGTGAAGTAATGTGCCAGCGCTGTTGTAAAAGGCTCGTCCTCTCCACCTGGTGGTACTTTCTCAAATCCCATGCCTGACCCTGTATGCCATATGCTGGCAAAACATCTATTTTTCACGTCACTGCCACTCAGAAGGAACTGTTCAGGGTTGTTGCCCAGTGTTGGTGTGTAGTGTACCGCATGAAATTACTTTTGCCATTTTGCTATTTTGAGAAAAGAGAAAAAACTGACACTGCAAAATTAATTCATATATTTGAGTTTGTTATTTTAGTTTAGGTTGCTTGATAATTAGTCACTAACCATGTTTGTTTTAATCAAAATCTGCTGTTTCTTATATAAAGCTGAAAATGTATAATCAAGTACATCAGATCAGTTTCTCTTCCAATCAGTTTCTCTTGCAACAAAATAGCACCAAACTTTGTCAGGGTTCTGACCAGTCTAACCGCCTTGTGCCTTACTTTCTCTTTTGGTCACTTTGACCCCTCCATCTCACACTCCTGCACTCTTCATCTCAATTCCCTTCATGGAAAAATGTGAGGAAGGTGGCCGTCAGAGTGGGCAGACTGCGGGCTTGGACCCTGCAGTAGTTAAGTTTTGCTTGCATCACTTTAGAGTGCTGCTTGTTGGAATCTCAGTCATTTCTCCCTGTTTTGCCCTCCCTGTTGGCCCTGACGGTGTCTAGCTCAGGAATTTCCACTCGAGCTGCTTTCCCCAGCTGCTGCCGTGGCTGTGGAGCTCAGGCCTGCCACATGCAGCAGGGTTTACAGTCCAGTCATAGGCTGGGAAGTACAGCGCACAACTCTGATTGGAGTTTCCATGGCAACTGGAGGAGATTGACTCAAAGGGTTCAGTCAAGTGATCAGTTAGTTGCCTGGTTCAAATCAACACACATCAGAAGCAAAGGCAAGTTTTTCTTAATTTTATTTTAGATACAGGTGTCTCCAAGGTAGAGAGCATATTATGCAGAAAACTGTGCTGGCCTGCGAGCCACACCCTACAGACTAGACCTACGGACTCAAATTCTGCCAAGTGAGAAAATGGGAACAGACATTGGTGGGGAAAAAAAACTCCACAATCATAGCAAATAGTGACAGGTCTGCAGTAATGTGTTTGGAATAAATGCAAGAAATCAGAACATCTCTCTCATTTATAGTGATTTTTTTCCTTAGATTTCAGCTCATGCTACAGTGTTAATGCCAGTCTCAAATGGTAGCCACTATTATGGGTTTGTCTCCTAACTGACCTGCCCCATGGCCCGACTGGTCCACCTCAACAAAAATGGGCAGAAAGCTGACTTATAATTACCCAAGACTGAATGCATGCAGGGGAAATAATACGTTGTGAGATTCACAATGGCTTTAGGCAGCTTTCCCCTGCAGCACACTGAAAAGATGAGTCTGCTTGTGTGAGGTCCAGCTGTAATACTTTGCAAGCCCAGAGGTCTTGTTAAGAGACTGTACCATAAACACTTCTGTTGACACTGGACATTGAGTGATTAGCACTGTCCCAACGCAACAAGGTTGACAGACCAATGGAATTAAGCCGGACTTGGGCTGTGCTCAAAATATCCACATACAGGCATGTAATGCAGGATAAATGAGTATTTACACATAGCCATCAATACACTTATTCCTGTAGCAACAGTTATTTAATGTATCCTGCACTTAGAAAAACATTTCTGTCACTATGTAACCTTTATTACATGCTAAATATATATTGCATAAATATGGGCATATTAAATTTAAGATCTTATTTATTTTCAGTAATGAATTCATTCTTCATGTTGCATTATATTGCAATTATAATTCATTAATAGAAATGTTTAAATATGAAGGACTCAGATACCTCAAAGGCAATCAACTGTCTGCTAGTATTTGAGGAACATGCAGAGTTGAGATCCTCAGCACACCTACAAGGCCTGGATGATTTCTGTCTGAGCTGGGATACCTTAGCAACAGGGCAGGCATCTTGCTACTCTGTTCAGGTTTGGTATTTAGAGTCAGTACTGGCTGTAAAGCAGTGGTATTTTGCTTTTACCTGATAGTGATCACACTGCTGAGATGTTTCTAAACCTGATACTGGTGATATAACCAACCTGTGTGTGCCATCTTTGTGCTGCTCCTGAACATGAGATATTTAGTCTCAGATAACAAATTTATAAGGAGATAATATGATGGTTCTGTCTTAAAATAATTTCATTATAATCAGTTGCAATTGATGAACAGATGAGTATGAACTATTTCACCAATAAGGAACAGGTAGGTCTGAACAAATTATTGAAGAATGGGTGGGTGTGAACAAATTTATCAGTGAGGATCTATAAGTGAAAGCATGCAGCCATCATAACACCCTGAGGTCACTACACATGTATTTAACAATTCTATAAAAAGATCCGTTTTGATATAAACTTCACACCCGAGTGACAACATTGACCGGCAAAGCAGGCTTTGCTCGGAGCCAGACAAGCGTAACTACCTAAGGAAAAGTATTCTGACGTCGACGTTTCGGTTAACTCTCACCTGAAGTGGCCGTGTCGTATTGGTGACCTCGCGCGCGCAGGCAAGAGTATTTCTCGCTCAATCTCCGGCCCTTTGTCTCCAACTTCGAATAAGGGAGAAATACCAGCGCTAATTCAATGCGTTGACTCAATAATGCTGTCCAGTGTCCACAGAAATCCAGCCTACCCGTTCCCGGAGCAAAGTGGACAAACCGATGCAGCGCGTGCCATTGCTATAACATTCCCAGGTGCACGGGACCCTCTAGGTGTCCAATGTCGCCCATGGGCTTACCCGCCACCAAAAATATTTATTCCAACACGCAGAAAAAGTAAGCAAAGTGTCGCCGTGTCGCTAGCGTAAACAAGTTTTTGACCCGTGGGAAATTAAAGTTTTTTGAAATACATACGGGGTGACATTTCATGATGCGACAAAAAAAGTATTTCCAACCAAATGCACTTTGTCCAATACTTTCTCGAAAACGGGAAGCCGCCGTCGCCTTTTCATTGTTGCTTTGAGCAGACAGTCCAACTGCAACATGGAATGCAAAAAAATAAACCTTACTTTCGTATACAGTGTTGCTTAGTTAATATTAAGAATCAGCAGTGAAAAAAAGTAGCTTTAGCCTGACGCTAAAACAAAAGGTGCAGCAGCAATCGCGTTGCTTTTATAAAATCCATTAGAAACTGTACAGCGGGGAAACGGACGAAAGCGATTTCCGTGATTTTGATGGCTTCTTTTCCTGCTAGGTTTGCAGATTTTTCCTCCGTCGGTGTGCGCCAGTTCACTGAACGAGAGTATTGTCTTCTTTATATCCGCGAAACAGTAAAGAAGTGTCCTCTTCTGTTCATTAATCGCTCGCTTTCTCGTAATAACTTATAAGACCGTGAATATGCACAGGTCACGTCACGAAGCTCAAGCACAGTAATGCGTTGCAAAAAAATGGTAATAAATGTTCGTATGAAGATGTCGAATAACCTCCGACAAGTTCACCGCGCTTAAATCCAGTAACGTTACCTACGCATCTGCATCGCTTTCAGAATTTTGGACCAAACAAACGGTCTACTATTCACTATCCAACAACTATTTCAACTTCGAGAACCAAATGCCCTTTTCCGTTGCTATTTGCTAGTTACTTGACTTAACGAAAATCGAAAACATATGAAACGCGCTTTTCCAGTCCCGCAAACTGTTTAACGTACAAAACGTAAAAAGCTCGATATTTTATGTACATGAATTACGGGTTATGTTCATGGGAAATACCAAAGCATCGAAGTAGTCTTAACGCAACCAATTTCCTGACAGAAAAAAAAAAGACTATTCGTCACCGGAACCCCAATGTTTGCTTCTTTCACATCGAGAGAAAAGTTTGTGATCTTGCTGCATGTGAGGAGATCAAGTTGGCCTGTTTGTGGTGCACGTGCACAAACGGAAAGGCGCACTATCGACTATAATCATTTCGCGTGAATGACAACTAATCCGAAGTCGTGAATACATCGACTCTAAGCACGCTCGGGGGCGCGCTGTTCTTCTTGGTTTAACGTCGGGTGACGCACACGGCATCACTACCGCGTGCGAGGTCAAGCTCACGGGGAATTTATTTTTTTAACTCGTACACATGCACTGATGACGTACTCCCCAGAAATTAGTAAAGATGCCGTCATATATTTAATTGATTGCTATTTATTAATATAATTTTAAAAGTACAGTAATAACATTTACAAAATATTGCATTTGGGCAGCTTTTAGGTTTCATCCTTTTCAAGGCTGTCATAGTATACATTTTATAGTTTTACGAAAGGAAAGCGGTAGATTAAGCTTTGTTTTATTTTAGTGACAATTCATTAAAAACCATCTACTATTCGAAAGCGGAAACGCATAATTGGTATTCCTATTCCGTTTACTTAGATCTCATCAAAATACTTTAGCGTCTTAACCAAGACATCAACCGTGGGCCTGTGTGTGTTTAATTAATCGTAAACACAAACTTTTCCAGTATGTCAAGTGGACAGTACAAGACTTTAAAAATCTCAGCCTCGCTATACTGCTCGGTGCTCACACTACACATTTAGCTATCGCTATTGACATGTTTTCTCGACGTAGAGGTGGGCATGCTACAAAAGCGATCGCATACAAACATTACACTGATCTTTACACGCGAGAACTGTAGATCACGTGGTATACATATCACGTCAATATGGACCCTGAGCAACTTGCTGTAGTTTCACTTTCATGTGGATATTCGTCCTGAAGATGTGATCCGGCTTAATACAATTTCCTTAAAATCTCATGTTTGTGAAGATTTTATTCAAAACAAGCATCAAAGGATACGGTGTAAATAAGTTTAAGACACAAGCCATAAACCAAACACCAGCAAGCTGTTTATTTTCCCTCGAAAAGCACGTACAAAAATGCGGGGGGAAAAGAAAATGGAGAATACTGCAGTAATGAGAGACACGATCTTGTATACGTTAACAAAAATAGTGGTTCAGTATTGTTAAGGAGGTTAACAAAACGAGAACCATACAGACAAACTTTAAGAGCTGAAAAACAAGGAAATCACCTTAAAACCAAGTCCTGCTGCTTTAAGGCTTCCCTATTCACACGACTAATGAAGACGACTCCCCCCCCCCAACCCGCAATCTTGTTTATTCAAGTATCTTATCCCACGCAGTCACCTACATACATTTCAAACCTAAAAGTACCTTAAACAAGCCGTAGGCCGTTTTATCTCCTGAACATCCACGCGCTTTTCTGTACGTACAGAAAACACAAACGATGTTTTGATTCTTTTAACAAAGAGATGGTAGACACCGAGAATCTCTAGGACATTATGCAGTTTTGGTACTTGTATTGGGCCACTGGCCACACGTCTGAGCATTACTGTAAACACGGTGATTTGTGGCTGTGAAAATATCAGTTCCCTTCTTGACAAATGATGCAAATGGGGGCAAAAAAAATGGTCAAACTGCCACGTTGCATGAGATCATAAGGGGGAAATTAGACAAGCAAAGCAGAAAAGAAAAGAAAAAAGCACCTTTATGAAAGATTTGAAATGAATGTGCGATATTTGATAAGGCTTCTTGAGAAAATTGTTCTGGCTCACAGCGCTTTCGACTTCACAGTATTCTTAAACACGTACAACACTAAGGGCTTCTGTGGCATTCAAGTTGCAAAATACATTTGGTCACTCTCAATGGCTTGGTAAGTACTTAAATCAAGGGTTCATTAACGAGCAAGAGGACTTCAGCGACCACGCACTCTGAGTAGGCAAAAGCAGGCAATGAGAGGAACGAGAGAATCTTGAAACGTAAACTCGGCAAAAGCTCGACTCGTCCTTAAAGCTATCGGCTTCTCGTACCAGCACTAGATGGAGCTCTACACAAACTCTGGCACCGATTCCGTTAAAAGGCAGATTTAATACTGCGGATGATCAGATTTTAAACGGAGCCTCACCGGACTGTGCCTTTCAGTCATGACACCAACAGTCATGACCTCATCTGCTCTGCCGAGCCATTATAATACAAAAGCTTGTTCAACAGCAAGAAAACTTAAAACTAGGCACTGAATTCACTGAAAGTTTCATAATGCCATATACACAAACTGATGGAGCTCACAGGACGATAGCTACAAGAATTTTTTCACTTGCAAAACCCCACGTAAAACGTGCGATTTACTTAAACTCCTCACTGGCTCCTCCTCCGCGAAACCCACGACAAGCGGCGGGGCGTGCTAGATACTCCCGACCCAGTGATGCCGAACGGCTGCTCGGGGGCTGGGAATCGGTACGAGGGACGACACTGGACTCGTATTCCTGAGCAACGAGAGGGAGCCGGACGCGCTGGCACACGCGTGTGGACGCACGACCGAATCCCGTCACGGACAAAGACCGTCTCACAGGAAACAAGACAAGCGGTGCGATTACAGACCGCGATAGGGTAAAGGGAATGGGACGGCACGTCATGGCAGCTCCCACGAGACAAGGTCCTCCACGACTATTTCCATCGCCCGCTGTTGAGCGAGTTTGGCCTCGTACAGGTAAAGGCTTTAGGACACTGCAGCACGCACAGTACGTTCGCCCCGTAGTGGCCACGATCGGGTAATCATGCCGGTGCAGCTATGGAGCATGTGCAAAAGATGAATCAAAAATAAGCATTAAAAAACGATAAAAGCACAAAAGCGCCTGACGGACCTGCACTTAAGACATTTTACTCATGACCAGACTTAAAACGAGAAAATATATATAAAAAATAGGGGGTGTAGCGATATGCAAACTGCCCGCCAGCACACCAGGAGGCATTGGTTCTTAAACACGTAAAACCATTAGATAATTACCAGATTCTGCATTGATGGCCAATATCTAGTGATGGAACTGAATGGAGAACAAAGATTATGCACAGTACTTGAGCGACCACCCCCCTCCTCCAAATAATTCCTGCTCACACGACACATGTGTTAAGGTGGGTGGTGTGAGCAGTGTCTCTCCTCCACAGTTGAAATGAAACCTATGCCACCGATTTATATCCAGCTATATCTTTAAACATCAGCTGTCCAGAAAAAAAAGTGCATGTTTGTGTGCGAGATGGTAAATGTTTTGAATCATGTTCAGGAGAGACATTTAGCTCAGTTTCTCCCATTTCCACCCATCCTGTCAAGAAATGTGAACTTGAGAGAGAAGGGAGGAATCAGGAGCCCGATATGACAGTACTATGTACCCTGTAGTTTCACAGGCATAGCACCCTGCCTACATGAAACAAAGCAGACACTTGTATCTTTGTTACAAACAAGCCTGTGGTTCATATTTAACAAAAGAGAAATTAATCCTGTAATGGTTATAAAAGACCAGTGGAACATGTCACCACACCCCAGACTCTCTACCTGAGTATATAGTCTAAAACTTTGTATTCATGCAAGCATTTCATTTAAAAGGGACATTGCATACATGAGAAAATAAACTACTGATTCTGATAAATAAAACAAAATTAAAAGGAAAACAAAAAAACCTTGGAGTTTGTATTCGTCACAATCAGATAGTCAGTAACAAAATAAAAGCATTAAAAAGAGAAACATTTAAGGCAAAAAAAAAAACCAAAAAAAAATTAAAAAAACAAAAACACCCTAGAGGGAGAGATGCCTGCCCTGTCATGTTTGTGGGCAAGTGTGTGTGTGTGTGAAGGTGTATTACAGAAAGAGCCATGGCTCACATTCTTGTGATATGCTAAGCATGCGTACCTGTCTGTGTGTGTGTGTGAGAGACAGAAGGCATGTTCTACATAAAAGGGTGTGACGCTTGTCGACGCAGGCAGGGGAAGCGTCTCTGATGACCCAGTGACGTTACGGTGTCTTGGCCATGCTTTCACCATCCTTGCTGGCCCAGAGCTCTTTGTGCTGTTTGCGGCCAAAGCCCTCATCATAGTTACCTTTGCTCTTGAACAGCTGCTGGAAGTGAGGCTTGCAGTAGAACTCACCCTGTAGGGCAGCATAAGTGCCCAGGCTGTTGAGATAAGGGCAAGGGTAACCGTTACAGGTTAGACCACATGCAGGTGATTGTTTACTTAACAAAATGCCAATTTTATTGAAGGAAACAAATGCTTAGGAGTTGCAGATATATATGCAAGTCTGTAAGCACTTGTCAATGTTGTCTTCATGTGAAGCATGCACATTTATCGAACCTGAGTTTGGTGTTGCAGTGCTTGCAGCAGAAGCATGTTGTATGGAAGATAAGATTGTTGGCCACCAGTCTCTCCATGGGGTACACAGTCTTCTCACAGGCTGCACAGGTCTCCTTCTGTGTTTGAAAACTAAAGGACTGAAACAGAGACGGATGATCTTTTTGTTTGCCTCATTATTGTAGGACTCTGTAACCGATTCAAAGTGTGGGAAGTTGATGCTTCTTGAACTATAGTCAGTCAGCAATTAAATAAGTTCAGAGGAAGGAGGAAAGCAAAGTTAGAATGATGAACAGAATGAGAAACGTATTTAAAAAATAGGAACAGTAGAATATTGGTAAGAAGAAAAAAAACACAAAAAAAACCACACAAAAAAAACCACACAGACAGTATACCACCTACCTTAGAGCGCTGAACAGGCTTTTCGTCTGAGGCATTCAAGTTGTCCTGGAAACAAATTGGAGAATTAAATGGGAAGGTCTATGTTGCAGATGCCATGATGCATACTAAACAATTACTCTACAAATGCCATCCCATAATCTTGCACCTGCACTCACTGGCCACAGTATAGCTCATAGGTGTACTCAAGAACCAAGGCTTCTTTCACTTGGCTCACCTTTATTCTGCCTTCAGCTTCAAACCACACATGCTTTTGAGAAAAGAAAAAAAAAACACCACACAAACAAATCTTAAAATTCTCTCTTCAGTGTTCAAACATTCCCTCAATTCCTCCTGCTCGTCTCCCACTTTCCCTCCTGGTGCCTCCATCTGCCTGTACACACTCATGTCATAAGGATTGAGTATGACCTTTCCTCCTTACCAGTACTGCACACAGAAAAACACCAATGCACCTACATCACTCACTCTCAGACAAATGCACAAACACTCCCAGCTCATTTCTATCAGGGCATAGTGCTGCTTATACAGCATGCTCACAGGCCCTGGAGTCTGCCCCATTACAAGGGAGTAGGGGGAACAGCGAGGGAAGAGATTAGACCTTATGAAGGGTTATGGGATGTATATAATGTTTGCAGTAAAGTTATCCAGTGCCATAAACATCATTGACAACCATCTCATGACATGTCTAGGTGACTCAGTAACACTCACAAATCAGTCTTTAGGGAGGAAATTTCTCCTTCTGAGACACACCCACATTTAAGACTCATGTCTATGAAATGTAACTGAAGCTTCAAAAGAAATAGGATGTTTGAAAAACAATCCACCAGCAAAGTCTACAAGAAAATGAATAATCCAACATAAACAGATACAAAACACACAGTAATGTAATGGGAACATTTTCTTAGTTCCTAAAACACAACATGATGCATCAAAGCCATCAGAACTGACCTGGCAGGGTCATCAAGTGCTCAGCAGCAGATAAACTAAATGAGCACAGCTTAAACCACAGCACTAGAGCCTTCTGTTGCTCACCCTGCTGGTGGCTCTCCCCAGATATGCGAAAAACTCCCAAATTCAGTTCCCTTAACAGAAAAATGCTCTCATAACAGGACATGAGACCGGGCAGCACTTCAAGTGGGGCTAACATTTCTGGCCAAATAACTGTTTCAGTGTTTAAGGAATCTGTTGCCTAAAAACGGCATTAAAAAAACAAAAAAAACAAAAAAAAAAAAACCCACAAACACCTGCCTCAGCTCTTAGCCACTTTCTGAAGCTCCACAAGTTCTCAAACAGAGAACATTTCATGATTTTGGAGAGAACCACCAAGCTAACGATCTGATGTTCAGCTACTGCTCCTCATACTGGTTCAAGTATGGAATGCTACTGGTTGCAAACACCGAGGACGTTCACAATGCTCAGCCATTGTCTACCATATTACGACAGGCCCAAACACACCAGGGACTCCACCAAGTGTCTAGCACCACTAGAGAAGCAGCCCAAGAGAGCCTCAAACCACTTCCTGCTTCTCCCTGACCAACAAGAACCTGCTGTGCCTGCACGTTTTCCTCCTGAGGAGGACTTACTGAAACTGGCTTCATGTACAGCTCAGCTTCTGTCTGCTAGTGGCAGTCACACCAGCCTCAGCAAAGTACACTAAAGTACAGAGACAGTCGACTGGACTGCAGAACATCTGTGGTAAACCCTACTGCCGTTACATTCACATGAGGGGTGTGATTTACACTACACTGCAGTTTCTCACCAATGTGAGCACACAGGCATACAAGCAATTCAACCAACTAACCTGCAGATGACAGAGCCCTCACATGCCTGTCCTGATGGTACATGTCAAAAAGCATCCAAGCCCAGCCATCAATCACCTTTTTGTGCTGGAAACATCACCCATATTTAGGACACGCCCCAACTGACACCACTGGGTCAGATTTCATTTTCCCCCAGTGAGTAAGAGAAGAACCACCCCTCCCTGTGTCTAGCCCAGGTTGGTCCCTGGTAGTGCAGAGCTTGCCCTGCTACATGGAAACAATGATCAACTTCAAAATGTACCGATTTATAAAAAGGAGGAGGGAGGAAAAAACACCCCACAACAACCAAGGGTTTGAAGGCTTTAAAGTGCTTCCAGGATCTGCTCTTAATGTGCCACAAACAATTAGGTGTGTATGAGGCCTGTTTTATAACAAGTGCAGTAAGAGACAGGATTTTAACAGATGATTTTTAATCCCCTTCCCCTCTGCAAAGAATAAGTTGTTCCTGAAATGTTTGAACAATGACTAAACACGATTAGAAAAAAAAAGTGAGGGGACACCAAGCGCCATCTGTCCTTTTTTTGTCTTATTTGTATATAAAAGGCATACAAACCCAAACATGCACACATTTGCCAGTCACCGAGGCCATTTCAGGACGTCATGATGACGCATCACTATTCACACAGTGTTTCATGCCAGTGAAGCCCTGCCTGCCTTCCCCAGGGACCCTAAAAGTAGCTGGAGGGCCACCAGCAACCGGCAGCTCTGAAGACAGGAAGCCCAACACACCCCAGTAGGCTGACAGAGTGCAGAACATCTGTACATCACACGCTGGAAATCTCTCGATCAGATAAGCAGTTCCTCTAACAGCATTTCACAACGACTATGTTAAAACCAATTCAGCTAGAAGAGGTTGAGTGTACTAAAACCAAAGTGTGTAATGCAGTGAAGTTAGCAAATCGATCTGCAGGGTTCTGCCTGACTTTTGGAGAGCATGGATATTTTAAGCATTAATTTCTTGGCCACACTGGAGTGTTTGGATGGCGAACTCAGCCTTAGACTTCTACATGCACTCATTTCCCAGCAGTGAGTGAGCATGCTTAAAACAGGTCACTAGCACAATAATCTCCAACTTCAGAGGTGGAAAGAGGCATCCCAAGATATCAGATTTGATTTCCAAGGTTCCAACTGCAATAGAGAGAGGGAGAGACACAGAGGATTCAGGCCAAATGGAAGACCCAAGGGGAGGTTACACCCTTTGGAAACCAATACAGTAGTTAGCTAACCTGGTACCATGGGGATGTTCCACAAGCTTGTGCTGTGTGCATAAGAATGTGTGAGTGAAGGTGAACTTGAACTCTGATCCGTTTCAAACTTCTGCAGCTACAATGCAGGATTTCCCACACAAATCAGGCCTGCTTCTCCTGCCCTGTCCATCATTCTCCCCATACCCCCATTCACATCACTCTCCATTATGTCATTTCTACCTGCCCCTCAACTGAAATGCCCAAGCCTCATTAGTTTTACAAAGCCCATCACCAGCTCTCCAAGGGTTTTGGGATGAGAGAGGCTGTACTGAGGACCCAGCAAGGTCACTATACCATTAAGCCTTCCAAACCATCCACAAGTGTACCATTTACTAAACAGAAGTGGCTGAATGGCATGCATGAATCTGAACAGCACTTGTTCAAATCCAGTCCAGTATGCATCTCCTGGTCACCAATTCAGTCTCCTGATTCCATCAGCCTCACATCTACCATTAGGCCACCCTAAGGTTAGACACCTACCTAAAATCAGCGCTAAATAAACGTGAGAATTCTGAACCTGAAAACAAGAACCACCCTGAAAGGCATTAAACTTTCTTCCTTACAGTCATCCTTCTTCCTGGCTGGTGCTGTACAGGTGTGGCAAAAGCAGGCCACTTATGCAGCCTATGCAGAAACAGGATGTGGGTGGGTGGGACACAAAACAAAAACCCACACATCATAGAGAACCAGGGTAAAACCTGTGTGAGTCTATGGCAGAACAAATTGGGCAGCATTGACATCACCACCCCCCCCCCAGCCCACACACACATGAAACTCATATCCTTTAGGTTGTGAAATGTAAGGGACTTCAGTTTGTGAAAGAGGTCAAGAGCAAAGCTTAACTGAGGAACAGATTCAGCCAACAGAACATTCCTATAACAAATGAAAGTGCCACCTTTCATGTCTGCAAAGTCTAAGCTTATAAACCCCCTCACTATAGGTGTGGAACGGATCAGACTGACCTAACACCATAACCTTAGCCATGGAATGCCATGCCCACAGCAGTTGTGCCAGACAGAAAATACACCTGACCAGTTCAAAAGGAATGACTGGCCCCGCCCATCTCCATTGGCCAACCACAACTCGGACATGTCGAAACGCAGTGAAGAAGCTCGGGTTTGGCATGTCAGGCATCCAGCTCCCAGCACGTAGAAAACACTGCCGGCGGCAGCTTGCATGTCTGACATTATCGTGGAATAATGAGTGTGCATTTCATAACCACAACCTATATGTGATACTGCAAACCCAAAGCAACAAGTTCCATCTGGTCCCAGATCCATTCTGTGGAATTCAACACCAGAGAGAAAAATGCACCAATCTCCCCTTAAGTCCCTGTTTGATTAATAACTGTAGTTGCAGGATATGGACAACCAATCTGTCACTGAGATCAAAATTATTCTATCACAATGCCTGTGTTTAACTCATTTGTTTAATTATGTGAATAGCAGGATTCATTTATATAATCTTCTGTAATGAGTCTGAAACTGGATGGAATATAACAAGAGCCAATAGGGTCAAAACAATGCCTTTAAAACGCATCGATTTAAGGCATTTTAAAATTTGTTTTTGGAACGAAAGTGCAAAAAGCTCAGAATCTTTGAGAACTACTCCAGGAAGACAAGGACCAAAAGTAACTGTCATGACAAGAAACATCACACATCTGCAAAACTCTAAGCAGCACCAGTAACAGCCATCATCCCAGTGCTGGTTATTACAGTAGCTGTACATTCTCACCCCCCCCCCTCTTTTTTTGGATGATCAGACTTGTGTACAGAAAAAACAATTTTCTCACCAGTTTAAAGTTCCTCCCATCATCAGAGCTACAAAACCGGTTTTGTTTGACCCAAGTACCATATGGGTAGCTATAGGGGACAGAACTAAAATGGACCATCAGCATCAGTGCAGAATCTCAACACTAAGAATCTAACACTTTAGGTGAATGTAAACATGGCCACACCCCAGATTCTCCATAGTTGTCATGGAGACAGTGTCATTCTGGCAAGTAGCTGATCCAAGGGCTTCTGAGCTGCAGGCCCAGATGCTGTCTTACTGAACTTCTCCATTTAAAGTGTACGAGTCGTCTTTCACCATATATGGGGATTTTCAGAGAGAGAGGAGGGAAAAAAAAAAAAAAAAAAGTGCCATTATCATCAGGTCACACAGGCTGCCCCAGAGTCTTAGCTGGCATAATTTCATTAGTATGGGGCTCTAAGAATAGTCAGTGACTGAAACCTACAGCTTATCCAACAGGGCCTCCGTGCACGGCACTTGGCTAGGTCTTATGCACCAAAAAACAAACAAACAAACACTTGTACCACATATGATGTGGAACCTGAAATGAAAGTAGGGAAACATTTTACCATGTTTGGCAAAGGCTGAAGGATCCAACAGTCATGAATATTATCTACATGCTGCACAAAGCCCAGATAGCTTTCTTACTGCTCCCAAGTCCCAGGTAATTCCATTCCTCTTCTCATGCTCTCCCATCTCTTACTTTGGCTGGTGTATGAGGCTATTTATATGGTGCTAGGTAAGGTTCTGAACACCTACATTAAAATTAAACTCTTTGAAGGGCTACTTTGATATCTTGCCCTCACCATCTCCCTCTGTCCCTCTACCAGGCAATAATGGGTATTCCACTCAGATCAGCTGCCTTTACACACACTGTTTAGAGTAAGAAGTAAATGGCTCATTCACAGCTACAAGACATTCAGCACATGGTTATGTGCTTATTTTTCCTGAAGGGATCTGAAGATGAGAAACCATCGAATTCTACCAGGTACTGGCAGGACAACCACTACACTGCATACATATGACCCTATAAATACAGCCAGGAGACCTTTTACACAATATTGGCCCCATCTGTATTTGGCAGAGTCCACCGGATATAATTTCCTGCTGCTAGTGCCGATAAAGATGAGCCAATTTAGCACTGTCTGTAGCTTACATGTTAGTGATCACATTCTGCTGCAAGAGTCGTTGCATTTACGGCATTTAGCAGACACCCTTATCCAGAGCGAATTACAAAAGTGCTGTAATTTATTCATAGAATATATCCAAGTACAGTAGGTTAGAATTAAAACATACCAATGAACTAGAATACAGGGATGAATGCTGATACCTAGAAGTGCAAAATACATAAGGTCTACCTTAAACAATGATAAGTGCTATAACAATAAGTGCCAGAGTTTGTTAAATACCCTACAATAAATACTAAATTAGTCAGTAAGTATGGGAGCAGGGTCAGTTATCCTTTAAATACTCTGTAAATAGATGGGTCTTCAGACCCAAACGGTAAAGGCTCACACTCTTCTAGAGATTCCTCTACAGGTTGTCTTTCAAACCAGCGTTTTGTATCGAAAAAATAATTAATGGATTGAGTTCCAAACAATGGCCAAAATCAGCGAAGAGATTCGTACTTGACAGGATCTTCAAAACATAGGGACATCCATGGCTTACAGTAACGGTAAAACTCATACAAGTAGCAATGGTTAGATATAAAGTAAGCAAACCCAATTTTTACACAAAAAAGGACGATAGCGGAGAAAAATCCGTACCTCAAATAGAAATCGCAATTAAAAGATAAAAACCTGACGGTTCAGTGTTATTTAGTGAACGTTCATAACCAGCAGTTATGGAAACTATAGCTGTTAGCTAACCTAGGTTAGCTTAATTAAAAAAATAAACGACAGTCCATTTTGACTCGAGAAGCGCGCAAAATTATCCTAGATAAACACGGACTAACTACAGTATCATGATGACTAGCAGTAATGCGAGTAAATTTGAACAATTAAAGTAGGTTAGCTAACAGGCTTTAATTCCGCTCTTATGCAAGTAAACTTGGGTTTCCGACCGCGACTGATATTGGATGCAACATTCGCTGCTTGATCGCAGTTGCAATGATGCTGCATGCCACAGCTCTTGTTGGGGGGACGCATCTGTGGTAGGTTAAACGTTGCTAGCTCGCTAATTCAACTTAAACGTTCACTCCACACGGCTGTAGAAGGCCAAGTTATTAAACGCTGATCACTTTTAAAAAAGGCACAAATTACAGCTAATATAGTCCCAATTCGGGCACCAGTGAATAACAAATAGCCACAATACTGCTTGCTGAATTAGCTAGCTAGCCAACTACTGTAGCTTATTAGCGTTAGGATGTTAGATAGCACCTCATCACGGAGGGGGTCAGGGTTCGCCGGCTGAATCAGACGAGAAGCGGCTGCAAGACACTTACCATCTATGTATTTGTCGTAAGTGCAATGGAAAAATAATCGATCACACGGTCCTCTCAATATGCCCCAGTTGATATTTGTCCCTTGAATCTCAATGTAATGTGTTTGAGCATTCAGTTAAAATAACCAGCTTGCTGGGATGTGCCGATTCGCGCTGTTCCCGAATGTCTAACCCCTCCTGTCGCTTTTTAAATGTGGATTGAAAAAAAAAAAAAAAAAAAGTCAGATCTTTCTCAGCAGGATGTTACGCGATTGGTTACGGCTTCCCCCCCCCCCACCTCAAAATGTGGCCTTCAGAGAGAAAAAAGATTTAAACTTTTAATCAAGCACACACATGCTTCCGTACATAGAGTCTTTATCGATTTTTTCCCCTTATTTTTCCATTTTAACCTAGAGGTTATGAACTCAGGTACACCAAAAGTTCACAGCTAAATTTAAACCTACGGCAGGATCGTTTATGAATGTTGCCCTCTTAAATTGAGAAAAAGAACCACAAAATTCTAGTTTAATGACGTTTCTACATAATGGGAAAAATTGGTTTGCAATCAAAAGATACCCAGCACATTAAATTTATATATATAAATATATATATATATATAAATATATATAAATATATATATATATATAAATATATATATATATAAATATATATATAAATAAATATATATAAATAAATATATATATATAAATATATTAATAAATATAAATATATAAATATAAATATAAATATATAAATATAAATATAAATATATAAATATAAATATAAATATAAATATAAATATATAAATATATATATAAATATAAATATATATATAAATATAAATATATATATAAATATAAATATATATATAAATATATAAATATAAATATATATATATATATAAATATAAATATAAATATATATAAATATAAATATATATAAATATAAATATATATAAATATATATATATATATATATATAAATATAAATATATATAAATAAATATATATATATATAAATGACAGTCTCTATCCGTTAGCTTTAAACTTTAAATATTTGTTGTCAGTAGGCTTTTAAGTGAATAAAATAAGACTTGAAATATTTTAGCAGCTCTTGCCAACTTCCACCAGATTTAAAAGGAGCAAAGTCTCCCCTGCCCCTCCCCTTTTTTATTATTATTATTATTATTATTATTTTAAATTCTCCACGTTATGTACCGACACCTAGTGGCCTGGACATTTTAACTATTCAAATGTTTCTTCAAAGCCCTCTCCCCTGCCCGGTTATGTGCTCCGTGTGGAAGACAAAACAAGGCAGAGGAGACCGCCTAATAGAGAAGCTTTAATACAACCATAATATACTGAAGTTGTTGGTTGCGGAGCCCGCAATTCAGACAATTCAGCAGTGTTGGTGGGGTTACTTTAAATATGTAAGCCGTTTTGTGTTACTGACAAGACTCATTCAAGAGTGTACGTGCAACTTAATCCAAAGAAAGAGAATATTAAAAGGGTACTTGATCTGATTACTTAAAGTAATCCAAAACCACTAAAGAGTTTTAGAACACTGAGCCCCTACAATACCAGTCAGTATGTCCAACATGCGTATGTTTTTGCTCTGCAGACGCATGAGCTGTCAGTTTATACATGTGCGTTCCACTACATCATTCTGAGAACCTTTTGCAGAATGCCCACGTTTCTGCAAATTGGAGTCATCCAGTGTACACATCACAGCTAGGAATTTAAATGTTTGTTTTTTGCATCATTCAGTACAACAGTTCATATCAAACTAGTGGAGCTTTGCTGGAATATACCAATATAAAAAGCACTATTGCCTAGCACTCGGCTGAGAGGGCGTACATCTTGAAAAGCAGGTCGCACTCCGTGTTCACTCCAAGCATACTGTAACTGGAGTGGAAGGGGGAGTTTATCCTCCGATAATAGCGAAACATGAGGGGGAAGGCGACGTCAGTTAATTCCAGTAGCCTACGCTTTTATCAAACACAAAAATCAAGGAATTAACAAGTATAAACTCATATGGAAAACAGCCTACTGCATCAGACTACACATCTCGTGTCCACGATTAACAAATCTACTAGAACTCAAAGTAAAGAAAGGTATGAGTCGCACAATGACAAAGAAGGAGACCAAAAAATGCATCCAACGCATGGTAGCCTATAGATTTTATACCATTAATGGATCATTCATTTTTACCACCATAAATTAACCATTTATGAAAACGATTTAGTTTCTCCGTAAAAAAAACTGCATCCCTACTTCTCAAACAAACCAGGTTTGTGCTCAATAGAGTGGGTTCCATAGACGGAGGCAACCACATTTAAAATAGATTTAGTACAGAATCTCAAACATCCAGGCCACTAGGTGTCAATGACCCTAAAGAACAACAAAAAAACAACAACAAAAAAACAAAACAAAACTTCTTGATGGTGCATTTAAAGTATCAGCATCACATAGAACCTGCGATAACATAGCAGTCATTTACTCGATTAGAAATCATTAAAAAGTGTAAGTGTAAGTGGTCTTTTAGCCATCCGTCAGTTGTAGTTTTAATCAGCTAGTCAGAGCAGTTGAGATGTAAAGTTTATGCAAGGACGTCTTTAAAATAGTTGTCACCGTTAATTGTAAGGAAGTGTGAAAAGCATTTCAGTTTTTATTAAAATTCCCCACAGTGGGCAAACAAATTTAGATACAAGTAGAAGTTGCGTGACAGTTTTGGAGAAAGGTGTTCACCGCTGTGCAAAAGTTGGGTAGGTTGTCAATAGAGACCTGTTGCTATTTACAAGAAACGTGTTATTTCTGTGGGATTAAGCCTTGTTAAGTTAGACCTATTGTCTGTGTTGATGGTTTACTGTAAGGTAGGTGTACAACCTCTCTTATATGCATTGCTGAATGAGTACATAATCTAGAGCATCAAAATGCACAGGGTTACAGTATGAAGCATTATAATTAAGACTTATAACCTCAGCTAGCTCTAAATAAAAGCTTGAAAGTAATGCCATTAAAATCTAAACATTTGGTTGCCAATCTAGATTTGGAATGTTTCACAACCTGCCATTATTGATACTGTCGCCTACATGATTTTAAAAAAAGTGGCAGTGTAAAGTGTTTAGATTGGTCATATAAAAGTTCACCTCATCAGCATCTTATGGAGGCCCAACTCCCATGTAGCAATGCTTTTCTGCACATCCACAACTTTGCACAATGCAGTAAATACTAATCCATTTACAGTATACAGAGGTGTACATTATGTTTCCTCAGATTCTGCTCAAAGGAACCCACATTCAACACCTGGCTCCATTACATTCTCTTGTAAACTTAATTATATACTTTATTTACACAAGAGAATTAAGAAATTAAACTAGGAGGCAATTATTCAGTCTCTGTAGGATTTTACATGCCATACATCCAATAGAGCCAACAGCATCTTGCTGTTGTCAAAGAGGAGTAGCCTCACATGCCATGCAAATCTCAACTGTAGATTCAGTTGAAGTGATCCAAAAGCTACACTACCAATCTAGGCTGAATTACAAACCCAACATGGGGCCTCTATCTTAATTTCCTCTGGGTCAATCACCACTGCATATTCTGAAACTGGCACAACAACTATACTAGAACATCAGCCAGTTATTTGGCATTTTTTCTCCTGTATTTAAACTCCACCACCCCCCTTTATCCATTTTTATACCCACATCCATTTCTAAACAAGTAGCACTGCAAGAGCAGTTGAGCAAGCATGTTTATGAACTTTGCAACTATAGACACTGTTTAAAAGATCAGTCTGCTGTACAGGGAGATGGTCATTTTGGCTTAATCAGAATTTTTTATAAACAGGAATAGATATTTACAGCTGCATGTCAGAACATGCAATACTAATGGCAAGTTAAATTAGTGCAACTGCACTGTTCAAACTTATTCAGATGCAATCCTGTCCATCAGTAAAAGGGAAACATTCCCTGGTGTACTGTTGTCACTATTACTAGTTAACCTCCATAAACTGAAACTGCTGATCTAGTGCCTCATTGGAAACAGTCACCTCTTAGCAACTTGAGTACTGGAAGGTAACTGGAAAATGACACATCTGAGTTTTGCTTTTTCCTGTATGAGGGAAAAAAAAAAAGTACATGAACACTGAGCTGATGGAAGATGCTCATCAGTTCACTATTGCCTCCCATTGCCCATGTACATTTACAACTTCAGACTGTGTGAGAGTGAACATGCACATACTCTGTGCAAAATAAAATGTGAAGGTACAAGTTTAACATCTTTGAGTACAGTGACTCCCACAACTTCGAGGCCCTTCCTTACTACACATATTGCAGGACTGAAACGTTCTGTTTTCGAGATAGCAAAACTATGTCTGTAGACAAGCTATTAGACAAAAAGACCTTATGCAGTTTACCTCATTTCAAATTATATTTATACTCAACAGCAATCAGAACTCCCTCATGGCCAACCACTGATTCAACATGTGAAATCACAAGTCAGCACCAACAAGAACAAGTCAATGGTGTAGAAAACAGACAATAGATTCCCTTCAAGAGCCTGATGTGGATTTCACATCTAGGCAAAACAAGCCTACTGCCTTGAGCCATTTACTAGACAACATTGCAGTCAAGCAATACTTAAATCTACACAGGTGTCAGATTACAAAAATCACTGAGCCAAATGCACTCTCCAACCATGACTGGACCGATGTTCCCTTTTCTTCCAACTTTAGACCTTCAAAAGCAAAGATTTAGACTGGTTTTTACATAGCATACCAACCCACAGTAGAACAGGTACAGAATAACACACCATCATTGGGTTGGGACTAGGATACTGCCAGACAGCTCAAACCTAGACAGGAGCAACCAAGGGCAAAAAAGCCTAGCTCTCAGGGGCAACCCAGCCAAGGCTGGACTCGAACCAGCAACCTCCCACATTACCCCTAATCCAACTGCAAACCAGTCAAACCCTCTCCCAAGATGAATCAAGGACAAAAAACTAAGGGCAGCATTATGCAGATGAAAAAGAAAAGCAGGTCCATAGGTCTACTTCATCCTTCAAATGCAAGATACTGAAAGTACCAAAACATGTACCCCTTGTGGAAAGGTGCCCATTATCCAAAAAAAGAACAGTTCTGAAGGAGGGGGACAACTTTGTAATCAAATGCCTTGAATCTTGTCCTCAGACATCAATAACCACCTAAATATGTAAACCAATTGTTTGATTTAAAAAGATGCAAGTTTTCAAAAGTAATTCTCAAGTCATAGGTGGCAATAGATTGGGCCAGTATAATTCCAATGACAAAGATCCAATCTTAATGGCTTGTTAACTTTGATATGGGCAGCCCACAAACTGGGTATGGGATGGCAGGCACTCAAAAGTACTGAAAAGAGAAATTTCATATGTCTGCTTTAAAACCTGACCCAAGCAGAGAGTAGAGGGACCATTTGCGGTAGACTCAGACATGTAAAGACTGAAAGTTCATCACATTTTGCAGCACTTAAAGCTGGAATGTGGTATTGCAGCATCATAAATAGGAAACCTGATTTTCCAAGTCAGAGACTTGGTGAAATGCTCAGTTATGGAGTTGGCACCTGAAAATAGAGACATAACTCCAGCTCCCCAAAATGCAAACCTTTGGTTTGGTATTAGCTGGCATAATACATTACAATAGCAGTAAAATGTTGCAAGAGCTGATTGACAGTGTTGTACATGTTTGAATCCTTGAATATTCCAACTAAGATTTGCCTAGGAGTACTTGCTAGTGATAAACCTAGGTCAACTGAGGCCTTAGTTTGACTGATTGGACAGTGCTGATCATGAGTTTGACCAAGTTTGTCAGACTATCAGAGAATTGAACCATCACCAATGTCAAAACACATCAAAAATGTTTAACTAGAGCCAGTGCCCTTCAGAAATTCACTGACTTTCTACAGCAGTGACTACACTGCTCATGAATCAGACAGCTCAGAAAGAGATGGGCTGGGGAGGGCTGGCAACCCGACCTAAAGGTTCTGGAAGGAAAAACTCAAAGCAGCTATGGAATGACAAGAGTATACCTCTGGGATGGGCACCCCAGTTAGATGGGACTGCCAGACAATGACTAATGGAATTATTGGAATTGTGAAAGAAGTGTGGGGGACAAGGTCTATTAAATATATATAGCTTGATCTCCCAGGCCAAGATAAAGTGTTGAGGGAACAATTTGTGCAGAGCACAGGGAACTCCCCAGTGAAATGCAGGAGGAGCCTGGAGTCATCCCATAGTGCCCAGAACCTCCAACTATTAGTTGTTCCAGCCCAAGCAGAGTAGTGAAACACTGGAGGGTTAAATGGCCACCATCAAGCACAACTTGAGACTCACTTTTGATGCAGAAGCATCCTGGAAGTGGTTCACTGCCAAATCTGCAAATGCTGCTGATGGTCATAGATACTTCCCGTCAGAGTGGAACAGAAAAGCAAAAAGACCCAATATGAGTACTTAAGGACTCCTGTGGGAAAGCATGAGAATTTATTGGTAATTGATTGGGGAGCATTGGGTCAATTATGAAATGAATCAGACCAGAAGACAACAGGAGAATTTGGTAACTAGGATCTGCAACAAGTGGTTACAAAAAAGGGGATTTCAGAATGCAAGACAGGGTTCTGTAGTGCAGAAACAAGTGGCATGATAGCATGTGCAAACAAAGCAGCAATTCACCAGTGGTGGAATAAGTGGAGTCAGTGTCATCTAGAGGGAAACCAAAGTGGCACCTGCATGAGCAGAACTGCAGAGAGGAAGTTCAGCTTCATGATTAATCTCTGCACCGTTAGGACCACACAAGCTGCTGTGACACAAGAAGCCAGCTGGAAATATGGAAGGGTGAGAACACTCACCTTCCACTGTAGTAGTCCATGTATTGACACTTGTATGTTAGCCCCCCTCCCATTTAATCAGCGAAATTAAATTTAGCCCTTTCGGTCTTATTGATGCATATAGTTTTGGGCTATGTTCCGTTTTGTTTGTAATTATGTATCAGTGTTGGCTTGAAGTATTTGCAGTATTTTGTAAGGCTTGTATTTTATTAGTATTGTATGTTAATTTACCCATATGCCTCATTACATGAACTAGAGGACTAATGATTTATCCATTATCCATGGGTTAGGTGATTTAGTCAACCCCCACCTCCCCATTACCCATCCTTGAGATGGTTTAGCCCTTGAATTGACTTGTATACCCACCCCCATTCTTAGTACTCCTTGCTGGACTCTGACCCTGATGAAACATTCAATATTTTTAATATTGAAAGCTTGCTAAATCACTACAAGTCTGAGTGCATTATTGGCCACTTAAATTTTCACCTTAGATGAACAGTTAAGTTGATGTTTGAGTGAGACCTCCAGCATAAAGAATTGCAAGGCTGAGAGTCAGCCTGATAAGGTAAGCTCACCATGCACTGAAGTAGCAATTCAAGGAGGCAGGCAGGCAGGCAAGGAAGAGGATAATGGGCTCTGGGAGAACTGTGGAATTCTCAGGAAGCAGCTCAGGACACACTGATACCAAGTTCACTGGAAGAGTTCACACCATTTCTCCTTTCCTCTGCCCCAGTTGAAATAGAAGATGGAGCAGCAATTTACACCTGAAAAGGGGCAGGGATACATTCCATTTCAAAGCATTACACCATACAGTTTCCAATAATTAGATTGGCAAAATTGACTAAATGTTTACTAACAACTTTAGTCACAAAAGTGACTATTGTTCCACAAATCAGTTTTAAGCATGTTGCACAGAAGCAGCATTTAGCTAGCAAGCAGCCCACTTCAAGCCTTAACCTTATCTTTTCAAGTACACCATTATAGCAATACTGTAAAGAAAATGCATTACCAATTTTCAACTGGATCTCATTTTGGTATTCCTCTTCAAATGAAAAGCCCTCAGACTCTGAAGTTCTGTTCTCAAAGATTCACTGCAGGAACAACAGCAACTTTAGGCAAACCATTAATGCTAGCCTGACTTCAATGTCGATGGAACAATGAATGAAGGGTTTCTGACCAAAACAGGGTGCTGTTGGTTAGTGTCAACTTGCCACACAAATCTACAAGTCAGAGGAGCAGGTATACAAGCCCTGAGTGACTCAAACCTACAAATATCACATGAGCATGTTTAACCCATGCAACTCCTACTTGACAATTTAAAGGGTATGCTCTACAAATTGAGGAAATGTTTGAATCATATTTCTGTGCTGCATCACATAATGAAACATCAAAAGTGACTGCCAAATACATTGCACTGGGTTATGATGCAGGGCTTGTGCAGGGGACTAGGTCTGCCACAGTATTAGCACCATTGCCCTGTATGGAAAGAGCATTAAGCTGTGGCCCTAACATGAGCTGACCAAGGAACATGTTTACCTGTATAGAAGAGGTGCTGCAGTATAGGGAGTTGTGTGAGCCATGGTCTTCCAGGTACTATAAGTCATTAACAGTTATTAAAAATAGCCAAGTGCATCTGACCATTAAAGACTTTGAACAGGGGAAAAACCCCAGCTGAAGACAGCAGTAGAGTTCTTTAAAACAGCAAAGAGGTTGATATGGTGAAGCAACTCAGGTTCCCAGAGAACCTCACCAGAAATCTTGACAGAGTTGGTTTCACACACACAAAAAAAACCCCCCACACACACAGGTACTTTCTAGGTGTACCCTAGGGGAAGATGGAAGAGACCAACTAAAGGTAGTGAGCAACTTAGACAGATTAGTGGAACATTGCCCCAGAAGGGATTAGAAAATGTGATGTGCACTCATAGAGGTGGACCGCAGAGGCTTTGCAGCTCAATGAAAATGTCTAGGCTCCTGAACAGCATACATGAAGACATCAGAAAATGCTTCACTCCCAACTTAGTCTCCTAGAATAGGATGGATGTTTGAAAAACCCAAAACGGAGTGCATCACTAGACATTTTTGGTGTGCAGATAAGTAACCTTATAAGTGATAAGGTTGATTTTGCACAAGGATCTGCATTAGAAAGAGCATCTTCTCAAAATGGGTACCAAAACAGCCCAAGTACTGCAGAACAAACACTTTCTTGACAACAAGACTGTTATCAACCAAAAAAAACCTAGTAGCAAACAAATAGCAATGATCTACAAAGATGTGTGCCAGAACAGGGGTTTAAATACATACAGACATAATGAGACTAACCAGGTGCAGGTGTGTGCTAAACAACATAGGCGTGGCTATGAATTCTCATAGCACACGGTGGGTTGTACTACATAACCAATAGCAAGGGGAGCAGTCTGTGACAGGTGTACTTTTGCATCTACAGGTACCAAGATAACTCAATACTTCTCAGGATGAGTAGAAGGAGTACAAGTCTAACACAACAGGCCAGCACTAATGAAAACTGCCAGCTTAGTTTCCAAGTAATGGAGGGATGTGGGAAAATGGAGGTGCTAGGTCACTATGGACCCCCAGGGATAAAGAGCTCAGGTGACCTGTACTGGTCAAGTCAGTAGTTTGGCTAGTTGCTACCTTAAAGTGGTTCTTGGACAGAACCAGAGGTGGCAGGGACCACATTGAGCTGAAGGCTACTCCTTTCACACTGCTCAATGTAGTTGTTAGCAACCACGTCCCTTGAGAGCTTTGCTGCTGATCACCTGGGCTGAGTTCTGCAAATGCATAAACTGGGGTCCAAATATAAAAGCAGTCTGTGATCCATTTGATAATATATTGGCCAGAGGAGGATGCCCCCCCCTCTGAGTCTTGGTTCCTCTGAAGATTTCTTCCTTATGCTCTAGGAAGTGTTCCTTTGCCACTGTCACCCTTGTCCACTGGGGGATTAGACATTGCGTAAAGCTGCTTTGTGACATCTGTTGTAAAAAGTGATAAATTTTGATTTAATAATAGCATCTCACTTATGTTTTTACCAAGTGAAAAGAGTTGAATGATTAAGAGATGCCTCTTTGGCTTCTTCCACACTTTGCCCAAAGGTAAAAAAAAAATGTCAGCTCTACAGAAGGATGGGTCATCTGGTGTTACTCTGTTTAAGAAAGAGCAGACACATCTTACCACACAGATCCATGTAAATAAGTCACATTTAAGAAAAACATTCCAACTGTGGAATTTGCACTAGAAATATGTCTACAGACAGCTTCCTCCTTGTCGTGTGGGAAGTTTACTGAAAATATGGGAGATCTGCTACTAGAGAGTAGGCTCTTCATGAATCTTGACTAACGCCTAGTCTTGAAATATGCAGGGATAATAGTAATAAATGGGGTGGGGCCCATGAGTGAAGTCAGTGACATTGAGAAACTGCCTCTTTCTGCCAAAGAAGACATCTAGCCTGAATGTATTATAAAAGGAAAACTAGCAATACCAAGTCAGCCTTCTTGGTAGATCAGTGTAACTTCACAACCAAGCATGAAACTTAGTGCTTAGTCTACCATTGAAGCTGATAAACCTCACAACCAAAGAGAGTTACAGGAACGTATCACTACACACAGAAGTGGGCTCATCACAGTTGTATCACAGGACAGTTGTAAACGTTTTCAGTTAAGTCACTGGACTTTCCTCAACCATGATGGAACCAAGGGTTACTTCTTCCAGCTGTGTACCTATAAAATGTTTAGGCAGGGCTTATAAGTCCCACCCCAAAACCCTCTCCAGGATGAATCAGGTGTTGGAGCAAGGAGAGAGCATAACCTGCACATGGTTGGATTAGGATCAATAGACTAAATGAAATCCACTTGTTCATCCAAATCTCTTCCCTTCCAAAAGCCTGCTTCCCAGTTCTATTGCTGTACAGCTGCAACTGTGCCTGCATGGGATTCCAACACTGCTGTCTAACTGAGGCTTGTGCAAGTCCTGTGTGGTTAGAAGCATTAGGGCCCAGTAAAAGACATTACTCATTTTACTTAAACTGTGGGCTTAAATTGTTTTACATATCTTGCCACATAGCTCTGATGCTGTGCCTACCAAAGTTGAATTTGGGAGTACATATTTTGGTAGTTTACCCATTTGTTATATTATACCTGTAAATACAGCACACTCAATTTAGCAAATGATATTTTGCTCTGATTTTCCTAAAGGGTCAATGGAAATGACAGTCAATATACTTCAAGTCATCACCTGTTGAGTACAAATCATTTTATTGAACAAACCTCCCTAATGAGTTAATTTTTGAAAACTTAAGTGTTCCAAATTATGCACAAGTTTCAAAACAACATATAGGTTGTAAAGAACTGAATGGTCATTTGTTGAATTTGCAGCATTAAAAGGTCACACTTACTGAAATCAAAAGGGAAGGGAGAAAGAGGGGAAAAAAAAAAACCCACACACAAAACAGGCCTAGTTACATGTTAACATAGGACCCCTGCTTTGACATCACCTTCACAATTCTTGTATCCATTGAACTTGAGTTTTTGGAGAATGTGCACTTCAATTTCTCTGCAGGATGTCAGAACAGCCTCCCACCCTCAGATCTTTTGCTTGAGGATACTCCAAAGGTTCTCAATAGGGTTGAAGTCAAGGGAGGATGGTGGCCATACCACAAATTTTTTTTATGCCCATAACAGCCAGTGACAGAGGTATTCTTTGCAGCATGAGAGTGCAATGTACAAAGAATTTTCCTACAGAAGGCAGTTCTTTTGTACTACATAAAAAAAGTGGTCAGCCATAAACTATATACTTTGCCAAGGTCATTTTCACACCTTCAGGGACCCTAAAGGGGCCTACCAGATCTCTCCCCATGATTCCAGTCCAGAACCTGACTCCACCACTTCCTTGCTGGCATCACAGCCTTGTTGGGACATGGTAGCCCTCCACCAACCTTCAACTGCTCCATCCATCTGGACCATCCAGGGTTGCATGGCACTAATCAGTAATCAAGGCTGTTTGAAACTGAGTCTTCATGCATGTCTGGGCCCACTATAACCATTTCTGCTTGTAAGCACTGTTCAGGGGTGGCCAAATAGTAGGTTTATGCACAACTGCAAGCCTCTGGAGAATTCTACACCTTGAGGTTTACAAGACTCAAATACCCATTTGCTGCTTTGTAAAGGCATTTTAGCACCTTCTCTCTTAATCTGGTGAATTTGTCTGACAGAAGCCTTCCTCATCATGCCTTTATTTGCACAAACCCCCTGTGCACTGGATCATCCACAAATCTCTTCACAGTACAATAATTACACTAATGTTTTCATACCTTGTCCAAAGCATTATACCATTTGACAGCAGTGAGAACCTTTTTCTTTCCCATCTTACTTGAAACCTATGGCTTGTTTAATAACGTGGACATCCTTCTTAAGTAGTTTTCCTTCAACTGGGCTCACCTGGCAAACTAATTATCACAGGTATCTGAAATTGATTTCAGTAACCCAAAGTGCCCTGAGACACAATACCATCCATGAGTTTAATTGAAAAACAAAAGATTGATTCTTTATGATACTTAAATCCAATTTGCATAATAATGTAGAATGCGGTATGGTACCTTGTGAGCAAATAATGTAATCTATCTTGTAACATTTTTGCTAAGGTACTCCTATTCTATTCTCCCAATAATCAAAGAGAATCAGGTCACCACACACTGTAGCAGTACAAAAACAATATATTGTGAAAAAGTCACCACTATCCACAGGAAAGTTTACAGTTAAGAAATAAATTAAGTAATTATTATTTATTCTTCAATATGTGAGTAAGAGTGTAAGATATATATGCCATCTGCTATAGTCAGGAGAGGGTTTGAAGTAGTAACAAATGAAGTTAAAATCATACTACAATCATGTACCAGCACTTACACTGTATTAAGACATATTTTGAGTGCAATGTATGTTACATGATCAAATATCACATTCATTAAACTAATGCAACTATACTATAGTGGCAGTTAAGACACAATATGCATCTTTTACCCAGCATGCTGATTTCCAAACTGCACAATCAGATCTCACTGTGCAATTAGATTCTAGACTTCCTATCAAACTGTCTCCAATCAGTCAGATTAGAAACCTATATCTCCATCCTAATCCTGACCACTAGCACACCACTGGGAAGTGTGCTAATCCCATATCTCTACCCTCATTTCACCTATGATTGTTAGCTGACATCATTAAGATCACAGATGATTCAACTGTTATTAGGCTGATTACAATGTACAATAAGTAGAAGTGGACAATCTTGTGAGCTGGAGCCAGAATTTTCTGTCTCTCAACAGAATGTCCCAATACCAACAAACTAATAAACAAACAAATAAATGTAACTCTGGGTATAGTGGAGTATGAGGTTAAGTTTAAGATCTGTAAAACAGAATTTCTGAAATAAACTTAAGATCATTGTTTCAAAATCGGTTTTTCATGAGTGGAGGCTGATGTATGAAACTTAATTGCATTGATTAGCTATACACGAGTGTATTTGATTACAGAATAAATAACAAAAGATTTCACATGTATATCACAACATAAGATATTTGTATTATTTATGCACACATTACACATGCTGAAAATTGTTATGTCATAGTAAAAAAAAATAATAATAACATTTTTACCAAACTGTGTTCCTTCATTTAACTTTAGTCTGAAACTCATTACTGTTTACGTCAGCCATACCTTTGGTCAATTAAACCCATGGGGAAATGAAAGGAGAGGTGTAAAGTGTTAATTACTGTCAGCTGTGAGTAATATGTGCCGCAACAGATTCAGAAGGACATTTAGCCTATAAGAAAGGGAGTGGCGCTACAAACCCTTAATATACTACCAAAAGGGACCATCTAGAGAGGTGGTATAGGTGTAGAAAAGTAAAAGAAACTTACAATGGGTTTAAGCAAAGTGGGGCTTAGTATAATATTAATGCTTGTTGTGTTTGGTTTGTCTGAAACACAACAGCCAGAACTGGTTAGATCCCCAGTTGGGCTAAAGCCTATGCAGGAAGTAAAAGCAAGAAGGCAAATGACTACTGGATTGACTTCTCAAGGGCCCTATGTTTCAATCCTCACAGGACCTGTCCAAGCCTCACTTGGCCAGCAGTCTAGGAATCCTGTGCAGCAGCATTTCAATCTTCAGTCCCAACAAGAATTACAGGGTCCTGTGAAGCAGGTGACTTGGCACTTTCCTCAGGAACCACAGCTACCAGCCAGACAGCCCCCAGTACAGTTTGAGATGCCCCAACCTGCTGCTGCTGAGAGTATAGCAGCAGAGTGTGGTGAGAATGAGGTATACGTGGAGGTCAAGAGAGACCTGTTTGGTACTGGTGAGCTGATAAATCCCGCTGACCTCACCTTGGGAGGATGTGCTGTCACTGGGGAGGACAGTGCTGCTCAAGTCCTCATCTTTCAATTGGCACTGCAGGCCTGCAACAGTACTACAATTGTGAGTCTCTATGAAGTGACTTAGTGCTGCTGTAAACCTGCAGGCAGCTGATGCCACTTCTTTCTTAACAGATGACCCAGGATGAGCTGGTCTACGTCTTCCTGCTCCGCTATGTTCCAGTGACTCTTGCTCACACTCCTGTTGTGAGAACTGTTGGTGCTGTGACCCATATTGAGTGTCATTATCCAAGGTATTGGACCTTTACCATTGGTGGTGTTCAGTATTATTTGGAAGGCTGTGTTCAAACTGATGGCCGTCAAATGCTTTGCAGGCGGCACAACGTAAGCAGCAATGCTCTGATGCCTGCTTGGATACCATATGCTTCTACCCAAGTTGCTGAGGAACAACTTGTCTTCTCCCTGAGGCTCATGGCAGGTTTGTACCATGACCATCCCAGACCTACAGATGAGTTTTGACTGAATTGTACGTAATGAGGTTTCTTCTCCAGATGACTGGCAATCTGAAAGGGTCTCCAACCAGTACTTCCTGAACGATGTCATCAATGTTGAGGCATCTGTAATTCAGTTCTACCATGTGCCCCTTCGTGTGTATGTGGACAGCTGTGTGGCCACTGTGGTCCCTGATGTGAATGCAGTCCCTAGATATGCCTTCATTGAGGAGTATGGGTGAGTGGCTTCCTTGTGGGCTTGGTGAGGTGGCTTTGGTGCTGAAGTAGCTGAGGTCTGACTGCACAAATGATTGCAGGTGCTTGATTGATGCTAAGCTCACAGGTTCCCAGTCTCACTTCCTGCCCCAAACTGAAGCAGACCGGCTGCGATTTCATCTGGAGGCATTCAAGTTTCAGCAGGACAACAGTGGCTTGGTAGGTGACCTTGTTTGTTTGGTAGGGCAGTGACTAGAACGACTGGCGGGCTGAACTCGATATGTAACCATTTTCTCTACAGATCTACTTCACATGCTTTATGAAGGCAACTGCAGCGTCTCTCCCTGCTGATGCTGAGCACAAAGCTTGTTCCTTCTCTGGCAACAGGTATATTGCTGTGGCATTGAAACTAGCAGGGCACTGGTGAGGCCAAACTGGTAAGCGTGAATATTTTGACTTCACAGGTGGACTGCAGCATATGGTGACAACCGGGTGTGTGGCTGTTGTGACACAACCTGTGGCTTCTGGGAGGGAAGGGATTTGTCTGTGGACAGAGGTATGAGCAGGTTGTTGTGCCTTGCCCTAGCTTAAACTCCTGATTCTTCTTGGACAGGGTGGTGGTGGTGGGGGGGTTGATTAGAGGTGATGCAGCATTTCTAAGCCCAGCCTAAATGTTCCCCTTTTTGCAGGTACACAGCTGGAAGGAGACGTAACCCTTGGTCCCATCATGGTTAAGGAGTGACTGATGGTCCAATGACTTGATGATGAATAAATAAATTGTAATTTGTTTCCTGGGTTGATGTGCAATTGTAGTGATGAGCCCAGTCTAGGTTAACTTCATTGTGAGCTGTTCTTGGTGCTCTCCTTGGCTGTGAGCTTTGTCTGCAGAATGGCAGACTAGGCAAGGTTTAACTGCCCTGAGAATCCTAACTTGGTACTGAGGTGTATATTGGCCTCAAGAATGGGAGAACACTGCCTTGACATCAGGGGGTGTGGCTGATGAACTAGAATGGCTAAAGCTCAGGTTTTGGGCAAATGTCTAGCTTGACTACTCCAGGGGAGAATCTAAAAAATGTATATAGAATGGCAGTTTAATTTATAATCCACATCAAGTTGACATGTTAGTAAATTGCAGTCCAGCTTCTTTAAGGATGCTCTAACATCAAATGGTGGATTAGGGAGCTATTCAAACGCTTCACAAAATTGAACCATCTGGCATACTGGTAAAGAAGGAAGTCAAATATTTGGGAACCATTTCCATAATGCAGACAGCAAGTTTTGGAAGGATTTTGAGTAAAGATTTCAAATGCATGGTTAAAGAAGAATTTGTATACATCTGGAAGAATTTCTCCAAATAAAATGAATGCCATAGCAAGCTCTCTTTACACAAGTCTAGCTGGTGAGTCAGCATCTCCACCCATCATAGCTCAGTGTACTAGGCAGTAGTCCCCTCATTATCAGAGCAAATGTTGAGCCCCATGTCATCTGTATTCAAAACAGCTATTGATTAAAGTACTCGTCTCTGTGTCTCGTCACTTAGCAGACAGGGTCCCAACAACTGTGTAGTGTAGACTGGGAAAGGACTGGAATATGAGTGCTCTACAATAAACCAAGTTTGGAGATCCTGACCCTTTACTTCCAGCAAAAACATGCTCTACAGAGGTAGTTGTGTGGGTGTATGGATTAGAACCTCCTACTTGGGCTGTTTTTTTTTTTTTTTGTTTTTTTGTCAGTCACCTTATTTAGAGAAACCTATGGACAGTTATTTCATGTTGCTTATAGTGTATATGTTTGTATGGAAATATTGTAAATACAATTTCAACGCAAGAGGGATTGTTTCTGGTCTGTTTCAAAGAACCAGAGAAGGGATTAATCTCGCTTGCCAATTTAGTCTATGGTCCATTAGAAATTATGCCTCGCATGATCTTAGCTGCAAAGAGGATTTCACAGGATCTATGCCATATGAAATTAGGATGGGATAATAATCATAATCTGGCTGAACTTTCTTTAGTGAAAGACTTTGCAGTCAACAAATGCATTAAGCCCAAAGGTTGTAAAGTACGTTCAATTGATTAAATAGGCCACTTCTCGGGTGCTGGCAAAGATGTAAACAACCAAAGTTCATCGCTTGCTTTGAAGAATAAGAACAGCCAAGTGCATTTTGCGTTCAGGATGGGAAAAGGACTGAAGTGGAATCTTTGCATGCTCAAACATTTGGACAGAGTCTGTAGTTGTACTGAAATATCACCAGAATGACATTTCCTTATTTGTGGCTAATAGATTTTCTATTCTAAATTATTCTGAAATATTTAACCTACTGCATTGTATACTATTTTAAACTATTTTATCAAATGTACAGTGTAAGACTTCAGCGTGGAACATTGAACAGTGGTTCATTGGCACTGTCCAAAATTTAGCCAATTGTGCATCCAAACAGCCACTAGTGAAAGATTGCAATAAATATAGCTAGGAGTTTGGTTTACAGCCTAATGCAGTACTGGAATCCTTATAACCATGTTAAAAATGTCAGTGCATAATCCTGGGATTAAGAAAGTTTTAATACATTCCTTAAAGGCAGACTTAGATAAGACTTCTTACCAATTCTCCTATTAGACATAATTGAATTGTGGTGTATTTCCTGAAGCTGTAGATCTTACTGTTAGAGTTCAATCAAAAACCGAAAGAGCAATGTGAAGCTCAGACAAACCAAGTCGGATGGACGTTTTCTGAGGACTTGGATTTGATCAAAGGCCAAAATTATGAAGTGCTGTAACCTTTGTAAAAACCTAATCCCGCTTTTTAAGATGTACTGTTGGGCAGCTATATTGGAAAATTCACGAACAGCATATCATCGTGTAGAAGAGCCCCACATTGTCAGTCTAATCCTCAGGAGATTCCATGAGAACCCAAGGCAAGAAGGAAGAGATGATATATACTTCCTACAATGTTATAGAAGTTAGAATTTTCAGTGCAAATTCCACAATTAGAAAGGTTCTATAAATGTCGGACCTGTCATCATTTGCATGGGACTGAGGGGAGTGTTAACAGAATTCACTGCCCTCCACTTGGTGAAAAGTTAAGGGACATAGAGATAGACCCCACCATTGTCACTAGGATCACTGACAACCAGACATCCAGACCACAGTTTGTGCAGACTGCGCTGTTCACAGTGTACACATCTGACTTCTAGTACAACCCATAGAAGTGGCACATACAGATACATTCTGAAGACTCTGCTGTTGTGTGTCCCTGACAGGTAGCAGTTGGAGTAGTGGGCTGTGGAACAATTAACTGACAGAACAACCCAGGACATGGCCTGGACTGTGTGACACTGAGGCAGTCTACAGGGAAGGACAGAGCAGACTCTGCTTTGTGAAGAAGCTCAGATCATTCAGTGCACGCAGCAGTATGCTGCAGATGTTCTCCCAGTCAGTGGTGTCCAGAGAATTGTAGACAATTGTAGACAAATTTGGCAATGATGAGTCAGGGGATTGCATTGATCTTCAGATTCTCTATGTTTATTTGCACACGTGAATTTGCTTCAGATCAAATAGTCAGGCTAGCTACACAGGAGAGCAGTCAGACTTAGGGACAGCGATTACTGACAGAGAAGGAGAGACAGGATGGGGGATAGATGGAGGATGGATGAATGCAGCCTCAGAGGCCCCAACTCAGAGAATTGTATCACCTCTCAACCATGGACCCTTCTGCCAGAGAGATACACCATACATATCAAGCACATCGTACCATGGCACAAAACAGAATAACAGAAGCATTCATCAGAATTATTGAAGAACTTTGCATAAACCTCTGGGGTAAACCTGACAAAATAATCCTAAATAAACATATACATATAGTATATCATTGTCATCCACCGGCCTCCAGGTTCCCTAGATCACTTCATTGATGAGCTCGACATCCTTCTGAGTCAATTCCCCAATTCCCCTAATCCTCCCCCTCCCCGTCCTTCCTCATCTCTTACTCCACAGGATTTTATCACCTTCTTTGAGGAGAAGGTTGCAGCAAACCAGCAAACCAGTCCTTTTCCTCTGTCCCCACTCCTCCAACCAATGTGCATTCCCCAACATCCCACTCTCTGACTTCTTTTTCTCCTCTGTCCTCAGATGAAATTCTTCAGCTCCTGACTTCCAGCAATCCGACTACGTGTCCGCTGGATCCAATTACTTCCGCTCTGTTCCAGACAATCACAAGAGATCTGCTTCCTTTCATCTCTGTCATCATCAACAACTCCTTATCTTCTGGACACGTGCCTACTGCGTTCAAAACCGGCAGGGTGGTTCCAGTCCCCAAGAAGGCCTCACTTGACAGCTACAGCGTTACCAACTACAGACCGGTATCACTTCTCTCTTTCCTCTCAAAAACCCTTGAATGAGCAGTTTATAACCAATTGTCTCTTTTTCTCACCCAGAACCAGCTGCATGATCCCAATCAGTCTGGCTACAAACCGGCACATTCTACAGAAACGGCCCTCATAGCAGTGAGTGAGAAACTTCATGCTTCTGAAGCTGCCAAACTGTCATCTGGTTTGATTCTTCTAGACCTTTCAGCAGCCTTTGACACAGTGAACCACAACATGCTTCTCTCTGTTCTCTCCAGGCTTGGTGTTACTGGCTCTGTTTGAAGATGGTTTCAGTCCTATCCGGAGGGACGGTCCTATCAGGTGACATGGAGAGGATCCACATCCAAACCATGTAGACTCTCCCCTGGTGCTCCACAAGGCTCAGTTTTAGGCCCCCTACTCTTCTCTTTGTATACTCATTCTCTAGGGGATGTAAAATCTTCTCATGGTTTCTCCTACTCAATTATTACTTTCTTTTCCACCCTCTGGCACACAGGTCTACAGACACATCTCAGCATGTTTGACTGACATTGCGTCATTGTAACGATTGCACAAACATTGAAGTGGATCCAGTTGCAGAGGTTTATTCTTGCAATCAAACAGATACGTTTATTAAGACTGGTAAGCGTTGTCAGGTCGGTCCGAGGTTGATGCACAGGGTAGTGTTCAGGAGGTGTCCGAGGGTCAGGCAGGAGTTGAAGTCTAGAAGGCAAGCAGGAGTCAGTAAGCAGGAAAGCACACAGGATGAGGAAACGCTCGGTACGCCACACGGGAACAATACGGGCAAGGGAAGCTTATAATGGGGATGGTAATGAAGGGAATGGGAATCAGGTGTGTGCTAGAATTCTGGTGAGTCAGATCAAGGGTGGGTGCGAATGGGCATGACTGTGCAGGGCTGATGGTTGTTCCGGGGGTTCGTAACAATACCCCCCATCTGACGGCCGGCACCCGATGCCCGAGGACGGGTAGTCCTAGGCCTACCCGGGCCCTGAGGGCCTGGACGATCAGGGTGAGCAGCATGGAAGTCCGCAAGCACAGAGGGGTCCGGAACATCTGCCCTGGGGACCCACGATTGCTCCTCAGGGCCATAGCCCTCCCAATCGACGAGGTACTGAAGGGTTCCGTTACGTCTCCGGGAATCCCACAACGCACAGATGGCATAGGCCGGCTCACCGTCGATCTCGAGGGGGGCAGGAGGGTTGATGGGTGTTGTGGCAGCAGACAAAGGACTATAGTGCACAGGTTTTAACAGAGACACATGGAAGGTGGGATTCATTCTATACCTGGGGGGAAGCTGTAGCTTGTAGGACACGGGCTTGACCTGTTGAAGTACCTTGAATGGACTGATGTACCGGTGACTTAGTTTCTTGCTGTGTAGTCCAAATCTAATGTGGAGTGTTGAGACCCAGACCCTCTGACCAGGATGCAGTTGTAGGTTGGGGATACGGTGACGATTGCCAAACATTTGCTGGGTGCGCAAAGCCCTCTGCAAGTGGACGTGGGTGACCTCCCATGTCCAGGAGCTCTGCTGAAACCACTGGTCCAATGCTTGTATGTCCATGGGGGAGTCATCCCATGGGAAGAGGGCCGGTTGATAACCATAGATGCATTGAAACGGGGCGAGCTGAGTGGAGGAGTGCGTGAGTGAATTGCGGGCGTATTCCGTCCAAGGGAGGAATTTGTGCCAGTCAGATTGTGACGTACAGTACTGACGGAGGAACCTTCCAACCTCTTGATTAACGCGTTCGACCTCCCCGTTGGACTGGGGATGGTGGCCAGAGTAGAGATTCGTAGTTATGGCTACCTTCCTACAAAACCGCTTCCAGCCCTGCGACGTGAATTGCAAACCACGATCGGACACGATCTCCTCTGGTAGACCAAATATGCGAAACACAAAAGAGAACATGGCTTCTGCTGTTTCCCAGGCTGTAGGTAAGTGAGTAAAAGGAATGAGGCGGAACATCTTCGAAAACCTGTCCACTACTACCAATATAACAGTGTTCCCCTCAGAGGCCGGTAAGTCTGTGAGCGATGTGTGTCCAAGGGCGATGTGGCACAGGCAGGGGCTGTAACTTCCCAGAAGGGAGAGAGCGAGGGGTGCGAGACTGAGCAGAGACTACACAAGACATTATGTAGTCTCATGCATCGTCATGAAGGAAGGGTTACCAAAACGTACGGGACAACATGCGTGTGGTGCGAGTGATACCAGGATGTCCGTTACATAAGGTCGTATGAGCCCATTCTAGCAATGTTCCTCTGAGGGAAGCTGGAACATATTGCCTCCGTGGGGGGCATTCCTCTGGACTAGGGTTATCCTTTAATGCATTCTCCAGGTCATCCTGGAAGCCCCACCGTATGGGAGCTAGGAAGCAACTACTAGGTAAGATGGTCTCTGGAGTTGGGTTGGTCGCCCCCTTATCATGGATGCGCGACATGGAATCTGCCTTTTGATTCTTGGAACCAGGTCTAGAAGACACAGTGAAGTTAAACCTGGAGAAGAACAATGGCCACCTAGCTTGCCTTGGGCTGAGTCGTCAAGCGGACTGTAGTTACTCCAGGTTCCGATGGTCCGTGTATACCAAGAAGGGATGTTCAGCCCCTTCTAACCAGTGTCTCCATTGCTCAAGTGCAAGTTTGACCGCGAGAAGTTCCCGGTTCCCTACATCATAGTTCCTCTCGGCGGGCTGTAGTTTCTTGGAGTAGAAGGCACAAGGGCGCAGTCGAGGTGGGGTGCCTTGTCTTTCTAGTCAGTGTAGTCGACTCCCCTCGGCATGCGAGTTCCGTCTGGAGTCCCGAAAGACGGTTTTCAACGCCGTCTCGCTCCAGCCACTGCCGGCGGCGACCGTACGGAATTCCCGGGCGTAGTCAGCTGCCGTGTGCCTCCCTTCACGTATCTCGCATAAAATAGTTCCGGGATCCTGAACACTCGCAGGACGAGCGAACACAGCCTTGAAAAGTTTGTGGAATTCCATTTCAGACTGTAACATAGGGCCCTGGCTATCCCAGAGGGCGGTTCCCCAAGCCCCTGCCTCACCAGTTAGCAGCGATAGCACAAACTGTACACGGTCCTTGTCGGTGATCAACTGCGTGGAATAATGGGAGAAATACATGGAACACTGCATCAGAAAGTTCTTGCATCGATCTGGAGAGACATCGAATCGTTCTGGGACGGCCACGGGAATGCAATGAGTAACTGCGGTGGACGGCGAAGGAGTCACCGAAGTCACGGTAAGTACGACCTGTGGAAAGTCTCTGAACGGTTTGGCGTAGCTCGGCCATGGAAACCTCATGCTGGACCAGTCTGTTTTGTACCTCCGCTGGATCCATGATAATGGCGAAGTATTCTGTAACGACTGCACACACGTTGAAGTTGATCCAGTTGCAGAGGTTTATTCTTGCAATCAAACAGATATGTTTAGTAACACGGGTAAGCGCAGTCAGGTCGTTCCGAGGTCAATGCACAGGGTAGTGTTCAGGAGCTGTCAGGCAGGAGACGAAGTCTAGAAGGCAAGCAGGAGTCAGTAACCAGGAAATCACACAGGATGAGGAAACGCTCGGTACGCCACATGGGAACAAGCCTTCGCAACGTGTGCACGGGCAAGGGAAGCTTATAAAGGGGATGGTAATGAGGGGAATGGGAATCGGGTGTGTGCTAGAATTCCGGTGAGTCAGATCAAGGGTGGGTGCGAATGGGCATGACTGTGCTGGGCTGATGGTTGTTCCTGGGGTTCGTAACAGTCATGGATGACAGCCCACCACTTGAAGCTCAACCCCAGTAAAACCGAGCTTCTGTTCATCCCAGGTACTCCCAACCCTTACCATGACCTCACTGTTTCCTTTGAGAACTCCCTGAGATCACCATTCGAAGCTGCCCGTAGCCTGGGTGTAACTTTGGACAACCAGTTGTCGTTCTCAATGCATGTTTCTAATCTAACCCGGTCTTGCAAATTCCTCCTTTGTAACATACAAAGGATTCGACCCTTTCTCTCGCAGGAAGCTACGCAGGTGCTTGTGCAGTCTCTTGTGATCTCAAAACTAGACTACTGCAACTCACTACTTAGTGGTCTTCCTCTAAGAGCCATCAAACCTTTACAAATTGTCCAGAATGCAACAGCACGACTGCTCTTCAATCTTCCCAAGTTCACGCATGTTACTCCACTGCTGTGCTCCCTTCATTGGCTCCCTGTAGCTGCACGCATCAGATTTAAAACCTTGATGCTTGCCTACAAAGCCAAAAATGGACCAGCCCCTTTATACATGAGGTCAATGGTCAAAGCCCGATCCGTACCTCGAGTACTTCGAACCTCAACTACGGCTCGGCTGGAAATACCTTGCTTCAGGTCTCATGGACGACAAGCATCGAGACTATTTTCTGTCCTGGCTCCAAGATGGTGGAATGAACTCCCACTTGCTGTCCGGACAGCAGAGTCCCTTGCAGTCTTCAAACGCAGACTGAAGACCCATCTATTTGCAGAATGTTTAAAGGACAACTGACACTGCTCCCATATTGACTGCCTAAATGAATACTTATTGTAGGGTATTGTTTGTGTTGTTTAACAAACTCTAGCACTTATTGTTTATATCAATTATCATTGTTTAAGATAGACCTTATGTATTTTGTACTTCTAGGTATCAGCATTCATCCCTGTATTCTACAGTATTCTAGTTAATAGGTATGTTTGATTCTAACTTACTGTACTGTACTAGGATATATTCTGTGATTAAATGACAAAGTACTTTTGTAAGTCGTTTGGGATAAGAACGTCTGCTAAGTGCCGTAAATGTAAATGCAAAATGTATACATAGGATAGGTATATGAACTCCTCCAACCGCTAACAGACATTTCAACCACTTGAACTAATTATCACTTCACCCTACAGAGTAATAATGGAGCAGTTATTGAACTGGTGTGCAGGTTCTGTCTCTCTGTGTGGATAAAACACAATTGATCTCTGAACAATACATCCCTGGCCAAAAGGCCCAGCAACTTCCTGCAGCTGCTGAGTGGTACTCAATCAAAAATTCCTCCTCACCCCCTTTTACAGAGGTGTCATTGAGAGTGTCCTGACCAGCTGCATCAATAACTGGTATTATCAGTGTCAGTGGTGTCCATCTGCCTTCTATTCAGTACATCTATTACAAGTTCAAGTTTAGGTTTTATTATCATTCTTTCATATAATTTGTATACATTGTAACAAGATGTAAAAGCTTACTAAACAATAGTAAATCAGCCCAGTGCAAAGGTGTACATAAGTGTCAAAAAACAACACAACAACGTGAGACAAGTGCAACAGAAAGGTACACTCAGACCTATATATGCTTAGGTCAATCCACTGCCAACTTTATGATCCAAAAACAAACAAAATGACGACAGAGTAACGCTACTACATTTTTGGAAAGATGAAGAGATGTTTCTTATACATTTTCAGGACACATAAATCTCCCCAACCAAGCATAATTACATGATTGATCTGCAAAACATGGAAATTGTGACTTCAAACATGCACATTTCTTTAAAACCATCTTCTCCCACCCACCTTCTTCAGTTGTTACTCATGTTTACTTTTGGTGTCATAAAGCTGGCTTGTGGTACTGCAAGAAGTGTCACAAAATTTCACAAGAACTTTGAGTCTGTCACTTTATCAAAGCGTTTACATGTCTGAATCAGCCTCAAACAGTGCTACTAAAATTTGCCTTGGGTCCCCTTTTAGTTGAGCTAAACTTTGGTAAATTAAGGCCATGTCAGGCTATACTCGAATTTATAGGAAATTTCATTGAATTTGAATAAACAATTTATCACAAAACAAATAACGAGTAGTTTCTCTTTATTTTTCTCTGTATTGCATGTGGACAGTGCCCCTGCTTCAAAAGAACCATATTTATTGTCCTGTATTTGGAGAATGGACAAAGTAACTTACACAAAATATAGCACAGCAACCCAAGACGAGCTCAGAGGTCAGGTTAAGCTACTTGACTTGTAATTGGATGGTTGCTGGTTCAATCCCTACTATTGCCAGTGTTGGGCCCCTGAGCAAGGCCCTTAACCCTCAATTGCTCAAGTTGTACTGAGTCATAATTATAAGTCACTCTGGAGAACAGCGTCTGCTAAATGCCGTAAATGTAAAGATTTGTTATATGTTACAGTGGTGTAGGGTAGTATTACCTGATGATAGAAAATTGTGAATTTGTGACCAAAATTACATACATTTTTTTTCTTTTCCAAATGGTCCACCATTACTAAACTTGTGTCTGAAACTCCATCATCACTTAGGTCCTTTCATGTATCTAGTCAATTAGATCCATTGTCTAAATGAATCAAGAGGAGTAGAATGTTGATTACTGTCAGCTGTGAGTCAGAGTAATAAGTCGCTCAACAGGTCCAGAGTGACATTAAGCTTATTAACAGGAGGTGGAGCTGAAAGTGGACAATATTGCATATATAAATGAAATTGTAAGCACTTGTATGTTTGTGGGGTCTGCTGTTTGGATAACAATGGTTTTATGTGAAGTTGGATTTATGCTGCTTCTGCTGGTTGCTTTTGGCTCAACACTAGCACAATGGCAAGGAATGAACAAAATCCAAGTACCATCAGGACTTCAGTTTAAACATCCAGTACAAGCAGGACAGCAAACAGTTACTGGAGTGTCTTCTCAGGGGTCCCATACTTCTAAACCCACAGGACCTGCCCAAGCCTCACTTGGCCAGCAGTCTAGGAATCCTGTACAGATACCTGTGCAGCAGCATTTCAATCTTCAGTCCCAACAAGAATTACAGGGTCCTGTGAAGCAGGTGACTTGGCACTTTCCTCAGGAACCACAGCTACCAGCCAGACAGCCCCCAGTACAGTTTGAGATGCCCCAACCTGCTGCTGCTGAGAGTATAGCAGCAGAGTGTGGTGAGAATGAGGTATACGTGGAGGTCAAGAGAGACCTGTTTGGTACTGGTGAGCTGATAAATCCTGCTGACCTCACCTTGGGAGGATGTGCTGTCACTGGGGAGGACAGTGCTGCTCAAGTCCTCATCTTTCAATTGGCACTGCAGGCCTGCAACAGTACTACAATTGTGAGTCTCTATGAAGTGACTTAGTGCTGCTGTAAACCTGCAGGCAGCTGATGCCACTTCTTTCTTAACAGATGACCCAGGATGAGCTGGTCTACGTCTTCCTGCTCCGCTATGTTCCAGTGACTCTTGCTCACACTCCTGTTGTGAGAACTGTTGGTGCTGTGACCCATATTGAGTGTCATTATCCAAGGTATTGGACCTTTACCATTGGTGGTGTTCAGTATTATTTGGAAGGCTGTGTTCAAACTGATGGCCGTCAAATGCTTTGCAGGCGGCACAACGTAAGCAGCAATGCTCTGATGCCTGCTTGGATACCATATGCTTCTACCCAAGTTGCTGAGGAACAACTTGTCTTCTCCCTGAGGCTCATGGCAGGTTTGTACCATGACCATCCCAGACCTACAGATGAGTTTTGACTGAATTGTACGTAATGAGGTTTCTTCTCCAGATGACTGGCAATCTGAAAGGGTCTCCAACCAGTACTTCCTGAACGATGTCATCAATGTTGAGGCATCTGTAATTCAGTTCTACCATGTGCCCCTTCGTGTGTATGTGGACAGCTGTGTGGCCACTGTGGTCCCTGATGTGAATGCAGTCCCTAGATATGCCTTCATTGAGGAGTATGGGTGAGTGGCTTCCTTGTGGGCTTGGTGAGGTGGCTTTGGTGCTGAAGTAGCTGAGGTCTGACTGCACAAATGATTGCAGGTGCTTGATTGATGCTAAGCTCACAGGTTCCCAGTCTCACTTCCTGCCCCAAACTGAAGCAGACCGGCTGCGATTTCATCTGGAGGCATTCAAGTTTCAGCAGGACAACAGTGGCTTGGTAGGTGACCTTGTTTGTTTGGTAGGGCAGTGACTAGAACGACTGGCGGGCTGAACTCGATATGTAACCATTTTCTCTACAGATCTACTTCACATGCTTTATGAAGGCAACTGCAGCGTCTCTCCCTGCTGATGCTGAGCACAAAGCTTGTTCCTTCTCTGGCAACAGGTATATTGCTGTGGCATTGAAACTAGCAGGGCACTGGTGAGGCCAAACTGGTAAGCGTGAATATTTTGACTTCACAGGTGGACTGCAGCATATGGTGACAACCGGGTGTGTGGCTGTTGTGACACAACCTGTGGCTTCTGGGAGGGAAGGGATTTGTCTGTGGACAGAGGTATGAGCAGGTTGTTGTGCCTTGCCCTAGCTTAAACTCCTGATTCTTCTTGGACAGGGTGGTGGTGGTGGGGGGGTTGATTAGAGGTGATGCAGCATTTCTAAGCCCAGCCTAAATGTTCCCCTTTTTGCAGGTACACAGCTGGAAGGAGACGTAACCCTTGGTCCCATCATGGTTAAGGAGTGACTGATGGTCCAATGACTTGATGATGAATAAATAAATTGTAATTTGTTTCCTGGGTTGATGTGCAATTGTAGTGATGAGCCCAGTCTAGGTTAACTTCATTGTGAGCTGTTCTTGGTGCTCTCCTTGGCTGTGAGCTTTGTCTGCAGAATGGCAGACTAGGCAAGGTTTAACTGCCCTGAGAATCCTAACTTGGTACTGAGGTGTATATTGGCCTCAAGAATGGGAGAACACTGCCTTGACATCAGGGGGTGTGGCTGATGAACTAGAATGGCTAAAGCTCAGGTTTTGGGCAAATGTCTAGCTTGACTACTCCAGGGGAGAATCTAAAAAATGTATATAGAATGGCAGTTTAATTTATAATCCACATCAAGTTGACATGTTAGTAAATTGCAGTCCAGCTTCTTTAAGGATGCTCTAACATCAAATGGTGGATTAGGGAGCTATTCAAACGCTTCACAAAATTGAACCATCTGGCATACTGGTAAAGAAGGAAGTCAAATATTTGGGAACCATTTCCATAATGCAGACAGCAAGTTTTGGAAGGATTTTGAGTAAAGATTTCAAATGCATGGTTAAAGAAGAATTTGTATACATCTGGAAGAATTTCTCCAAATAAAATGAATGCCATAGCAAGCTCTCTTTACACAAGTCTAGCTGGTGAGTCAGCATCTCCACCCATCATAGCTCAGTGTACTAGGCAGTAGTCCCCTCATTATCAGAGCAAATGTTGAGCCCCATGTCATCTGTATTCAAAACAGCTATTGATTAAAGTACTCGTCTCTGTGTCTCGTCACTTAGCAGACAGGGTCCCAACAACTGTGTAGTGTAGACTGGGAAAGGACTGGAATACGAGTGCTCTACAATAAACCAAGTTTGGAGATCCTGACCCTTTACTTCCAGCAAAAACATGCTCTACAGAGGTAGTTGTGTGGGTGTATGGATTAGAACCTCCTACTTGGGCTGTTTTTTTTTTTTGTTTTTTTTTTTGTTTTTTTTTTTGTCAGTCACCTTATTTAGAGAAACCTATGGACAGTTATTTCATGTTGCTTATAGTGTATATGTTTGTATGGAAATATTGTAAATACAATTTCAACGCAAGAGGGATTGTTTCTGGTCTGTTTCAAAGAACCAGAGAAGGGATTAATCTCGCTTGCCAATTTAGTCTATGGTCCATTAGAAATTATGCCTCGCATGATCTTAGCTGCAAAGAGGATTTCACAGGATCTATGCCATATGAAATTAGGATGGGATAATAATCATAATCTGGCTGAACTTTCTTTAGTGAAAGACTTTGCAGTCAACAAATGCATTAAGCCCAAAGGTTGTAAAGTACGTTCAATTGATTAAATAGGCCACTTCTCGGGTGCTGGCAAAGATGTAAACAACCAAAGTTCATCGCTTGCTTTGAAGAATAAGAACAGCCAAGTGCATTTTGCGTTCAGGATGGGAAAAGGACTGAAGTGGAATCTTTGCATGCTCAAACATTTGGACAGAGTCTGTAGTTGTACTGAAATATCACCAGAATGACATTTCCTTATTTGTGGCTAATAGATTTTCTATTCTAAATTATTCTGAAATATTTAACCTACTGCATTGTATACTATTTTAAACTATTTTATCAAATGTACAGTGTAAGACTTCAGCGTGGAACATTGAACAGTGGTTCATTGGCACTGTCCAAAATTTAGCCAATTGTGCATCCAAACAGCCACTAGTGAAAGATTGCAATAAATATAGCTAGGAGTTTGGTTTACAGCCTAATGCAGTACTGGAATCCTTATAACCATGTTAAAAATGTCAGTGCATAATCCTGGGATTAAGAAAGTTTTAATACATTCCTTAAAGGCAGACTTAGATAAGACTTCTTACCAATTCTCCTATTAGACATAATTGAATTGTGGTGTATTTCCTGAAGCTGTAGATCTTACTGTTAGAGTTCAATCAAAAACCGAAAGAGCAATGTGAAGCTCAGACAAACCAAGTCGGATGGACGTTTTCTGAGGACTTGGATTTGATCAAAGGCCAAAATTATGAAGTGCTGTAACCTTTGTAAAAACATAATCCCGCTTTTTAAGATGTACTGTTGGGCAGCTATATTGGAAAATTCACGAACAGCATATCATCGTGTAGAAGAGCCCCACATTGTCAGTCTAATCCTCAGGAGATTCCATGAGAACCCAAGGCAAGAAGGAAGAGATGATATATACTTCCTACAATGTTATAGAAGTTAGAATTTTCAGTGCAAATTCCACAATTAGAAAGGTTCTATAAATGTCGGACCTGTCATCATTTGCATGGAACTGAGGGGAGTGTTAACAGAATTCACTGCCCTCCACTTGGTGAAAAGTTAAGGGACATAGAGATAGACCCCACCATTGTCACTAGGATCACTGACAACCAGACATCCAGACCACAGTTTGTGCAGACTGCGCTGTTCACAGTGTACACATCTGACTTCTAGTACAACCCATAGAAGTGGCACATACAGATACATTCTGAAGACTCTGCTGTTGTGTGTCCCTGACAGGTAGCAGTTGGAGTAGTGGGCTGTGGAACAATTAACTGACAGAACAACCCAGGACATGGCCTGGACTGTGTGACACTGAGGCAGTCTACAGGGAAGGACAGAGCAGACTCTGCTTTGTGAAGAAGCTCAGATCATTCAGTGCATGCAGCAGTATGCTGCAGATGTTCTCCCAGTCAGTGGTGTCCAGAGAATTGTAGACAATTGTAGACAAATTTGGCAATGATGAGTCAGGGGATTGCATTGATCTTCAGATTCTCTATGTTTATTTGCACACGTGAATTTGCTTCAGATCAAATAGTCAGGCTAGCTACACAGGAGAGCAGTCAGACTTAGGGACAGCGATTACTGACAGAGAAGGAGAGACAGGATGGGGGATAGATGGAGGATGGATGAATGCAGCCTCAGAGGCCCCAACTCAGAGAATTGTATCACCTCTCAACCATGGACCCTTCTGCCAGAGAGATACACCATACATATCAAGCACATCGTACCATGGCACAAAACAGAATAACAGAAGCATTCATCAGAATTATTGAAGAACTTTGCATAAACCTCTGGGGTAAACCTGACAAAATAATCCTAAATAAACATATACATATAGTATATCATTGTCATCCACCGGCCTCCAGGTTCCCTAGATCACTTCATTGATGAGCTCGACATCCTTCTGAGTCAATTCCCCAATTCCCCTAATCCTCCCCCTCCCCGTCCTTCCTCATCTCTTACTCCACAGGATTTTATCACCTTCTTTGAGGAGAAGGTTGCAGCAAACCAGCAAACCAGTCCTTTTCCTCTGTCCCCACTCCTCCAACCAATGTGCATTCCCCAACATCCCACTCTCTGACTTCTTTTTCTCCTCTGTCCTCAGATGAAATTCTTCAGCTCCTGACTTCCAGCAATCCGACTACGTGTCCGCTGGATCCAATTACTTCCGCTCTGTTCCAGACAATCACAAGAGATCTGCTTCCTTTCATCTCTGTCATCATCAACAACTCCTTATCTTCTGGACACGTGCCTACTGCGTTCAAAACCGGCAGGGTGGTTCCAGTCCCCAAGAAGGCCTCACTTGACAGCTACAGCGTTACCAACTACAGACCGGTATCACTTCTCTCTTTCCTCTCAAAAACCCTTGAATGAGCAGTTTATAACCAATTGTCTCTTTTTCTCACCCAGAACCAGCTGCATGATCCCAATCAGTCTGGCTACAAACCGGCACATTCTACAGAAACGGCCCTCATAGCAGTGAGTGAGAAACTTCATGCTTCTGAAGCTGCCAAACTGTCATCTGGTTTGATTCTTCTAGACCTTTCAGCAGCCTTTGACACAGTGAACCACAACATGCTTCTCTCTGTTCTCTCCAGGCTTGGTGTTACTGGCTCTGTTTGAAGATGGTTTCAGTCCTATCCGGAGGGACGGTCCTATCAGGTGACATGGAGAGGATCCACATCCAAACCATGTAGACTCTCCCCTGGTGCTCCACAAGGCTCAGTTTTAGGCCCCCTACTCTTCTCTTTGTATACTCATTCTCTAGGGGATGTAAAATCTTCTCATGGTTTCTCCTACTCAATTATTACTTTCTTTTCCACCCTCTGGCACACAGGTCTACAGACACATCTCAGCATGTTTGACTGACATTGCGTCATTGTAACGATTGCACAAACATTGAAGTGGATCCAGTTGCAGAGGTTTATTCTTGCAATCAAACAGATACGTTTATTAAGACTGGTAAGCGTTGTCAGGTCGGTCCGAGGTTGATGCACAGGGTAGTGTTCAGGAGGTGTCCGAGGGTCAGGCAGGAGTTGAAGTCTAGAAGGCAAGCAGGAGTCAGTAAGCAGGAAAGCACACAGGATGAGGAAACGCTCGGTACGCCACACGGGAACAATACGGGCAAGGGAAGCTTATAATGGGGATGGTAATGAAGGGAATGGGAATCAGGTGTGTGCTAGAATTCCGGTGAGTCAGATCAAGGGTGGGTGCGAATGGGCATGACTGTGCAGGGCTGATGGTTGTTCCGGGGGTTCGTAACAATACCCCCCATCTGACGGCCGGCACCCGATGCCCGAGGACGGGTAGTCCTAGGCCTACCCGGGCCCTGAGGGCCTGGACGATCAGGGTGAGCAGCATGGAAGTCCGCAAGCACAGAGGGGTCCGGAACATCTGCCCTGGGGACCCACGATTGCTCCTCAGGGCCATAGCCCTCCCAATCGACGAGGTACTGAAGGGTTCCGTTACGTCTCCGGGAATCCCACAACGCACAGATGGCATAGGCCGGCTCACCGTCGATCTCGACGGGGGCAGGAGGGTTGATGGGTGTTGTGGCAGCAGACAAAGGACTATAGTGCACAGGTTTTAACAGAGACACATGGAAGGTGGGATTCATTCTATACCTGGGGGGAAGCTGTAGCTTGTAGGACACGGGCTTGACCTGTTGAAGTACCTTGAATGGACTGATGTACCGGTGACTTAGTTTCTTGCTGTGTAGTCCAAATCTAATGTGGAGTGTCGAGACCCAGACCCTCTGACCAGGATGCAGTTGTAGGTTGGGGATACGGTGACGATTGCCAAACATTTGCTGGGTGCGCAAAGCCCTCTGCAAGTGGACGTGGGTGACCTCCCATGTCCAGGAGCTCTGCTGAAACCACTGGTCCAATGCTTGTATGTCCATGGGGGAGTCATCCCATGGGAAGAGGGCCGGTTGATAACCGTAGATGCATTGAAACGGGGCGAGCTGAGTGGAGGAGTGCGTGAGTGAATTGCGGGCGTATTCCGTCCAAGGGAGGAATTTGTGCCAGTCAGATTGTGACGTACAGTACTGACGGAGGAACCTTCCAACCTCTTGATTAACGCGTTCGACCTCCCCGTTGGACTGGGGATGGTGGCCAGAGTAGAGATTCGTAGTTATGGCTACCTTCCTACAAAACCGCTTCCAGCCCTGCGACGTGAATTGCAAACCACGATCGGACACGATCTCCTCTGGTAGACCAAATATGCGAAACACAAAAGAGAACATGGCTTCTGCTGTTTCCCAGGCTGTAGGTAAGTGAGTAAAAGGAATGAGGCGGAACATCTTCGAAAACCTGTCCACTACTACCAATATAACAGTGTTCCCCTCAGAGGCCGGTAAGTCTGTGAGCGATGTGTGTCCAAGGGCGATGTGGCACAGGCAGGGGCTGTAACTTCCCAGAAGGGAGAGAGCGAGGGGTGCGAGACTGAGCAGAGACTACACAAGACATTATGTAGTCTCATGCATCGTCATGAAGGAAGGGTTACCAAAACGTACGGGACAACATGCGTGTGGTGCGAGTGATACCAGGATGTCCGTTACATAAGGTCGTATGAGCCCATTCTAGCAATGTTCCTCTGAGGGAAGCTGGAACATATTGCCTCCGTGGGGGGCATTCCTCTGGACTAGGGTTATCCTTTAATGCATTCTCCAGGTCATCCTGGAAGCCCCACCGTATGGGAGCTAGGAAGCAACTACTAGGTAAGATGGTCTCTGGAGTTGGGTTGGTCGCCCCCTTATCATGGATGCGCGACATGGAATCTGCCTTTTGATTCTTGGAACCAGGTCTAGAAGACACAGTGAAGTTAAACCTGGAGAAGAACAATGGCCACCTAGCTTGCCTTGGGCTGAGTCGTCAAGCGGACTGTAGTTACTCCAGGTTCCGATGGTCCGTGTATACCAAGAAGGGATGTTCAGCCCCTTCTAACCAGTGTCTCCATTGCTCAAGTGCAAGTTTGACCGCGAGAAGTTCCCGGTTCCCTACATCATAGTTCCTCTCGGCGGGCTGTAGTTTCTTGGAGTAGAAGGCACAAGGGCGCAGTCGAGGTGGGGTGCCTTGTCTTTCTAGTCAGTGTAGTCGACTCCCCTCGGCATGCGAGTTCCGTCTGGAGTCCCGAAAGACGGTTTTCAACGCCGTCTCGCTCCAGCCACTGCCGGCGGCGACCGTACGGAATTCCCGGGCGTAGTCAGCTGCCGTGTGCCTCCCTTCACGTATCTCGCATAAAATAGTTCCGGGATCCTGAACACTCGCAGGACGAGCGAACACAGCCTTGAAATGTTTGTGGAATTCCATTTCAGACTGTAACATAGGGCCCTGGCTATCCCAGAGGGCGGTTCCCCAAGCCCCTGTCTCACCAGTTAGCAGCGATAGCACAAACTGTACACGGTCCTTGTCGGTGATCAACTGCGTGGAATAATGGGAGAAATACATGGAACACTGCATCAGAAAGTTCTTGCATCTATCTGGAGAGACATCGAATCGTTCTGGGACGGCCACGGGAATGCAATGAGTAACTGCGGTGGACGGCGAAGGAGTCACCGAAGTCACGGTAAGTACGACCTGTGGAAAGTCTCTGAACGGTTTGGCGTAGCTCGGCCATGGAAAGCTCATGCTGGACCAGTCTGTTTTGTACCTCCGCTGGATCCATGATAATGGCGAAGTATTCTGTAACGACTGCACACACGTTGAAGTGGATCCAGTTGCAGAGGTTTATTCTTGCAATCAAACAGATATGTTTAGTAACACGGGTAAGCGCAGTCAGGTCGTTCCGAGGTCAATGCACAGGGTAGTGTTCAGGAGCTGTCCGACGGTCAGGCAGGAGACAAAGTCTAGAAGGCAAGCAGGAGTCAGTAACCAGGAAATCACACAGGATGAGGAAACGCTCGGTACGCCACATGGGAACAAGCCTTCGCAACGTGTGCACGGGCAAGGGAAGCTTATAAAGGGGATGGTAATGAGGGGAATGGGAATCAGGTGTGTGCTAGAATTCCAGTGAGTCAGATCAAGGGTGGGTGCGAATGGGCATGACTGTGCTGGGCTGATGGTTGTTCCTGGGGTTCGTAACAGTCATGGATGACAGCCCACCACTTGAAGCTCAACCCCAGTAAAACCGAGCTTCTGTTCATCCCAGGTACTCCCAACCCTTACCATGACCTCACTGTTTCCTTTGAGAACTCCCTGAGATCACCATTCGAAGCTGCCCGTAGCCTGGGTGTAACTTTGGACAACCAGTTGTCGTTCTCAACGCATGTTTCTAATCTAACCCGGTCTTGCAAATTCCTCCTTTGTAACATACAAAGGATTCGACCCTTTCTCTCGCAGGAAGCTACGCAGGTGCTTGTGCAGTCTCTTGTGATCTCAAAACTAGACTACTGCAACTCACTACTTAGTGGTCTTCCTCTAAGAGCCATCAAACCTTTACAAATTGTCCAGAATGCAACAGCACGACTGCTCTTCAATCTTCCCAAGTTCACGCATGTTACTCCACTGCTGTGCTCCCTTCATTGGCTCCCTGTAGCTGCACGCATCAGATTTAAAACCTTGATGCTTGCCTACAAAGCCAAAAATGGACCAGCCCCTTTATACATGAGGTCAATGGTCAAAGCCCGATCCGTACCTCGAGTACTTCGAACCTCAACTACGGCTCGGCTGGAAATACCTTGCTTCAGGTCTCATGGACGACAAGCATCGAGACTATTTTCTGTCCTGGCTCCAAGATGGTGGAATGAACTCCCACTTGCTGTCCGGACAGCAGAGTCCCTTGCAGTCTTCAAACGCAGACTGAAGACCCATCTATTTGCAGAATGTTTAAAGGACAACTGACACTGCTCCCATATTGACTGCCTAAATGAATACTTATTGTAGGGTATTGTTTGTGTTGTTTAACAAACTCTAGCACTTATTGTTTATATCAATTATCATTGTTTAAGATAGACCTTATGTATTTTGTACTTCTAGGTATCAGCATTCATCCCTGTATTCTACAGTATTCTAGTTAATAGGTATGTTTGAGTCTAACTTACTGTACTGTAATAGGATATATTCTGTGATTAAATGACAAAGTACTTTTGTAAGTCGTTTGGGATAAGAACGTCTGCTAAGTGCCGTAAATGTAAATGCAAAATGTATATATAGGATAGGTATATGAACTCCTCCAACCGCTAACAGACATTTCAACCACTTGAACTAATTATCACTTCACCCTCCAGAGTAATAATGGAGCAGTTATTGAACTGGTGTGCAAGTTCTGTCTCTCTGTGTGGATAAAACACAACTGATCTCTGAACAATACATCCCTGGCCAAAAGGCCCAGCAACTTCCTGCAGCTGCTGAGTGGTACTCAATCAAAAATTCCTCCTCACCCCCTTTTACAGAGGTGTCATTGAGAGTGTCCTGACCAGCTGCATCAATAACTGGTATTATCAGTGTCAGTGGTGTCCATCTGCCTTCTATTCAGTACATCTATTACAAGTTCAAGTTTAGGTTTTATTATCATTCTTTCATATAATTTGTATACATTGTAACAAGATGTAAAAGCTTACTAAACAATAGTAAATCAGCCCAGTGCAAAGGTGTACATAAGTGTCAAAAAACAACACAACAACGTGAGACAAGTGCAACAGAAAGGTACACTCAGACCTATATATGCTTAGGTCAATCCACTGCCAACTTTATGATCCAAAAACAAACAAAATGACGACAGAGTAACGCTACTACATTTTTGGAAAGATGAAGAGATGTTTCTTATACATTTTCAGGACACATAAATCTCCCCAACCAAGCATAATTACATGATTGATCTGCAAAACATGGAAATTGTGACTTCAAACATGCACATTTCTTTAAAACCATCTTCTCCCACCCACCTTCTTCAGTTGTTACTCATGTTTACTTTTGGTGTCATAAAGCTGGCTTGTGGTACTGCAAGAAGTGTCACAAAATTTCACAAGAACTTTGAGTCTGTCACTTTATCAAAGCGTTTACATGTCTGAATCAGCCTCAAACAGTGCTACTAAAATTTGCCTTGGGTCCCCTTTTAGTTGAGCTAAACTTTGGTAAATTAAGGCCATGTCAGGCTATACTCGAATTTATAGGAAATTTCATTGAATTTGAATAAACAATTTATCACAAAACAAATAACGAGTAGTTTCTCTTTATTTTTCTCTGTATTGCATGTGGACAGTGCCCCTGCTTCAAAAGAACCATATTTATTGTCCTGCATTTGGAGAATGGACAAAGTAACTTACACAAAATATAGCACAGCAACCCAAGACAAGCTCAGAGGTCAGGTTAAGCTACTTGACTTGTAATTGGATGGTTGCTGGTTCAATCCCTACTATTGCCCGTGTTGGCCCCTGAGCAAGGCCCTTAACCCTCAATTGCTCAAGTTGTACTGAGTCATAATTATAAGTCACTCTGGAGAACAGCGTCTGCTAAATGCCATAAATGTAAAGATTTGTTATATGTTACAGTGGTGTAGGGTAGTATTACCTGATGATAGAAAATTGTGAATTTGTGACCAAAATTACATACATTTTTTTTCTTTTCCAAATGGTCCACCATTACTAAACTTGTGTCTGAAACTCCATCATCACTTAGGTCCTTTCATGTATCTAGTCAATTAGATCCATTGTCTAAATGAATCAAGAGGAGTAGAATGTTGATTACTGTCAGCTGTGAGTCAGAGTAATAAGTCGCTCAACAGGTCCAGAGTGACATTAAGCTTATTAACAGGAGGTGGAGCTGAAAGTGGACAATATTGCATATATAAATGAAATTGTAAGCACTTGTATGTTTGTGGGGTCTGCTGTTTGGATAACAATGGTTTTATGTGAAGTTGGATTTATGCTGCTTCTGCTGGTTGCTTTTGGCTCAACACTAGCACAATGGCAAGGAATGAACAAAATCCAAGTACCATCAGGACTTCAGTTTAAACATCCAGTACAAGCAGGACAGCAAACAGTTACTGGAGTGTCTTCTCAGGGGTCCCATACTTCTAAACCCACAGGACCTGCCCAAGCCTCACTTGGCCAGCAGTCTAGGAATCCTGTACAGATACCTGTGCAGCAGCATTTCAATCTTCAGTCCCAACAAGAATTACAGGGTCCTGTGAAGCAGGTGACTTGGCACTTTCCTCAGGAACCACAGCTACCAGCCAGACAGCCCCCAGTACAGTTTGAGATGCCCCAACCTGCTGCTGCTGAGAGTATAGCAGCAGAGTGTGGTGAGAATGAGGTATACGTGGAGGTCAAGAGAGACCTGTTTGGTACTGGTGAGCTGATAAATCCCGCTGACCTCACCTTGGGAGGATGTGCTGTCACTGGGGAGGACAGTGCTGCTCAAGTCCTCATCTTTCAATCGGCACTGCAGGCCTGCAACAGTACTACAATTGTGAGTCTCTATGAAGTGACTTAGTGCTGCTGTAAACCTGCAGGCAGCTGATGCCACTTCTTTCTTAACAGATGACCCAGGATGAGCTGGTCTACGTCTTCCTGCTCCGCTATGTTCCAGTGACTCTTGCTCACACTCCTGTTGTGAGAACTGTTGGTGCTGTGACCCATATTGAGTGTCATTATCCAAGGTATTGGACCTTTACCATTGGTGGTGTTCAGTATTATTTGGAAGGCTGTGTTCAAACTGATGGCCGTCAAATGCTTTGCAGGCGGCACAACGTAAGCAGCAATGCTCTGATGCCTGCTTGGATACCATATGCTTCTACCCAAGTTGCTGAGGAACAACTTGTCTTCTCCCTGAGGCTCATGGCAGGTTTGTACCATGACCATCCCAGACCTACAGATGAGTTTTGACTGAATTGTACGTAATGAGGTTTCTTCTCCAGATGACTGGCAATCTGAAAGGGTCTCCAACCAGTACTTCCTGAACGATGTCATCAATGTTGAGGCATCTGTAATTCAGTTCTACCATGTGCCCCTTCGTGTGTATGTGGACAGCTGTGTGGCCACTGTGGTCCCTGATGTGAATGCAGTCCCTAGATATGCCTTCATTGAGGAGTATGGGTGAGTGGCTTCCTTGTGGGCTTGGTGAGGTGGCTTTGGTGCTGAAGTAGCTGAGGTCTGACTGCACAAATGATTGCAGGTGCTTGATTGATGCTAAGCTCACAGGTTCCCAGTCTCACTTCCTGCCCCAAACTGAAGCAGACCGGCTGCGATTTCATCTGGAGGCATTCAAGTTTCAGCAGGACAACAGTGGCTTGGTAGGTGACCTTGTTTGTTTGGTAGGGCAGTGACTAGAACGACTGGCGGGCTGAACTCGATATGTAACCATTTTCTCTACAGATCTACTTCACATGCTTTATGAAGGCAACTGCAGCGTCTCTCCCTGCTGATGCTGAGCACAAAGCTTGTTCCTTCTCTGGCAACAGGTATATTGCTGTGGCATTGAAACTAGCAGGGCACTGGTGAGGCCAAACTGGTAAGCGTGAATATTTTGACTTCACAGGTGGACTGCAGCATATGGTGACAACCGGGTGTGTGGCTGTTGTGACACAACCTGTGGCTTCTGGGAGGGAAGGGATTTGTCTGTGGACAGAGGTATGAGCAGGTTGTTGTGCCTTGCCCTAGCTTAAACTCCTGATTCTTCTTGGACAGGGTGGTGGTGGTGGGGGGGTTGATTAGAGGTGATGCAGCATTTCTAAGCCCAGCCTAAATGTTCCCCTTTTTGCAGGTACACAGCTGGAAGGAGACGTAACCCTTGGTCCCATCATGGTTAAGGAGTGACTGATGGTCCAATGACTTGATGATGAATAAATAAATTGTAATTTGTTTCCTGGGTTGATGTGCAATTGTAGTGATGAGCCCAGTCTAGGTTAACTTCATTGTGAGCTGTTCTTGGTGCTCTCCTTGGCTGTGAGCTTTGTCTGCAGAATGGCAGACTAGGCAAGGTTTAACTGCCCTGAGAATCCTAACTTGGTACTGAGGTGTATATTGGCCTCAAGAATGGGAGAACACTGCCTTGACATCAGGGGGTGTGGCTGATGAACTAGAATGGCTAAAGCTCAGGTTTTGGGCAAATGTCTAGCTTGACTACTCCAGGGGAGAATCTAAAAAATGTATATAGAATGGCAGTTTAATTTATAATCCACATCAAGTTGACATGTTAGTAAATTGCAGTCCAGCTTCTTTAAGGATGCTCTAACATCAAATGGTGGATTAGGGAGCTATTCAAACGCTTCACAAAATTGAACCATCTGGCATACTGGTAAAGAAGGAAGTCAAATATTTGGGAACCATTTCCATAATGCAGACAGCAAGTTTTGGAAGGATTTTGAGTAAAGATTTCAAATGCATGGTTAAAGAAGAATTTGTATACATCTGGAAGAATTTCTCCAAATAAAATGAATGCCATAGCAAGCTCTCTTTACACAAGTCTAGCTGGTGAGTCAGCATCTCCACCCATCATAGCTCAGTGTACTAGGCAGTAGTCCCCTCATTATCAGAGCAAATGTTGAGCCCCATGTCATCTGTATTCAAAACAGCTATTGATTAAAGTACTCGTCTCTGTGTCTCGTCACTTAGCAGACAGGGTCCCAACAACTGTGTAGTGTAGACTGGGAAAGGACTGGAATATGAGTGCTCTACAATAAACCAAGTTTGGAGATCCTGACCCTTTACTTCCAGCAAAAACATGCTCTACAGAGGTAGTTGTGTGGGTGTATGGATTAGAACCTCCTACTTGGGCTGTTTTTTTTTGTTTTGTTTTTTTGTCAGTCACCTTATTTAGAGAAACCTATGGACAGTTATTTCATGTTGCTTATAGTGTATATGTTTGTATGGAAATATTGTAAATACAATTTCAATGCAAGAGGGATTGTTTCTGGTCTGTTTCAAAGAACCAGAGAAGGGATTAATCTCGCTTGCCAATTTAGTCTATGGTCCATTAGAAATTATGCCTCGCATGATCTTAGCTGCAAAGAGGATTTCACAGGATCTATGCCATATGAAATTAGGATGGGATAATAATCATAATCTGGCTGAACTTTCTTTAGTGAAAGACTTTGCAGTCAACAAATGCATTAAGCCCAAAGGTTGTAAAGTACGTTCAATTGATTAAATAGGCCACTTCTCGGGTGCTGGCAAAGATGTAAACAACCAAAGTTCATCGCTTGCTTTGAAGAATAAGAACAGCCAAGTGCATTTTGCGTTCAGGATGGGAAAAGGACTGAAGTGGAATCTTTGCATGCTCAAACATTTGGACAGAGTCTGTAGTTGTACTGAAATATCACCAGAATGACATTTCCTTATTTGTGGCTAATAGATTTTCTATTCTAAATTATTCTGAAATATTTAACCTACTGCATTGTATACTATTTTAAACTATTTTATCAAATGTACAGTGTAAGACTTCAGCGTGGAACATTGAACAGTGGTTCATTGGCACTGTCCAAAATTTAGCCAATTGTGCATCCAAACAGCCACTAGTGAAAGATTGCAATAAATATAGCTAGGAGTTTGGTTTACAGCCTAATGCAGTACTGGAATCCTTATAACCATGTTAAAAATGTCAGTGCATAATCCTGGGATTAAGAAAGTTTTAATACATTCCTTAAAGGCAGACTTAGATAAGACTTCTTACCAATTCTCCTATTAGACATAATTGAATTGTGGTGTATTTCCTGAAGCTGTAGATCTTACTGTTAGAGTTCAATCAAAAACCGAAAGAGCAATGTGAAGCTCAGACAAACCAAGTCGGATGGACGTTTTCTGAGGACTTGGATTTGATCAAAGGCCAAAATTATGAAGTGCTGTAACCTTTGTAAAAACCTAATCCCGCTTTTTAAGATGTACTGTTGGGCAGCTATATTGGAAAATTCACGAACAGCATATCATCGTGTAGAAGAGCCCCACATTGTCAGTCTAATCCTCAGGAGATTCCATGAGAACCCAAGGCAAGAAGGAAGAGATGATATATACTTCCTACAATGTTATAGAAGTTAGAATTTTCAGTGCAAATTCCACAATTAGAAAGGTTCTATAAATGTCGGACCTGTCATCATTTGCATGGAACTGAGGGGAGTGTTAACAGAATTCACTGCCCTCCACTTGGTGAAAAGTTAAGGGACATAGAGATAGACCCCACCATTGTCACTAGGATCACTGACAACCAGACATCCAGACCACAGTTTGTGCAGACTGCGCTGTTCACAGTGTACACATCTGACTTCTAGTACAACCCATAGAAGTGGCACATACAGATACATTCTGAAGACTCTGCTGTTGTGTGTCCCTGACAGGTAGCAGTTGGAGTAGTGGGCTGTGGAACAATTAACTGACAGAACAACCCAGGACATGGCCTGGACTGTGTGACACTGAGGCAGTCTACAGGGAAGGACAGAGCAGACTCTGCTTTGTGAAGAAGCTCAGATCATTCAGTGCATGCAGCAGTATGCTGCAGATGTTCTCCCAGTCAGTGGTGTCCAGAGAATTGTAGACAATTGTAGACAAATTTGGCAATGATGAGTCAGGGGATTGCATTGATCTTCAGATTCTCTATGTTTATTTGCACACGTGAATTTGCTTCAGATCAAATAGTCAGGCTAGCTACACAGGAGAGCAGTCAGACTTAGGGACAGCGATTACTGACAGAGAAGGAGAGACAGGATGGGGGATAGATGGAGGATGGATGAATGCAGCCTCAGAGGCCCCAACTCAGAGAATTGTATCACCTCTCAACCATGGACCCTTCTGCCAGAGAGATACACCATACATATCAAGCACATCGTACCATGGCACAAAACAGAATAACAGAAGCATTCATCAGAATTATTGAAGAACTTTGCATAAACCTCTGGGGTAAACCTGACAAAATAATCCTAAATAAACATATACATATAGTATATCATTGTCATCCACCGGCCTCCAGGTTCCCTAGATCACTTCATTGATGAGCTCGACATCCTTCTGAGTCAATTCCCCAATTCCCCTAATCCTCCCCCTCCCCGTCCTTCCTCATCTCTTACTCCACAGGATTTTATCACCTTCTTTGAGGAGAAGGTTGCAGCAAACCAGCAAACCAGTCCTTTTCCTCTGTCCCCACTCCTCCAACCAATGTGCATTCCCCAACATCCCACTCTCTGACTTCTTTTTCTCCTCTGTCCTCAGATGAAATTCTTCAGCTCCTGACTTCCAGCAATCCGACTACGTGTCCGCTGGATCCAATTACTTCCGCTCTGTTCCAGACAATCACAAGAGATCTGCTTCCTTTCATCTCTGTCATCATCAACAACTCCTTATCTTCTGGACACGTGCCTACTGCGTTCAAAACCGGCAGGGTGGTTCCAGTCCCCAAGAAGGCCTCACTTGACAGCTACAGCGTTACCAACTACAGACCGGTATCACTTCTCTCTTTCCTCTCAAAAACCCTTGAATGAGCAGTTTATAACCAATTGTCTCTTTTTCTCACCCAGAACCAGCTGCATGATCCCAATCAGTCTGGCTACAAACCGGCACATTCTACAGAAACGGCCCTCATAGCAGTGAGTGAGAAACTTCATGCTTCTGAAGCTGCCAAACTGTCATCTGGTTTGATTCTTCTAGACCTTTCAGCAGCCTTTGACACAGTGAACCACAACATGCTTCTCTCTGTTCTCTCCAGGCTTGGTGTTACTGGCTCTGTTTGAAGATGGTTTCAGTCCTATCCGGAGGGACGGTCCTATCAGGTGACATGGAGAGGATCCACATCCAAACCATGTAGACTCTCCCCTGGTGCTCCACAAGGCTCAGTTTTAGGCCCCCTTCTCTTCTCTTTGTATACTCATTCTCTAGGGGATGTAAAATCTTCTCATGGTTTCTCCTACTCAATTATTACTTTCTTTTCCACCCTCTGGCACACAGGTCTACAGACACATCTCAGCATGTTTGACTGACATTGCGTCATTGTAACGATTGCACAAACATTGAAGTGGATCCAGTTGCAGAGGTTTATTCTTGCAATCAAACAGATACGTTTATTAAGACTGGTAAGCGTTGTCAGGTCGGTCCGAGGTTGATGCACAGGGTAGTGTTCAGGAGGTGTCCGAGGGTCAGGCAGGAGTTGAAGTCTAGAAGGCAAGCAGGAGTCAGTAAGCAGGAAAGCACACAGGATGAGGAAACGCTCGGTACGCCACACGGGAACAATACGGGCAAGGGAAGCTTATAATGGGGATGGTAATGAAGGGAATGGGAATCAGGTGTGTGCTAGAATTCCGGTGAGTCAGATCAAGGGTGGGTGCGAATGGGCATGACTGTGCAGGGCTGATGGTTGTTCCGGGGGTTCGTAACAATACCCCCCATCTGACGGCCGGCACCCGATGCCCGAGGACGGGTAGTCCTAGGCCTACCCGGGCCCTGAGGGCCTGGACGATCAGGGTGAGCAGCATGGAAGTCCGCAAGCACAGAGGGGTCCGGAACATCTGCCCTGGGGACCCACGATTGCTCCTCAGGGCCATAGCCCTCCCAATCGACGAGGTACTGAAGGGTTCCGTTACGTCTCCGGGAATCCCACAACGCACAGATGGCATAGGCCGGCTCACCGTCGATCTCGACGGGGGCAGGAGGGTTGATGGGTGTTGTGGCAGCAGACAAAGGACTATAGTGCACAGGTTTTAACAGAGACACATGGAAGGTGGGATTCATTCTATACCTGGGGGGAAGCTGTAGCTTGTAGGACACGGGCTTGACCTGTTGAAGTACCTTGAATGGACTGATGTACCGGTGACTTAGTTTCTTGCTGTGTAGTCCAAATCTAATGTGGAGTGTCGAGACCCAGACCCTCTGACCAGGATGCAGTTGTAGGTTGGGGTTACGGTGACGATTGCCAAACATTTGCTGGGTGCGCAAAGCCCTCTGCAAGTGGACGTGGGTGACCTCCCATGTCCAGGAGCTCTGCTGAAACCACTGGTCCAATGCTTGTATGTCCATGGGGGAGTCATCCCATGGGAAGAGGGCCGGTTGATAACCGTAGATGCATTGAAACGGGGCGAGCTGAGTGGAGGAGTGCGTGAGTGAATTGCGGGCGTATTCCGTCCAAGGGAGGAATTTGTGCCAGTCAGATTGTGACGTACAGTACTGACGGAGGAACCTTCCAACCTCTTGATTAACGCGTTCGACCTCCCCGTTGGACTGGGGATGGTGGCCAGAGTAGAGATTCGTAGTTATGGCTACCTTCCTACAAAACCGCTTCCAGCCCTGCGACGTGAATTGCAAACCACGATCGGACACGATCTCCTCTGGTAGACCAAATATGCGAAACACAAAAGAGAACATGGCTTCTGCTGTTTCCCAGGCTGTAGGTAAGTGAGTAGAAGGAATGAGGCGGAACATCTTCGAAAACCTGTCCACTACTACCAATATAACAGTGTTCCCCTCAGAGGCCGGTAAGTCTGTGAGCGATGTGTGTCCAAGGGCGATGTGGCACAGGCAGGGGCTGTAACTTCCCAGAAGGGAGAGAGCGAGGGGTGCGAGACTGAGCAGAGACTACACAAGACATTATGTAGTCTCATGCATCGTCATGAAGGAAGGGTTACCAAAACGTACGGGACAACATGCGTGTGGTGCGAGTGATACCAGGATGTCCGTTACATAAGGTCGTATGAGCCCATTCTAGCAATGTTCCTCTGAGGGAAGCTGGAACATATTGCCTCCGTGGGGGGCATTCCTCTGGACTAGGGTTATCCTTTAATGCATTCTCCAGGTCATCCTGGAAGCCCCACCGTATGGGAGCTAGGAAGCAACTACTAGGTAAGATGGTCTCTGGAGTTGGGTTGGTCGCCCCCTTATCATGGATGCGCGACATGGAATCTGCCTTTTGATTCTTGGAACCAGGTCTAGAAGACACAGTGAAGTTAAACCTGGAGAAGAACAATGGCCACCTAGCTTGCCTTGGGCTGAGTCGTCGAGCGGACTGTAGTTACTCCAGGTTCCGATGGTCCGTGTATACCAAGAAGGGATGTTCAGCCCCTTCTAACCAGTGTCTCCATTGCTCAAGTGCAAGTTTGACCGCGAGAAGTTCCCGGTTCCCTACATCATAGTTCCTCTCGGCGGGCTGTAGTTTCTTGGAGTAGAAGGCACAAGGGCGCAGTCGAGGTGGGGTGCCTTGTCTTTCTAGTCAGTGTAGTCGACTCCCCTCGGCATGCGAGTTCCGTCTGGAGTCCCGAAAGACGGTTTTCAACGCCGTCTCGCTCCAGCCACTGCCGGCGGCGACCGTACGGAATTCCCGGGCGTAGTCAGCTGCCGTGTGCCTCCCTTCACGTATCTCGCATAAAATAGTTCCGGGATCCTGAACACTCGCAGGACGAGCGAACACAGCCTTGAAAAGTTTGTGGAATTCCATTTCAGACTGTAACATAGGGCCCTGGCTATCCCAGAGGGCGGTTCCCCAAGCCCCTGTCTCACCAGTTAGCAGCGATAGCACAAACTGTACACGGTCCTTGTCGGTGATCAACTGCGTGGAATAATGGGAGAAATACATGGAACACTGCATCAGAAAGTTCTTGCATCTATCTGGAGAGACATCGAATCGTTCTGGGACGGCCACGGGAATGCAATGAGTAACTGCGGTGGACGGCGAAGGAGTCACCGAAGTCACGGTAAGTACGACCTGTGGAAAGTCTCTGAACGGTTTGGCGTAGCTCGGCCATGGAAAGCTCATGCTGGACCAGTCTGTTTTGTACCTCTGCTGGATCCATGATAATGGCGAAGTATTCTGTAACGACTGCACACACGTTGAAGTGGATCCAGTTGCAGAGGTTTATTCTTGCAATCAAACAGATATGTTTAGTAACACGGGTAAGCGCAGTCAGGTCGTTCCGAGGTCAATGCACAGGGTAGTGTTCAGGAGCTGTCCGACGGTCAGGCAGGAGACGAAGTCTAGAAGGCAAGCAGGAGTCAGTAACCAGGAAATCACACAGGATGAGGAAACGCTCGGTACGCCACATGGGAACAAGCCTTCGCAACGTGTGCACGGGCAAGGGAAGCTTATAAAGGGGATGGTAATGAGGGGAATGGGAATCAGGTGTGTGCTAGAATTCCAGTGAGTCAGATCAAGGGTGGGTGCGAATGGGCATGACTGTGCTGGGCTGATGGTTGTTCCTGGGGTTCGTAACAGTCATGGATGACAGCCCACCACTTGAAGCTCAACCCCAGTAAAACCGAGCTTCTGTTCATCCCAGGTACTCCCAACCCTTACCATGACCTCACTGTTTCCTTTGAGAACTCCCTGAGATCACCATTCGAAGCTGCCCGTAGCCTGGGTGTAACTTTGGACAACCAGTTGTCGTTCTCAACGCATGTTTCTAATCTAACCCGGTCTTGCAAATTCCTCCTTTGTAACATACAAAGGATTCGACCCTTTCTCTCGCAGGAAGCTACGCAGGTGCTTGTGCAGTCTCTTGTGATCTCAAAACTAGACTACTGCAACTCACTACTTAGTGGTCTTCCTCTAAGAGCCATCAAACCTTTACAAATTGTCCAGAATGCAACAGCACGACTGCTCTTCAATCTTCCCAAGTTCACGCATGTTACTCCACTGCTGTGCTCCCTTCATTGGCTCCCTGTAGCTGCACGCATCAGATTTAAAACCTTGATGCTTGCCTACAAAGCCAAAAATGGACCAGCCCCTTTATACATGAGGTCAATGGTCAAAGCCCGATCCGTACCTCGAGTACTTCGAACCTCAACTACGGCTCGGCTGGAAATACCTTGCTTCAGGTCTCATGGACGACAAGCATCGAGACTATTTTCTGTCCTGGCTCCAAGATGGTGGAATGAACTCCCACTTGCTGTCCGGACAGCAGAGTCCCTTGCAGTCTTCAAACGCAGACTGAAGACCCATCTATTTGCAGAATGTTTAAAGGACAACTGACACTGCTCCCATATTGACTGCCTAAATGAATACTTATTGTAGGGTATTGTTTGTGTTGTTTAACAAACTCTAGCACTTATTGTTTATATCAATTATCATTGTTTAAGATAGACCTTATGTATTTTGTACTTCTAGGTATCAGCATTCATCCCTGTATTCTACAGTATTCTAGTTAATAGGTATGTTTGAGTCTAACTTACTGTACTGTAATAGGATATATTCTGTGATTAAATGACAAAGTACTTTTGTAAGTCGTTTGGGATAAGAACGTCTGCTAAGTGCCGTAAATGTAAATGCAAAATGTATATATAGGATAGGTATATGAACTCCTCCAACCGCTAACAGACATTTCAACCACTTGAACTAATTATCACTTCACCCTCCAGAGTAATAATGGAGCAGTTATTGAACTGGTGTGCAAGTTCTGTCTCTCTGTGTGGATAAAACACAACTGATCTCTGAACAATACATCCCTGGCCAAAAGGCCCAGCAACTTCCTGCAGCTGCTGAGTGGTACTCAATCAAAAATTCCTCCTCACCCCCTTTTACAGAGGTGTCATTGAGAGTGTCCTGACCAGCTGCATCAATAACTGGTATTATCAGTGTCAGTGGTGTCCATCTGCCTTCTATTCAGTACATCTATTACAAGTTCAAGTTTAGGTTTTATTATCATTCTTTCATATAATTTGTATACATTGTAACAAGATGTAAAAGCTTACTAAACAATAGTAAATCAGCCCAGTGCAAAGGTGTACATAAGTGTCAAAAAACAACACAACAACGTGAGACAAGTGCAACAGAAAGGTACACTCAGACCTATATATGCTTAGGTCAATCCACTGCCAACTTTATGATCCAAAAACAAACAAAATGACGACAGAGTAACGCTACTACATTTTTGGAAAGATGAAGAGATGTTTCTTATACATTTTCAGGACACATAAATCTCCCCAACCAAGCATAATTACATGATTGATCTGCAAAACATGGAAATTGTGACTTCAAACATGCACATTTCTTTAAAACCATCTTCTCCCACCCACCTTCTTCAGTTGTTACTCATGTTTACTTTTGGTGTCATAAAGCTGGCTTGTGGTACTGCAAGAAGTGTCACAAAATTTCACAAGAACTTTGAGTCTGTCACTTTATCAAAGCGTTTACATGTCTGAATCAGCCTCAAACAGTGCTACTAAAATTTGCCTTGGGTCCCCTTTTAGTTGAGCTAAACTTTGGTAAATTAAGGCCATGTCAGGCTATACTCGAATTTATAGGAAATTTCATTGAATTTGAATAAACAATTTATCACAAAACAAATAACGAGTAGTTTCTCTTTATTTTTCTCTGTATTGCATGTGGACAGTGCCCCTGCTTCAAAAGAACCATATTTATTGTCCTGCATTTGGAGAATGGACAAAGTAACTTACACAAAATATAGCACAGCAACCCAAGACGAGCTCAGAGGTCAGGTTAAGCTACTTGACTTGTAACTGGATGGTTGCTGGTTCAATCCCTACTATTGCCAGTGTTGGGCCCCTGAGCAAGGCCCTTAACCCTCAATTGCTCAAGTTGTACTGAGTCATAATTATAAGTCACTCTGGAGAACAGCGTCTGCTAAATGCCGTAAATGTAAAGATTTGTTATATGTTACAGTGGTGTAGGGTAGTATTACCTGATGATAGAAAATTGTGAATTTGTGACCAAAATTACATACATTTTTTTTCTTTTCCAAATGGTCCACCATTACTAAACTTGTGTCTGAAACTCCATCATCACTTAGGTCCTTTCATGTATCTAGTCAATTAGATCCATTGTCTAAATGAATCAAGAGGAGTAGAATGTTGATTACTGTCAGCTGTGAGTCAGAGTAATAAGTCGCTCAACAGGTCCAGAGTGACATTAAGCTTATTAACAGGAGGTGGAGCTGAAAGTGGACAATATTGCATATATAAATGAAATTGTAAGCACTTGTATGTTTGTGGGGTCTGCTGTTTGGATAACAATGGTTTTATGTGAAGTTGGATTTATGCTGCTTCTGCTGGTTGCTTTTGGCTCAACACTAGCACAATGGCAAGGAATGAACAAAATCCAAGTACCATCAGGACTTCAGTTTAAACATCCAGTACAAGCAGGACAGCAAACAGTTACTGGAGTGTCTTCTCAGGGGTCCCATACTTCTAAACCCACAGGACCTGCCCAAGCCTCACTTGGCCAGCAGTCTAGGAATCCTGTACAGATACCTGTGCAGCAGCATTTCAATCTTCAGTCCCAACAAGAATTACAGGGTCCTGTGAAGCAGGTGACTTGGCACTTTCCTCAGGAACCACAGCTACCAGCCAGACAGCCCCCAGTACAGTTTGAGATGCCCCAACCTGCTGCTGCTGAGAGTATAGCAGCAGAGTGTGGTGAGAATGAGGTATACGTGGAGGTCAAGAGAGACCTGTTTGGTACTGGTGAGCTGATAAATCCCGCTGACCTCACCTTGGGAGGATGTGCTGTCACTGGGGAGGACAGTGCTGCTCAAGTCCTCATCTTTCAATTGGCACTGCAGGCCTGCAACAGTACTACAATTGTGAGTCTCTATGAAGTGACTTAGTGCTGCTGTAAACCTGCAGGCAGCTGATGCCACTTCTTTCTTAACAGATGACCCAGGATGAGCTGGTCTACGTCTTCCTGCTCCGCTATGTTCCAGTGACTCTTGCTCACACTCCTGTTGTGAGAACTGTTGGTGCTGTGACCCATATTGAGTGTCATTATCCAAGGTATTGGACCTTTACCATTGGTGGTGTTCAGTATTATTTGGAAGGCTGTGTTCAAACTGATGGCCGTCAAATGCTTTGCAGGCGGCACAACGTAAGCAGCAATGCTCTGATGCCTGCTTGGATACCATATGCTTCTACCCAAGTTGCTGAGGAACAACTTGTCTTCTCCCTGAGGCTCATGGCAGGTTTGTACCATGACCATCCCAGACCTACAGATGAGTTTTGACTGAATTGTACGTAATGAGGTTTCTTCTCCAGATGACTGGCAATCTGAAAGGGTCTCCAACCAGTACTTCCTGAACGATGTCATCAATGTTGAGGCATCTGTAATTCAGTTCTACCATGTGCCCCTTCGTGTGTATGTGGACAGCTGTGTGGCCACTGTGGTCCCTGATGTGAATGCAGTCCCTAGATATGCCTTCATTGAGGAGTATGGGTGAGTGGCTTCCTTGTGGGCTTGGTGAGGTGGCTTTGGTGCTGAAGTAGCTGAGGTCTGACTGCACAAATGATTGCAGGTGCTTGATTGATGCTAAGCTCACAGGTTCCCAGTCTCACTTCCTGCCCCAAACTGAAGCAGACCGGCTGCGATTTCATCTGGAGGCATTCAAGTTTCAGCAGGACAACAGTGGCTTGGTAGGTGACCTTGTTTGTTTGGTAGGGCAGTGACTAGAACGACTGGCGGGCTGAACTCGATATGTAACCATTTTCTCTACAGATCTACTTCACATGCTTTATGAAGGCAACTGCAGCGTCTCTCCCTGCTGATGCTGAGCACAAAGCTTGTTCCTTCTCTGGCAACAGGTATATTGCTGTGGCATTGAAACTAGCAGGGCACTGGTGAGGCCAAACTGGTAAGCGTGAATATTTTGACTTCACAGGTGGACTGCAGCATATGGTGACAACCGGGTGTGTGGCTGTTGTGACACAACCTGTGGCTTCTGGGAGGGAAGGGATTTGTCTGTGGACAGAGGTATGAGCAGGTTGTTGTGCCTTGCCCTAGCTTAAACTCCTGATTCTTCTTGGACAGGGTGGTGGTGGTGGGGGGGTTGATTAGAGGTGATGCAGCATTTCTAAGCCCAGCCTAAATGTTCCCCTTTTTGCAGGTACACAGCTGGAAGGAGACGTAACCCTTGGTCCCATCATGGTTAAGGAGTGACTGATGGTCCAATGACTTGATGATGAATAAATAAATTGTAATTTGTTTCCTGGGTTGATGTGCAATTGTAGTGATGAGCCCAGTCTAGGTTAACTTCATTGTGAGCTGTTCTTGGTGCTCTCCTTGGCTGTGAGCTTTGTCTGCAGAATGGCAGACTAGGCAAGGTTTAACTGCCCTGAGAATCCTAACTTGGTACTGAGGTGTATATTGGCCTCAAGAATGGGAGAACACTGCCTTGACATCAGGGGGTGTGGCTGATGAACTAGAATGGCTAAAGCTCAGGTTTTGGGCAAATGTCTAGCTTGACTACTCCAGGGGAGAATCTAAAAAATGTATATAGAATGGCAGTTTAATTTATAATCCACATCAAGTTGACATGTTAGTAAATTGCAGTCCAGCTTCTTTAAGGATGCTCTAACATCAAATGGTGGATTAGGGAGCTATTCAAACGCTTCACAAAATTGAACCATCTGGCATACTGGTAAAGAAGGAAGTCAAATATTTGGGAACCATTTCCATAATGCAGACAGCAAGTTTTGGAAGGATTTTGAGTAAAGATTTCAAATGCATGGTTAAAGAAGAATTTGTATACATCTGGAAGAATTTCTCCAAATAAAATGAATGCCATAGCAAGCTCTCTTTACACAAGTCTAGCTGGTGAGTCAGCATCTCCACCCATCATAGCTCAGTGTACTAGGCAGTAGTCCCCTCATTATCAGAGCAAATGTTGAGCCCCATGTCATCTGTATTCAAAACAGCTATTGATTAAAGTACTCGTCTCTGTGTCTCGTCACTTAGCAGACAGGGTCCCAACAACTGTGTAGTGTAGACTGGGAAAGGACTGGAATATGAGTGCTCTACAATAAACCAAGTTTGGAGATCCTGACCCTTTACTTCCAGCAAAAACATGCTCTACAGAGGTAGTTGTGTGGGTGTATGGATTAGAACCTCCTACTTGGGCTGTTTTTTTTTTTTTTTGTTTTTTTGTCAGTCACCTTATTTAGAGAAACCTATGGACAGTTATTTCATGTTGCTTATAGTGTATATGTTTGTATGGAAATATTGTAAATACAATTTCAACGCAAGAGGGATTGTTTCTGGTCTGTTTCAAAGAACCAGAGAAGGGATTAATCTCGCTTGCCAATTTAGTCTATGGTCCATTAGAAATTATGCCTCGCATGATCTTAGCTGCAAAGAGGATTTCACAGGATCTATGCCATATGAAATTAGGATGGGATAATAATCATAATCTGGCTGAACTTTCTTTAGTGAAAGACTTTGCAGTCAACAAATGCATTAAGCCCAAAGGTTGTAAAGTACGTTCAATTGATTAAATAGGCCACTTCTCGGGTGCTGGCAAAGATGTAAACAACCAAAGTTCATCGCTTGCTTTGAAGAATAAGAACAGCCAAGTGCATTTTGCGTTCAGGATGGGAAAAGGACTGAAGTGGAATCTTTGCATGCTCAAACATTTGGACAGAGTCTGTAGTTGTACTGAAATATCACCAGAATGACATTTCCTTATTTGTGGCTAATAGATTTTCTATTCTAAATTATTCTGAAATATTTAACCTACTGCATTGTATACTATTTTAAACTATTTTATCAAATGTACAGTGTAAGACTTCAGCGTGGAACATTGAACAGTGGTTCATTGGCACTGTCCAAAATTTAGCCAATTGTGCATCCAAACAGCCACTAGTGAAAGATTGCAATAAATATAGCTAGGAGTTTGGTTTACAGCCTAATGCAGTACTGGAATCCTTATAACCATGTTAAAAATGTCAGTGCATAATCCTGGGATTAAGAAAGTTTTAATACATTCCTTAAAGGCAGACTTAGATAAGACTTCTTACCAATTCTCCTATTAGACATAATTGAATTGTGGTGTATTTCCTGAAGCTGTAGATCTTACTGTTAGAGTTCAATCAAAAACCGAAAGAGCAATGTGAAGCTCAGACAAACCAAGTCGGATGGACGTTTTCTGAGGACTTGGATTTGATCAAAGGCCAAAATTATGAAGTGCTGTAACCTTTGTAAAAACCTAATCCCGCTTTTTAAGATGTACTGTTGGGCAGCTATATTGGAAAATTCACGAACAGCATATCATCGTGTAGAAGAGCCCCACATTGTCAGTCTAATCCTCAGGAGATTCCATGAGAACCCAAGGCAAGAAGGAAGAGATGATATATACTTCCTACAATGTTATAGAAGTTAGAATTTTCAGTGCAAATTCCACAATTAGAAAGGTTCTATAAATGTCGGACCTGTCATCATTTGCATGGAACTGAGGGGAGTGTTAACAGAATTCACTGCCCTCCACTTGGTGAAAAGTTAAGGGACATAGAGATAGACCCCACCATTGTCACTAGGATCACTGACAACCAGACATCCAGACCACAGTTTGTGCAGACTGCGCTGTTCACAGTGTACACATCTGACTTCTAGTACAACCCATAGAAGTGGCACATACAGATACATTCTGAAGACTCTGCTGTTGTGTGTCCCTGACAGGTAGCAGTTGGAGTAGTGGGCTGTGGAACAATTAACTGACAGAACAACCCAGGACATGGCCTGGACTGTGTGACACTGAGGCAGTCTACAGGGAAGGACAGAGCAGACTCTGCTTTGTGAAGAAGCTCAGATCATTCAGTGCATGCAGCAGTATGCTGCAGATGTTCTCCCAGTCAGTGGTGTCCAGAGAATTGTAGACAATTGTAGACAAATTTGGCAATGATGAGTCAGGGGATTGCATTGATCTTCAGATTCTCTATGTTTATTTGCACACGTGAATTTGCTTCAGATCAAATAGTCAGGCTAGCTACACAGGAGAGCAGTCAGACTTAGGGACAGCGATTACTGACAGAGAAGGAGAGACAGGATGGGGGATAGATGGAGGATGGATGAATGCAGCCTCAGAGGCCCCAACTCAGAGAATTGTATCACCTCTCAACCATGGACCCTTCTGCCAGAGAGATACACCATACATATCAAGCACATCGTACCATGGCACAAAACAGAATAACAGAAGCATTCATCAGAATTATTGAAGAACTTTGCATAAACCTCTGGGGTAAACCTGACAAAATAATCCTAAATAAACATATACATATAGTATATCATTGTCATCCACCGGCCTCCAGGTTCCCTAGATCACTTCATTGATGAGCTCGACATCCTTCTGAGTCAATTCCCCAATTCCCCTAATCCTCCCCCTCCCCGTCCTTCCTCATCTCTTACTCCACAGGATTTTATCACCTTCTTTGAGGAGAAGGTTGCAGCAAACCAGCAAACCAGTCCTTTTCCTCTGTCCCCACTCCTCCAACCAATGTGCATTCCCCAACATCCCACTCTCTGACTTCTTTTTCTCCTCTGTCCTCAGATGAAATTCTTCAGCTCCTGACTTCCAGCAATCCGACTACGTGTCCGCTGGATCCAATTACTTCCGCTCTGTTCCAGACAATCACAAGAGATCTGCTTCCTTTCATCTCTGTCATCATCAACAACTCCTTATCTTCTGGACACGTGCCTACTGCGTTCAAAACCGGCAGGGTGGTTCCAGTCCCCAAGAAGGCCTCACTTGACAGCTACAGCGTTACCAACTACAGACCGGTATCACTTCTCTCTTTCCTCTCAAAAACCCTTGAATGAGCAGTTTATAACCAATTGTCTCTTTTTCTCACCCAGAACCAGCTGCATGATCCCAATCAGTCTGGCTACAAACCGGCACATTCTACAGAAACGGCCCTCATAGCAGTGAGTGAGAAACTTTATGCTTCTGAAGCTGCCAAACTGTCATCTGGTTTGATTCTTCTAGACCTTTCAGCAGCCTTTGACACAGTGAACCACAACATGCTTCTCTCTGTTCTCTCCAGGCTTGGTGTTACTGGCTCTGTTTGAAGATGGTTTCAGTCCTATCCGGAGGGACGGTCCTATCAGGTGACATGGAGAGGATCCACATCCAAACCATGTAGACTCTCCCCTGGTGCTCCACAAGGCTCAGTTTTAGGCCCCCTTCTCTTCTCTTTGTATACTCATTCTCTAGGGGATGTAAAATCTTCTCATGGTTTCTCCTACTCAATTATTACTTTCTTTTCCACCCTCTGGCACACAGGTCTACAGACACATCTCAGCATGTTTGACTGACATTGCGTCATTGTAACGATTGCACAAACATTGAAGTGGATCCAGTTGCAGAGGTTTATTCTTGCAATCAAACAGATACGTTTATTAAGACTGGTAAGCGTTGTCAGGTCGGTCCGAGGTTGATGCACAGGGTAGTGTTCAGGAGGTGTCCGAGGGTCAGGCAGGAGTTGAAGTCTAGAAGGCAAGCAGGAGTCAGTAAGCAGGAAAGCACACAGGATGAGGAAACGCTCGGTACGCCACACGGGAACAATACGGGCAAGGGAAGCTTATAATGGGGATGGTAATGAAGGGAATGGGAATCAGGTGTGTGCTAGAATTCCGGTGAGTCAGATCAAGGGTGGGTGCGAATGGGCATGACTGTGCAGGGCTGATGGTTGTTCCGGGGGTTCGTAACAATACCCCCCATCTGACGGCCGGCACCCGATGCCCGAGGACGGGTAGTCCTAGGCCTACCCGGGCCCTGAGGGCCCGGACGATCAGGGTGAGCAGCATGGAAGTCCGCAAGCACAGAGGGGTCCGGAACATCTGCCCTGGGGACCCACGATTGCTCCTCAGGGCCATAGCCCTCCCAATCGACGAGGTACTGAAGGGTTCCGTTACGTCTCCGGGAATCCCACAACGCACAGATGGCATAGGCCGGCTCACCGTCGATCTCGACGGGGGCAGGAGGGTTGATGGGTGTTGTGGCAGCAGACAAAGGACTATAGTGCACAGGTTTTAACAGAGACACATGGAAGGTGGGATTCATTCTATACCTGGGGGGAAGCTGTAGCTTGTAGGACACGGGCTTGACCTGTTGAAGTACCTTGAATGGACTGATGTACCGGTGACTTAGTTTCTTGCTGTGTAGTCCAAATCTAATGTGGAGTGTCGAGACCCAGACCCTCTGACCAGGATGCAGTTGTAGGTTGGGGTTACGGTGACGATTGCCAAACATTTGCTGGGTGCGCAAAGCCCTCTGCAAGTGGACGTGGGTGACCTCCCATGTCCAGGAGCTCTGCTGAAACCACTGGTCCAATGCTTGTATGTCCATGGGGGAGTCATCCCATGGGAAGAGGGCCGGTTGATAACCGTAGATGCATTGAAACGGGGCGAGCTGAGTGGAGGAGTGCGTGAGTGAATTGCGGGCGTATTCCGTCCAAGGGAGGAATTTGTGCCAGTCAGATTGTGACGTACAGTACTGACGGAGGAACCTTCCAACCTCTTGATTAACGCGTTCGACCTCCCCGTTGGACTGGGGATGGTGGCCAGAGGAGAGATTCGTAGTTATGGCTACCTTCCTACAAAACCGCTTCCAGCCCTGCGACGTGAATTGCGAACCACGATCGGACACGATCTCCTCTGGTAGACCAAATATGCGAAACACAAAAGAGAACATGGCTTCTGCTGTTTCCCAGGCTGTAGGTAAGTGAGTAAAAGGAATGAGGCGGAACATCTTCGAAAACCTGTCCACTACTACCAATATAACAGTGTTCCCCTCAGAGGCCGGTAAGTCTGTGAGCGATGTGTGTCCAAGGGCGATGTGGCACAGGCAGGGGCTGTAACTTCCCAGAAGGGAGAGAGCGAGGGGTGCGAGACTGAGCAGAGACTACACAAGACATTATGTAGTCTCATGCATCGTCATGAAGGAAGGGTTACCAAAACGTACGGGACAACATGCGTGTGGTGCGAGTGATACCAGGATGTCCGTTACATAAGGTCGTATGAGCCCATTCTAGCAATGTTCCTCTGAGGGAAGCTGGAACATATTGCCTCCGTGGGGGGCATTCCTCTGGACTAGGGTTATCCTTTAATGCATTCTCCAGGTCATCCTGGAAGCCCCACCGTATGGGAGCTAGGAAGCAACTACTAGGTAAGATGGTCTCTGGAGTTGGGTTGGTCGCCCCCTTATCATGGATGCGCGACATGGAATCTGCCTTTTGATTCTTGGAACCAGGTCTAGAAGACACAGTGAAGTTAAACCTGGAGAAGAACAATGGCCACCTAGCTTGCCTTGGGCTGAGTCGTCGAGCAGACTGTAGTTACTCCAGGTTCCGATGGTCCGTGTATACCAAGAAGGGATGTTCAGCCCCTTCTAACCAGTGTCTCCATTGCTCAAGTGCAAGTTTGACCGCGAGAAGTTCCCGGTTCCCTACATCATAGTTCCTCTCGGCGGGCTGTAGTTTCTTGGAGTAGAAGGCACAAGGGCGCAGTCGAGGTGGGGTGCCTTGTCTTTCTAGTCAGTGTAGTCGACTCCCCTCGGCATGCGAGTTCCGTCTGGAGTCCCGAAAGACGGTTTTCAACGCCGTCTCGCTCCAGCCACTGCCGGCGGCGACCGTACGGAATTCCCGGGCGTAGTCAGCTGCCGTGTGCCTCCCTTCACGTATCTCGCATAAAATAGTTCCGGGATCCTGAACACTCGCAGGACGAGCGAACACAGCCTTGAAAAGTTTGTGGAATTCCATTTCAGACTGTAACATAGGGCCCTGGCTATCCCAGAGGGCGGTTCCCCAAGCCCCTGCCTCACCAGTTAGCAGCGATAGCACAAACTGTACACGGTCCTTGTCGGTGATCAACTGCGTGGAATAATGGGAGAAATACATGGAACACTGCATCAGAAAGTTCTTGCATCGATCTGGAGAGACATCGAATCGTTCTGGGACGGCCACGGGAATGCAATGAGTAACTGCGGTGGACGGCGAAGGAGTCACCGAAGTCACGGTAAGTACGACCTGTGGAAAGTCTCTAAACGGTTTGGCGTAACTCGGCCATGGAAACCTCATGCTGGACCAGTCTGTTTTGTACCTCCGCTGGATCCATGATAATGGCGAAGTATTCTGTAACGACTGCACACACGTTGAAGTTGATCCAGTTGCAGAGGTTTATTCTTGCAATCAAACAGATATGTTTAGTAACACGGGTAAGCGCAGTCAGGTCGTTCCGAGGTCAATGCACAGGGTAGTGTTCAGGAGCTGTCAGGCAGGAGACGAAGTCTAGAAGGCAAGCAGGAGTCAGTAACCAGGAAATCACACAGGATGAGGAAACGCTCGGTACGCCACATGGGAACAAGCCTTCGCAACGTGTGCACGGGCAAGGGAAGCTTATAAAGGGGATGGTAATGAGGGGAATGGGAATCGGGTGTGTGCTAGAATTCCGGTGAGTCAGATCAAGGGTGGGTGCGAATGGGCATGACTGTGCTGGGCTGATGGTTGTTCCTGGGGTTCGTAACAGTCATGGATGACAGCCCACCACTTGAAGCTCAACCCCAGTAAAACCGAGCTTCTGTTCATCCCAGGTACTCCCAACCCTTACCATGACCTCACTGTTTCCTTTGAGAACTCCCTGAGATCACCATTCGAAGCTGCCCGTAGCCTGGGTGTAACTTTGGACAACCAGTTGTCGTTCTCAACGCATGTTTCTAATCTAACCCGGTCTTGCAAATTCCTCCTTTGTAACATACAAAGGATTCGACCCTTTCTCTCGCAGGAAGCTACGCAGGTGCTTGTGCAGTCTCTTGTGATCTCAAAACTAGACTACTGCAACTCACTACTTAGTGGTCTTCCTCTAAGAGCCATCAAACCTTTACAAATTGTCCAGAATGCAACAGCACGACTGCTCTTCAATCTTCCCAAGTTCACGCATGTTACTCCACTGCTGTGCTCCCTTACAGATGACATGGGGCTCAACATTTGCTCTGATAATGAGGGGACTACTGCCTAGTACACTGAGCTATGATGGGTGGAGATGCTGACTCACCAGCTAGACTTGTGTAAAGAGAGCTTGCTATGGCATTCATTTTATTTGGAGAAATTCTTCCAGATGTATACAAATTCTTCTTTAACCATGCATTTGAAATCTTTACTCAAAATCCTTCCAAAACTTGCTGTCTGCATTATGGAAATGGTTCCCAAATATTTGACTTCCTTCTTTACCAGTATGCCAGATGGTTCAATTTTGTGAAGCGTTTGAATAGCTCCCTAATCCACCATTTGATGTTAGAGCATCCTTAAAGAAGCTGGACTGCAATTTACTAACATGTCAACTTGATGTGGATTATAAATTAAACTGCCATTCTATATACATTTTTTAGATTCTCCCCTGGAGTAGTCAAGCTAGACATTTGCCCAAAACCTGAGCTTTAGCCATTCTAGTTCATCAGCCACACCCCCTGATGTCAAGGCAGTGTTCTCCCATTCTTGAGGCCAATATACACCTCAGTACCAAGTTAGGATTCTCAGGGCAGTTAAACCTTGCCTAGTCTGCCATTCTGCAGACAAAGCTCACAGCCAAGGAGAGCACCAAGAACAGCTCACAATGAAGTTAACCTAGACTGGGCTCATCACTACAATTGCACATCAACCCAGGAAACAAATTACAATTTATTTATTCATCATCAAGTCATTGGACCATCAGTCACTCCTTAACCATGATGGGACCAAGGGTTACGTCTCCTTCCAGCTGTGTACCTGCAAAAAGGGGAACATTTAGGCTGGGCTTAGAAATGCTGCATCACCTCTAATCAACCCCCCCACCACCACCACCCTGTCCAAGAAGAATCAGGAGTTTAAGCTAGGGCAAGGCACAACAACCTGCTCATACCTCTGTCCACAGACAAATCCCTTCCCTCCCAGAAGCCACAGGTTGTGTCACAACAGCCACACACCCGGTTGTCACCATATGCTGCAGTCCACCTGTGAAGTCAAAATATTCACGCTTACCAGTTTGGCCTCACCAGTGCCCTGCTAGTTTCAATGCCACAGCAATATACCTGTTGCCAGAGAAGGAACAAGCTTTGTGCTCAGCATCAGCAGGGAGAGACGCTGCAGTTGCCTTCATAAAGCATGTGAAGTAGATCTGTAGAGAAAATGGTTACATATCGAGTTCAGCCCACCAGTCGTTCTAGTCACTGCCCTACCAAACAAACAAGGTCACCTACCAAGCCACTGTTGTCCTGCTGAAACTTGAATGCCTCCAGATGAAATCGCAGCCGGTCTGCTTCAGTTTGGGGCAGGAAGTGAGACTGGGAACCTGTGAGCTTAGCATCAATCAAGCACCTGCAATCATTTGTGCAGTCAGACCTCAGCTACTTCAGCACCAAAGCCACCTCACCAAGCCCACAAGGAAGCCACTCACCCATACTCCTCAATGAAGGCATATCTAGGGACTGCATTCACATCAGGGACCACAGTGGCCACACAGCTGTCCACATACACACGAAGGGGCACATGGTAGAACTGAATTACAGATGCCTCAACATTGATGACATCGTTCAGGAAGTACTGGTTGGAGACCCTTTCAGATTGCCAGTCATCTGGAGAAGAAACCTCATTACGTACAATTCAGTCAAAACTCATCTGTAGGTCTGGGATGGTCATGGTACAAACCTGCCATGAGCCTCAGGGAGAAGACAAGTTGTTCCTCAGCAACTTGGGTAGAAGCATATGGTATCCAAGCAGGCATCAGAGCATTGCTGCTTACGTTGTGCCGCCTGCAAAGCATTTGACGGCCATCAGTTTGAACACAGCCTTCCAAATAATACTGAACACCACCAATGGTAAAGGTCCAATACCTTGGATAATGACACTCAATATGGGTCACAGCACCAACAGTTCTCACAACAGGAGTGTGAGCAAGAGTCACTGGAACATAGCGGAGCAGGAAGACGTAGACCAGCTCATCCTGGGTCATCTGTTAAGAAAGAAGTGGCATCAGCTGCCTGCAGGTTTACAGCAGCACTAAGTCACTTCATAGAGACTCACAATTGTAGTACTGTTGCAGGCCTGCAGTGCCAATTGAAAGATGAGGACTTGAGCAGCACTGTCCTCCCCAGTGACAGCACATCCTCCCAAGGTGAGGTCAGCGGGATTTATCAGCTCACCAGTACCAAACAGGTCTCTCTTGACCTCCACGTATACCTCATTCTCACCACACTCTGCTGCTATACTCTCAGCAGCAGCAGGTTGGGGCATCTCAAACTGTACTGGGGGCTGTCTGGCTGGTAGCTGTGGTTCCTGAGGAAAGTGCCAAGTCACCTGCTTCACAGGACCCTGTAATTCTTGTTGGGACTGAAGATTGAAATGCTGCTGCACAGGTATCTGTACAGGATTCCTAGACTGCTGGCCAAGTGAGGCTTGGGCAGGTCCTGTGGGTTTAGAAGTATGGGACCCCTGAGAAGACACTCCAGTAACTGTTTGCTGTCCTGCTTGTACTGGATGTTTAAACTGAAGTCCTGATGGTACTTGGATTTTGTTCATTCCTTGCCATTGTGCTAGTGTTGAGCCAAAAGCAACCAGCAGAAGCAGCATAAATCCAACTTCACATAAAACCATTGTTATCCAAACAGCAGACCCCACAAACATACAAGTGCTTACAATTTCATTTATATATGCAATATTGTCCACTTTCAGCTCCACCTCCTGTTAATAAGCTTAATGTCACTCTGGACCTGTTGAGCGACTTATTACTCTGACTCACAGCTGACAGTAATCAACATTCTACTCCTCTTGATTCATTTAGACAATGGATCTAATTGACTAGATACATGAAAGGACCTAAGTGATGATGGAGTTTCAGACACAAGTTTAGTAATGGTGGACCATTTGGAAAAGAAAAAAAATGTATGTAATTTTGGTCACAAATTCACAATTTTCTATCATCAGGTAATACTACCCTACACCACTGTAACATATAACAAATCTTTACATTTACGGCATTTAGCAGACGCTGTTCTCCAGAGTGACTTATAATTATGACTCAGTACAACTTGAGCAATTGAGGGTTAAGGGCCTTGCTCAGGGGCCCAACACTGGCAATAGTAGGGATTGAACCAGCAACCATCCAGTTACAAGTCAAGTAGCTTAACCTGACCTCTGAGCTCGTCTTGGGTTGCTGTGCTATATTTTGTGTAAGTTACTTTGTCCATTCTCCAAATGCAGGACAATAAATATGGTTCTTTTGAAGCAGGGGCACTGTCCACATGCAATACAGAGAAAAATAAAGAGAAACTACTCGTTATTTGTTTTGTGATAAATTGTTTATTCAAATTCAATGAAATTTCCTATAAATTCGAGTATAGCCTGACATGGCCTTAATTTACCAAAGTTTAGCTCAACTAAAAGGGGACCCAAGGCAAATTTTAGTAGCACTGTTTGAGGCTGATTCAGACATGTAAACGCTTTGATAAAGTGACAGACTCAAAGTTCTTGTGAAATTTTGTGACACTTCTTGCAGTACCACAAGCCAGCTTTATGACACCAAAAGTAAACATGAGTAACAACTGAAGAAGGTGGGTGGGAGAAGATGGTTTTAAAGAAATGTGCATGTTTGAAGTCACAATTTCCATGTTTTGCAGATCAATCATGTAATTATGCTTGGTTGGGGAGATTTATGTGTCCTGAAAATGTATAAGAAACATCTCTTCATCTTTCCAAAAATGTAGTAGCGTTACTCTGTCGTCATTTTGTTTGTTTTTGGATCATAAAGTTGGCAGTGGATTGACCTAAGCATATATAGGTCTGAGTGTACCTTTCTGTTGCACTTGTCTCACGTTGTTGTGTTGTTTTTTGACACTTATGTACACCTTTGCACTGGGCTGATTTACTATTGTTTAGTAAGCTTTTACATCTTGTTACAATGTATACAAATTATATGAAAGAATGATAATAAAACCTAAACTTGAACTTGTAATAGATGTACTGAATAGAAGGCAGATGGACACCACTGACACTGATAATACCAGTTATTGATGCAGCTGGTCAGGACACTCTCAATGACACCTCTGTAAAAGGGGGTGAGGAGGAATTTTTGATTGAGTACCACTCAGCAGCTGCAGGAAGTTGCTGGGCCTTTTGGCCAGGGATGTATTGTTCAGAGATCAGTTGTGTTTTATCCACACAGAGAGACAGAACTTGCACACCAGTTCAATAACTGCTCCATTATTACTCTGGAGGGTGAAGTGATAATTAGTTCAAGTGGTTGAAATGTCTGTTAGCGGTTGGAGGAGTTCATATACCTATCCTATGTATACATTTTGCATTTACATTTACGGCACTTAGCAGACGTTCTTATCCCAAACGACTTACAAAAGTACTTTGTCATTTAATCACAGAATATATCCTAGTACAGTACAGTAAGTTAGAATCAAACATACCTATTAACTAGAATACTGTAGAATACAGGGATGAATGCTGATACCTAGAAGTACAAAATACATAAGGTCTATCTTAAACAATGATAATTGATATAAACAATAAGTGCTAGAGTTTGTTAAACAACACAAACAATACCCTACAATAAGTATTCATTTAGGCAGTCAATATGGGAGCAGTGTCAGTTGTCCTTTAAACATTCTGCAAATAGATGGGTCTTCATTCTGCGTTTGAAGACTGCAAGGGACTCTGCTGTCCGGACAGCAAGTGGGAGTTCATTCCACCATCTTGGAGCCAGGACAGAAAATAGTCTCGATGCTTGTCGTCCATGAGACCTGAAGCAAGGTATTTCCAGCCGAGCCGTACTTGAGGTTCGAAGTACTCGAGGTACGGATCGGGCTTTGACCATTGACCTCATGTATAAAGGGGCTGGTCCATTTTTGGCTTTGTAGGCAAGCATCAAGGTTTTAAATCTGATGCGTGCAGCTACAGGGAGCCAATGAAGGGAGCACAGCAGTGGAGTAACATGCGTGAACTTGGGAAGATTGAAGAGCAGTCGTGCTGTTGCATTCTGGACAATTTGTAAAGGTTTGATGGCTCTTAGAGGAAGACCACTAAGTAGTGAGTTGCAGTAGTCTAGTTTTGAGATCACAAGAGACTGCACAAGCACCTGCGTAGCTTCCTGCGAGAGAAAGGGTCGAATCCTTTGTATGTTACAAAGGAGGAATTTGCAAGACCGGGTTAGATTAGAAACATGCGTTGAGAACGACAACTGGTTGTCCAAAGTTACACCCAGGCTACGGGCAGCTTCGAATGGTGATCTCAGGGAGTTCTCAAAGGAAACAGTGAGGTCATGGTAAGGGTTGGGAGTACCTGGGATGAACAGAAGCTCGGTTTTACTGGGGTTGAGCTTCAAGTGGTCGGCTGTCATCCATGACTGTTACGAACCCCAGGAACAACCATCAGCCCAGCACAGTCATGCCCATTCGCACCCACCCTTGATCTGACTCACCGGAATTCTAGCACACACCCGATTCCCATTCCCCTCATTACCATCCCCTTTATAAGCTTCCCTTGCCCGTGCACACGTTGCGAAGGCTTGTTCCCATGTGGCGTACCGAGCGTTTCCTCATCCTGTGTGATTTCCTGGTTACTGACTCCTGCTTGCCTTCTAGACTTCGTCTCCTGCCTGACCGTCGGACAGCTCCTGAACACTACCCTGTGCATTGACCTCGGAACGACCTGACTGCGCTTACCCGTGTTACTAAACATATCTGTTTGATTGCAAGAATAAACCTCTGCAACTGGATCCACTTCAACGTGTGTGCAGTCGTTACAGAATACTTCGCCATTATCATGGATCCAGCGGAGGTACAAAACAGACTGGTCCAGCATGAGCTTTCCATGGCCGAGCTACGCCAAACCGTTCAGAGACTTTCCACAGGTCGTACTTACCGTGACTTCGGTGACTCCTTCGCTGTCCACCGCAGTTACTCATTGCATTCCCGTGGCCGTCCCAGAACGATTCGATGTCTCTCCAGATCGATGCAAGAACTTTCTGATGCAGTGTTCCATGTATTTCTCCCATTATTCCAGGCAGTTGATCACCGACAAGGACCGTGTACAGTTTGTGCTATCGCTGCTAACTGGTGAGGCAGGGGCTTGGGGAACCGCCCTCTGGGATAGCCAGGGCCCTATGTTACAGTCTGAAATGGAATTCCACAAACTTTTCAAGGCTGTGTTCGCTCGTCCTGCGAGAGGTCAGGATCCCGGAACTATTTTATGCGAGATACGTGAAGGGAGGCACACGGCAGCTGACTACGCCCGGGAATTCCGTACGGTCGCCGCCGGCAGTGGCTGGAGCGAGACGGCGTTGAAAACCGTCTTTCGGGACTCCAGACGGAACTCGCATGCCGAGGGGAGTCGACTACACTGACTAGAAAGACAAGGCACCCCACCTCGACTGCGCCCTTGTGCCTTCTACTCCAAGAAACTACAGCCCGCCGAGAGGAACTATGATGTAGGGAACCAGGAATTTCTCGCGGTCAAACTTGCACTTGAGCAATGGAGACACTGGTTAGAAGGGGCTGAACATCCCTTCTTGGTATACACGGACCATCGGAACCTGGAGTAACTACAGTCCGCTCGACGACTCAGCCCAAGGCAAGCTAGGTGGCCATTGTTCTTCTCCAGGTTTAACTTCACTGTGTCTTCTAGACCTGGTTCCAAGAATCAAAAGGCAGATTCCATGTCGCGCATCCATGATAAGGGGGCGACCAACCCAACTCCAGAGACCATCTTACCTAGTAGTTGCTTCCTAGCTCCCATACGGTGGGGCTTCCAGGATGACCTGGAGAATGCATTAAAGGATAACCCTAGTCCAGAGGAATGCCCCCCACGGAGGCAATATGTTCCAGCTTCCCTCAGAGGAACATTGCTAGAATGGGCTCATACGACCTTATGTAACGGACATCCTGGTATCACTCGCACCACACGCATGTTGTCCCGTACGTTTTGGTAACCCTTCCTTCATGACGATGCATGAGACTACATAATGTCTTGTGTAGTCTCTGCTCAGTCTCGCACCCCTCGCTCTCTCCCTTCTGGGAAGTTACAGCCCCTGCCTGTGCCACATCGCCCTTGGACACACATCGCTCACAGACTTACCGGCCTCTGAGGGGAACACTGTTATATTGGTAGTAGTGGACAGGTTTTCGAAGATGTTCCGCCTCATTCCTTTTACTCACTTACCTACAGCCTGGGAAACAGCAGAAGCCATGTTCTCTTTTGTGTTTCGCATATTTGGTCTACCAGAGGAGATCGTGTCCGATCGTGGTTCGCAATTCACGTCGCAGGGCTGGAAGCGGTTTTGTAGGAAGGTAGCCATAACTACGAATCTCTCCTCTGGCCACCATCCCCAGTCCAACGGGGAGGTCGAACGCGTTAATCAAGAGGTTGGAAGGTTCCTCCGTCAGTACTGTACGTCACAATCTGACTGGCACAAATTCCTCCCTTGGACGGAATACGCCCGCAATTCACTCACGCACTCCTCCACTCAGCTCGCCCCGTTTCAATGCATCTACGGTTATCAACCGGCCCTCTTCCCATGGGATGACTCCCCCATGGACATACAAGCATTGGACCAGTGGTTTCAGCAGAGCTCCTGGACATGGGAGGTCACCCACGTCCACTTGCAGAGGGCTTTGCGCACCCAGCAAATGTTTGGCAATCGTCACCGTAACCCCAACCTACAACTGCATCCTGGTCAGAGGGTCTGGGTCTCGACACTCCACATTAGATTTGGACTACACAGCAAGAAACTAAGTCACCGGTACATCAGTCCATTCAAGGTACTTCAACAGGTCAAGCCCGTGTCCTACAAGCTACAGCTTCCCCCCAGGTATAGAATGAATCCCACCTTCCATGTGTCTCTGTTAAAACCTGTGCACTATAGTCCTTTGTCTGCTGCCACAACACCCATCAACCCTCCTGCCCCCGTCGAGATCGACGGTGAGCCGGCCTATGCCATCTGTGCGTTGTGGGATTCCCGGAGACGTAACGGAACCCTTCAGTACCTCGTCGATTGGGAGGGCTATGGCCCTGAGGAGCAATCGTGGGTCCCCAGGGCAGATGTTCCGGACCCCTCTGTGCTTGCGGACTTCCATGCTGCTCACCCTGATCGTCCGGGCCCTCAGGGCCCGGGTAGGCCTAGGACTACCCGTCCTCGGGCATCGGGTGCCGGCCGTCAGATGGGGGGTATTGTTACGAACCCCCGGAACAACCATCAGCCCTGCACAGTCATGCCCATTCGCACCCACCCTTCATCTGACTCACCGGAATTCTAGCACACACCTGATTCCCATTCCCTTCATTACCATCCCCATTATAAGCTTCCCTTGCCCGTATTGTTCCCGTGTGGCGTACCGAGCGTTTCCTCATCCTGTGTGCTTTCCTGCTTACTGACTCCTGCTTGCCTTCTAGACTTCAACTCCTGCCTGACCCTCGGACACCTCCTGAACACTACCCTGTGCATCAACCTCGGACCGACCTGACAACGCTTACCAGTCTTAATAAACGTATCTGTTTGATTGCAAGAATAAACCTCTGCAACTGGATCCACTTCAATGTTTGTGCAATCGTTACAATGACGCAATGTCAGTCAAACATGCTGAGATGTGTCTGTAGACCTGTGTGCCAGAGGGTGGAAAAGAAAGTAATAATTGAGTAGGAGAAACCATGAGAAGATTTTACATCCCCTAGAGAATGAGTATACAAAGAGAAGAGAAGGGGGCCTAAAACTGAGCCTTGTGGAGCACCAGGGGAGAGTCTACATGGTTTGGATGTGGATCCTCTCCATGTCACCTGATAGGACCGTCCCTCCGGATAGGACTGAAACCATCTTCAAACAGAGCCAGTAACACCAAGCCTGGAGAGAACAGAGAGAAGCATGTTGTGGTTCACTGTGTCAAAGGCTGCTGAAAGGTCTAGAAGAATCAAACCAGATGACAGTTTGGCAGCTTCAGAAGCATGAAGTTTCTCACTCACTGCTATGAGGGCCGTTTCTGTAGAATGTGCCGGTTTGTAGCCAGACTGATTGGGATCATGCAGCTGGTTCTGGGTGAGAAAAAGAGACAATTGGTTATAAACTGCTCATTCAAGGGTTTTTGAGAGGAAAGAGAGAAGTGATACCGGTCTGTAGTTGGTAACGCTGTAGCTGTCAAGTGAGGCCTTCTTGGGGACTGGAACCACCCTGCCGGTTTTGAACGCAGTAGGCACGTGTCCAGAAGATAAGGAGTTGTTGATGATGACAGAGATGAAAGGAAGCAGATCTCTTGTGATTGTCTGGAACAGAGCGGAAGTAATTGGATCCAGCGGACACGTAGTCGGATTGCTGGAAGTCAGGAGCTGAAGAATTTCATCTGAGGACAGAGGAGAAAAAGAAGTCAGAGAGTGGGATGTTGGGGAATGCACATTGGTTGGAGGAGTGGGGACAGAGGAAAAGGACTGGTTTGCTGGTTTGCTGCAACCTTCTCCTCAAAGAAGGTGATAAAATCCTGTGGAGTAAGAGATGAGGAAGGACGGGGAGGGGGAGGATTAGGGGAATTGGGGAATTGACTCAGAAGGATGTCGAGCTCATCAATGAAGTGATCTAGGGAACCTGGAGGCCGGTGGATGACAATGATATACTATATGTATATGTTTATTTAGGATTATTTTGTCAGGTTTACCCCAGAGGTTTATGCAAAGTTCTTCAATAATTCTGATGAATGCTTCTGTTATTCTGTTTTGTGCCATGGTACGATGTGCTTGATATGTATGGTGTATCTCTCTGGCAGAAGGGTCCATGGTTGAGAGGTGATACAATTCTCTGAGTTGGGGCCTCTGAGGCTGCATTCATCCATCCTCCATCTATCCCCCATCCTGTCTCTCCTTCTCTGTCAGTAATCGCTGTCCCTAAGTCTGACTGCTCTCCTGTGTAGCTAGCCTGACTATTTGATCTGAAGCAAATTCACGTGTGCAAATAAACATAGAGAATCTGAAGATCAATGCAATCCCCTGACTCATCATTGCCAAATTTGTCTACAATTGTCTACAATTCTCTGGACACCACTGACTGGGAGAACATCTGCAGCATACTGCTGCATGCACTGAATGATCTGAGCTTCTTCACAAAGCAGAGTCTGCTCTGTCCTTCCCTGTAGACTGCCTCAGTGTCACACAGTCCAGGCCATGTCCTGGGTTGTTCTGTCAGTTAATTGTTCCACAGCCCACTACTCCAACTGCTACCTGTCAGGGACACACAACAGCAGAGTCTTCAGAATGTATCTGTATGTGCCACTTCTATGGGTTGTACTAGAAGTCAGATGTGTACACTGTGAACAGCGCAGTCTGCACAAACTGTGGTCTGGATGTCTGGTTGTCAGTGATCCTAGTGACAATGGTGGGGTCTATCTCTATGTCCCTTAACTTTTCACCAAGTGGAGGGCAGTGAATTCTGTTAACACTCCCCTCAGTTCCATGCAAATGATGACAGGTCCGACATTTATAGAACCTTTCTAATTGTGGAATTTGCACTGAAAATTCTAACTTCTATAACATTGTAGGAAGTATATATCATCTCTTCCTTCTTGCCTTGGGTTCTCATGGAATCTCCTGAGGATTAGACTGACAATGTGGGGCTCTTCTACACGATGATATGCTGTTCGTGAATTTTCCAATATAGCTGCCCAACAGTACATCTTAAAAAGCGGGATTAGGTTTTTACAAAGGTTACAGCACTTCATAATTTTGGCCTTTGATCAAATCCAAGTCCTCAGAAAACGTCCATCCGACTTGGTTTGTCTGAGCTTCACATTGCTCTTTCGGTTTTTGATTGAACTCTAACAGTAAGATCTACAGCTTCAGGAAATACACCACAATTCAATTATGTCTAATAGGAGAATTGGTAAGAAGTCTTATCTAAGTCTGCCTTTAAGGAATGTATTAAAACTTTCTTAATCCCAGGATTATGCACTGACATTTTTAACATGGTTATAAGGATTCCAGTACTGCATTAGGCTGTAAACCAAACTCCTAGCTATATTTATTGCAATCTTTCACTAGTGGCTGTTTGGATGCACAATTGGCTAAATTTTGGACAGTGCCAATGAACCACTGTTCAATGTTCCACGCTGAAGTCTTACACTGTACATTTGATAAAATAGTTTAAAATAGTATACAATGCAGTAGGTTAAATATTTCAGAATAATTTAGAATAGAAAATCTATTAGCCACAAATAAGGAAATGTCATTCTGGTGATATTTCAGTACAACTACAGACTCTGTCCAAATGTTTGAGCATGCAAAGATTCCACTTCAGTCCTTTTCCCATCCTGAACGCAAAATGCACTTGGCTGTTCTTATTCTTCAAAGCAAGCGATGAACTTTGGTTGTTTACATCTTTGCCAGCACCCGAGAAGTGGCCTATTTAATCAATTGAACGTACTTTACAACCTTTGGGCTTAATGCATTTGTTGACTGCAAAGTCTTTCACTAAAGAAAGTTCAGCCAGATTATGATTATTATCCCATCCTAATTTCATATGGCATAGATCCTGTGAAATCCTCTTTGCAGCTAAGATCATGCGAGGCATAATTTCTAATGGACCATAGACTAAATTGGCAAGCGAGATTAATCCCTTCTCTGGTTCTTTGAAACAGACCAGAAACAATCCCTCTTGCATTGAAATTGTATTTACAATATTTCCATACAAACATATACACTATAAGCAACATGAAATAACTGTCCATAGGTTTCTCTAAATAAGGTGACTGACAAAAAAACAAAACAAAAAAAAACAGCCCAAGTAGGAGGTTCTAATCCATACACCCACACAACTACCTCTGTAGAGCATGTTTTTGCTGGAAGTAAAGGGTCAGGATCTCCAAACTTGGTTTATTGTAGAGCACTCGTATTCCAGTCCTTTCCCAGTCTACACTACACAGTTGTTGGGACCCTGTCTGCTAAGTGACGAGACACAGAGACGAGTACTTTAATCAATAGCTGTTTTGAATACAGATGACATGGGGCTCAACATTTGCTCTGATAATGAGAGGACTACTGCCTAGTACACTGAGCTATGATGGGTGGAGATGCTGACTCACCAGCTAGACTTGTGTAAAGAGAGCTTGCTATGGCATTCATTTTATTTGGAGAAATTCTTCCAGATGTATACAAATTCTTCTTTAACCATGCATTTGAAATCTTTACTCAAAATCCTTCCAAAACTTGCTGTCTGCATTATGGAAATGGTTCCCAAATATTTGACTTCCTTCTTTACCAGTATGCCAGATGGTTCAATTTTGTGAAGCGTTTGAATAGCTCCCTAATCCACCATTTGATGTTAGAGCATCCTTAAAGAAGCTGGACTGCAATTTACTAACATGTCAACTTGATGTGGATTATAAATTAAACTGCCATTCTATATACATTTTTTAGATTCTCCCCTGGAGTAGTCAAGCTAGACATTTGCCCAAAACCTGAGCTTTAGCCATTCTAGTTCATCAGCCACACCCCCTGATGTCAAGGCAGTGTTCTCCCATTCTTGAGGCCAATATACACCTCAGTACCAAGTTAGGATTCTCAGGGCAGTTAAACCTTGCCTAGTCTGCCATTCTGCAGACAAAGCTCACAGCCAAGGAGAGCACCAAGAACAGCTCACAATGAAGTTAACCTAGACTGGGCTCATCACTACAATTGCACATCAACCCAGGAAACAAATTACAATTTATTTATTCATCATCAAGTCATTGGACCATCAGTCACTCCTTAACCATGATGGGACCAAGGGTTACGTCTCCTTCCAGCTGTGTACCTGCAAAAAGGGGAACATTTAGGCTGGGCTTAGAAATGCTGCATCACCTCTAATCAACCCCCCCACCACCACCACCCTGTCCAAGAAGAATCAGGAGTTTAAGCTAGGGCAAGGCACAACAACCTGCTCATACCTCTGTCCACAGACAAATCCCTTCCCTCCCAGAAGCCACAGGTTGTGTCACAACAGCCACACACCCGGTTGTCACCATATGCTGCAGTCCACCTGTGAAGTCAAAATATTCACGCTTACCAGTTTGGCCTCACCAGTGCCCTGCTAGTTTCAATGCCACAGCAATATACCTGTTGCCAGAGAAGGAACAAGCTTTGTGCTCAGCATCAGCAGGGAGAGACGCTGCAGTTGCCTTCATAAAGCATGTGAAGTAGATCTGTAGAGAAAATGGTTACATATCGAGTTCAGCCCGCCAGTCGTTCTAGTCACTGCCCTACCAAACAAACAAGGTCACCTACCAAGCCACTGTTGTCCTGCTGAAACTTGAATGCCTCCAGATGAAATCGCAGCCGGTCTGCTTCAGTTTGGGGCAGGAAGTGAGACTGGGAACCTGTGAGCTTAGCATCAATCAAGCACCTGCAATCATTTGTGCAGTCAGACCTCAGCTACTTCAGCACCAAAGCCACCTCACCAAGCCCACAAGGAAGCCACTCACCCATACTCCTCAATGAAGGCATATCTAGGGACTGCATTCACATCAGGGACCACAGTGGCCACACAGCTGTCCACATACACACGAAGGGGCACATGGTAGAACTGAATTACAGATGCCTCAACATTGATGACATCGTTCAGGAAGTACTGGTTGGAGACCCTTTCAGATTGCCAGTCATCTGGAGAAGAAACCTCATTACGTACAATTCAGTCAAAACTCATCTGTAGGTCTGGGATGGTCATGGTACAAACCTGCCATGAGCCTCAGGGAGAAGACAAGTTGTTCCTCAGCAACTTGGGTAGAAGCATATGGTATCCAAGCAGGCATCAGAGCATTGCTGCTTACGTTGTGCCGCCTGCAAAGCATTTGACGGCCATCAGTTTGAACACAGCCTTCCAAATAATACTGAACACCACCAATGGTAAAGGTCCAATACCTTGGATAATGACACTCAATATGGGTCACAGCACCAACAGTTCTCACAACAGGAGTGTGAGCAAGAGTCACTGGAACATAGCGGAGCAGGAAGACGTAGACCAGCTCATCCTGGGTCATCTGTTAAGAAAGAAGTGGCATCAGCTGCCTGCAGGTTTACAGCAGCACTAAGTCACTTCATAGAGACTCACAATTGTAGTACTGTTGCAGGCCTGCAGTGCCAATTGAAAGATGAGGACTTGAGCAGCACTGTCCTCCCCAGTGACAGCACATCCTCCCAAGGTGAGGTCAGCGGGATTTATCAGCTCACCAGTACCAAACAGGTCTCTCTTGACCTCCACGTATACCTCATTCTCACCACACTCTGCTGCTATACTCTCAGCAGCAGCAGGTTGGGGCATCTCAAACTGTACTGGGGGCTGTCTGGCTGGTAGCTGTGGTTCCTGAGGAAAGTGCCAAGTCACCTGCTTCACAGGACCCTGTAATTCTTGTTGGGACTGAAGATTGAAATGCTGCTGCACAGGTATCTGTACAGGATTCCTAGACTGCTGGCCAAGTGAGGCTTGGGCAGGTCCTGTGGGTTTAGAAGTATGGGACCCCTGAGAAGACACTCCAGTAACTGTTTGCTGTCCTGCTTGTACTGGATGTTTAAACTGAAGTCCTGATGGTACTTGGATTTTGTTCATTCCTTGCCATTGTGCTAGTGTTGAGCCAAAAGCAACCAGCAGAAGCAGCATAAATCCAACTTCACATAAAACCATTGTTATCCAAACAGCAGACCCCACAAACATACAAGTGCTTACAATTTCATTTATATATGCAATATTGTCCACTTTCAGCTCCACCTCCTGTTAATAAGCTTAATGTCACTCTGGACCTGTTGAGCGACTTATTACTCTGACTCACAGCTGACAGTAATCAACATTCTACTCCTCTTGATTCATTTAGACAATGGATCTAATTGACTAGATACATGAAAGGACCTAAGTGATGATGGAGTTTCAGACACAAGTTTAGTAATGGTGGACCATTTGGAAAAGAAAAAAAATGTATGTAATTTTGGTCACAAATTCACAATTTTCTATCATCAGGTAATACTACCCTACACCACTGTAACATATAACAAATCTTTACATTTACGGCATTTAGCAGACGCTGTTCTCCAGAGTGACTTATAATTATGACTCAGTACAACTTGAGCAATTGAGGGTTAAGGGCCTTGCTCAGGGGCCCAACACTGGCAATAGTAGGGATTGAACCAGCAACCATCCAGTTACAAGTCAAGTAGCTTAACCTGACCTCTGAGCTCGTCTTGGGTTGCTGTGCTATATTTTGTGTAAGTTACTTTGTCCATTCTCCAAATGCAGGACAATAAATATGGTTCTTTTGAAGCAGGGGCACTGTCCACATGCAATACAGAGAAAAATAAAGAGAAACTACTCGTTATTTGTTTTGTGATAAATTGTTTATTCAAATTCAATGAAATTTCCTATAAATTCGAGTATAGCCTGACATGGCCTTAATTTACCAAAGTTTAGCTCAACTAAAAGGGGACCCAAGGCAAATTTTAGTAGCACTGTTTGAGGCTGATTCAGACATGTAAACGCTTTGATAAAGTGACAGACTCAAAGTTCTTGTGAAATTTTGTGACACTTCTTGCAGTACCACAAGCCAGCTTTATGACACCAAAAGTAAACATGAGTAACAACTGAAGAAGGTGGGTGGGAGAAGATGGTTTTAAAGAAATGTGCATGTTTGAAGTCACAATTTCCATGTTTTGCAGATCAATCATGTAATTATGCTTGGTTGGGGAGATTTATGTGTCCTGAAAATGTATAAGAAACATCTCTTCATCTTTCCAAAAATGTAGTAGCGTTACTCTGTCGTCATTTTGTTTGTTTTTGGATCATAAAGTTGGCAGTGGATTGACCTAAGCATATATAGGTCTGAGTGTACCTTTCTGTTGCACTTGTCTCACGTTGTTGTGTTGTTTTTTGACACTTATGTACACCTTTGCACTGGGCTGATTTACTATTCTTTAGTAAGCTTTTACATCTTGTTACAATGTATACAAATTATATGAAAGAATGATAATAAAACCTAAACTTGAACTTGTAATAGATGTACTGAATAGAAGGCAGATGGACACCACTGACACTGATAATACCAGTTATTGATGCAGCTGGTCAGGACACTCTCAATGACACCTCTGTAAAAGGGGGTGAGGAGGAATTTTTGATTGAGTACCACTCAGCAGCTGCAGGAAGTTGCTGGGCCTTTTGGCCAGGGATGTATTGTTCAGAGATCAGTTGTGTTTTATCCACACAGAGAGACAGAACTTGCACACCAGTTCAATAACTGCTCCATTATTACTCTGGAGGGTGAAGTGATAATTAGTTCAAGTGGTTGAAATGTCTGTTAGCGGTTGGAGGAGTTCATATACCTATCCTATGTATACATTTTGCATTTACATTTACGGCACTTAGCAGACGTTCTTATCCCAAACGACTTACAAAAGTACTTTGTCATTTAATCACAGAATATATCCTAGTACAGTACAGTAAGTTAGAATCAAACATACCTATTAACTAGAATACTGTAGAATACAGGGATGAATGCTGATACCTAGAAGTACAAAATACATAAGGTCTATCTTAAACAATGATAATTGATATAAACAATAAGTGCTAGAGTTTGTTAAACAACACAAACAATACCCTACAATAAGTATTCATTTAGGCAGTCAATATGGGAGCAGTGTCAGTTGTCCTTTAAACATTCTGCAAATAGATGGGTCTTCATTCTGCGTTTGAAGACTGCAAGGGACTCTGCTGTCCGGACAGCAAGTGGGAGTTCATTCCACCATCTTGGAGCCAGGACAGAAAATAGTCTCGATGCTTGTCGTCCATGAGACCTGAAGCAAGGTATTTCCAGCCGAGCCGTACTTGAGGTTCGAAGTACTCGAGGTACGGATCGGGCTTTGACCATTGACCTCATGTATAAAGGGGCTGGTCCATTTTTGGCTTTGTAGGCAAGCATCAAGGTTTTAAATCTGATGCGTGCAGCTACAGGGAGCCAATGAAGGGAGCACAGCAGTGGAGTAACATGCGTGAACTTGGGAAGATTGAAGAGCAGTCGTGCTGTTGCATTCTGGACAATTTGTAAAGGTTTGATGGCTCTTAGAGGAAGACCACTAAGTAGTGAGTTGCAGTAGTCTAGTTTTGAGATCACAAGAGACTGCACAAGCACCTGCGTAGCTTCCTGCGAGAGAAAGGGTCGAATCCTTTGTATGTTACAAAGGAGGAATTTGCAAGACCGGGTTAGATTAGAAACATGCGTTGAGAACGACAACTGGTTGTCCAAAGTTACACCCAGGCTACGGGCAGCTTCGAATGGTGATCTCAGGGAGTTCTCAAAGGAAACAGTGAGGTCATGGTAAGGGTTGGGAGTACCTGGGATGAACAGAAGCTCGGTTTTACTGGGGTTGAGCTTCAAGTGGTCGGCTGTCATCCATGACTGTTACGAACCCCAGGAACAACCATCAGCCCAGCACAGTCATGCCCATTCGCACCCACCCTTGATCTGACTCACCGGAATTCTAGCACACACCCGATTCCCATTCCCCTCATTACCATCCCCTTTATAAGCTTCCCTTGCCCGTGCACACGTTGCGAAGGCTTGTTCCCATGTGGCGTACCGAGCGTTTCCTCATCCTGTGTGATTTCCTGGTTACTGACTCCTGCTTGCCTTCTAGACTTCGTCTCCTGCCTGACCGTCGGACAGCTCCTGAACACTACCCTGTGCATTGACCTCGGAACGACCTGACTGCGCTTACCCGTGTTACTAAACATATCTGTTTGATTGCAAGAATAAACCTCTGCAACTGGATCCACTTCAACGTGTGTGCAGTCGTTACAGAATACTTCGCCATTATCATGGATCCAGCGGAGGTACAAAACAGACTGGTCCAGCATGAGCTTTCCATGGCCGAGCTACGCCAAACCGTTCAGAGACTTTCCACAGGTCGTACTTACCGTGACTTCGGTGACTCCTTCGCCGTCCACCGCAGTTACTCATTGCATTCCCGTGGCCGTCCCAGAACGATTCGATGTCTCTCCAGATCGATGCAAGAACTTTCTGATGCAGTGTTCCATGTATTTCTCCCATTATTCCACGCAGTTGATCACCGACAAGGACCGTGTACAGTTTGTGCTATCGCTGCTAACTGGTGAGGCAGGGGCTTGGGGAACCGCCCTCTGGGATAGCCAGGGCCCTATGTTACAGTCTGAAATGGAATTCCACAAACTTTTCAAGGCTGTGTTCGCTCGTCCTGCAAGAGGTCAGGATCCCGGAACTATTTTATGCGAGATACGTGAAGGGAGGCACACGGCAGCTGACTACGCCCGGGAATTCCGTACGGTCGCCGCCGGCAGTGGCTGGAGCGAGACGGCGTTGAAAACCGTCTTTCGGGACTCCAGACGGAACTCGCATGCCGAGGGGAGTCGACTACACTGACTAGAAAGACAAGGCACCCCACCTCGACTGCGCCCTTGTGCCTTCTACTCCAAGAAACTACAGCCCGCCGAGAGGAACTATGATGTAGGGAACCAGGAATTTCTCGCGGTCAAACTTGCACTTGAGCAATGGAGACACTGGTTAGAAGGGGCTGAACATCCCTTCTTGGTATACACGGACCATCGGAACCTGGAGTAACTACAGTCCGCTCGACGACTCAGCCCAAGGCAAGCTAGGTGGCCATTGTTCTTCTCCAGGTTTAACTTCACTGTGTCTTCTAGACCTGGTTCCAAGAATCAAAAGGCAGATTCCATGTCGCGCATCCATGATAAGGGGGCGACCAACCCAACTCCAGAGACCATCTTACCTAGTAGTTGCTTCCTAGCTCCCATACGGTGGGGCTTCCAGGATGACCTGGAGAATGCATTAAAGGATAACCCTAGTCCAGAGGAATGCCCCCCACGGAGGCAATATGTTCCAGCTTCCCTCAGAGGAACATTGCTAGAATGGGCTCATACAACCTTATGTAACGGACATCCTGGTATCACTCGCACCACACGCATGTTGTCCCGTACGTTTTGGTAACCCTTCCTTCATGACGATGCATGAGACTACATAATGTCTTGTGTAGTCTCTGCTCAGTCTCGCACCCCTCGCTCTCTCCCTTCTGGGAAGTTACAGCCCCTGCCTGTGCCACATCGCCCTTGGACACACATCGCTCACAGACTTACCGGCCTCTGAGGGGAACACTGTTATATTGGTAGTAGTGGACAGGTTTTCGAAGATGTTCCGCCTCATTCCTTTTACTCACTTACCTACAGCCTGGGAAACAGCAGAAGCCATGTTCTCTTTTGTGTTTCGCATATTTGGTCTACCAGAGGAGATCGTGTCCGATCGTGGTTCGCAATTCACGTCGCAGGGCTGGAAGCGGTTTTGTAGGAAGGTAGCCATAACTACGAATCTCTCCTCTGGCCACCATCCCCAGTCCAACGGGGAGGTCGAACGCGTTAATCAAGAGGTTGGAAGGTTCCTCCGTCAGTACTGTACGTCACAATCTGACTGGCACAAATTCCTCCCTTGGACGGAATACGCCCGCAATTCACTCACGCACTCCTCCACTCAGCTCGCCCCGTTTCAATGCATCTACGGTTATCAACCGGCCCTCTTCCCATGGGATGACTCCCCCATGGACATACAAGCATTGGACCAGTGGTTTCAGCAGAGCTCCTGGACATGGGAGGTCACCCACGTCCACTTGCAGAGGGCTTTGCGCACCCAGCAAATGTTTGGCAATCGTCACCGTAACCCCAACCTACAACTGCATCCTGGTCAGAGGGTCTGGGTCTCGACACTCCACATTAGATTTGGACTACACAGCAAGAAACTAAGTCACCGGTACATCAGTCCATTCAAGGTACTTCAACAGGTCAAGCCCGTGTCCTACAAGCTACAGCTTCCCCCCAGGTATAGAATGAATCCCACCTTCCATGTGTCTCTGTTAAAACCTGTGCACTATAGTCCTTTGTCTGCTGCCACAACACCCATCAACCCTCCTGCCCCCGTCGAGATCGACGGTGAGCCGGCCTATGCCATCTGTGCGTTGTGGGATTCCCGGAGACGTAACGGAACCCTTCAGTACCTCGTCGATTGGGAGGGCTATGGCCCTGAGGAGCAATCGTGGGTCCCCAGGGCAGATGTTCCGGACCCCTCTGTGCTTGCGGACTTCCATGCTGCTCACCCTGATCGTCCGGGCCCTCAGGGCCCGGGTAGGCCTAGGACTACCCGTCCTCGGGCATCGGGTGCCGGCCGTCAGATGGGGGGTATTGTTACGAACCCCCGGAACAACCATCAGCCCTGCACAGTCATGCCCATTCGCACCCACCCTTCATCTGACTCACCGGAATTCTAGCACACACCTGATTCCTATTCCCTTCATTACCATCCCCATTATAAGCTTCCCTTGCCCGTATTGTTCCCGTGTGGCGTACCGAGCGTTTCCTCATCCTGTGTGCTTTCCTGCTTACTGACTCCTGCTTGCCTTCTAGACTTCAACTCCTGCCTGACCCTCGGACACCTCCTGAACACTACCCTGTGCATCAACCTCGGACCGACCTGACAACGCTTACCAGTCTTAATAAACGTATCTGTTTGATTGCAAGAATAAACCTCTGCAACTGGATCCACTTCAATGTTTGTGCAATCGTTACAATGACGCAATGTCAGTCAAACATGCTGAGATGTGTCTGTAGACCTGTGTGCCAGAGGGTGGAAAAGAAAGTAATAATTGAGTAGGAGAAACCATGAGAAGATTTTACATCCCCTAGAGAATGAGTATACAAAGAGAAGAGAAGGGGGCCTAAAACTGAGCCTTGTGGAGCACCAGGGGAGAGTCTACATGGTTTGGATGTGGATCCTCTCCATGTCACCTGATAGGACCGTCCCTCCGGATAGGACTGAAACCATCTTCAAACAGAGCCAGTAACACCAAGCCTGGAGAGAACAGAGAGAAGCATGTTGTGGTTCACTGTGTCAAAGGCTGCTGAAAGGTCTAGAAGAATCAAACCAGATGACAGTTTGGCAGCTTCAGAAGCATGAAGTTTCTCACTCACTGCTATGAGGGCCGTTTCTGTAGAATGTGCCGGTTTGTAGCCAGACTGATTGGGATCATGCAGCTGGTTCTGGGTGAGAAAAAGAGACAATTGGTTATAAACTGCTCATTCAAGGGTTTTTGAGAGGAAAGAGAGAAGTGATACCGGTCTGTAGTTGGTAACGCTGTAGCTGTCAAGTGAGGCCTTCTTGGGGACTGGAACCACCCTGCCGGTTTTGAACGCAGTAGGCACGTGTCCAGAAGATAAGGAGTTGTTGATGATGACAGAGATGAAAGGAAGCAGATCTCTTGTGATTGTCTGGAACAGAGCGGAAGTAATTGGATCCAGCGGACACGTAGTCGGATTGCTGGAAGTCAGGAGCTGAAGAATTTCATCTGAGGACAGAGGAGAAAAAGAAGTCAGAGAGTGGGATGTTGGGGAATGCACATTGGTTGGAGGAGTGGGGACAGAGGAAAAGGACTGGTTTGCTGGTTTGCTGCAACCTTCTCCTCAAAGAAGGTGATAAAATCCTGTGGAGTAAGAGATGAGGAAGGACGGGGAGGGGGAGGATTAGGGGAATTGGGGAATTGACTCAGAAGGATGTCGAGCTCATCAATGAAGTGATCTAGGGAACCTGGAGGCCGGTGGATGACAATGATATACTATATGTATATGTTTATTTAGGATTATTTTGTCAGGTTTACCCCAGAGGTTTATGCAAAGTTCTTCAATAATTCTGATGAATGCTTCTGTTATTCTGTTTTGTGCCATGGTACGATGTGCTTGATATGTATGGTGTATCTCTCTGGCAGAAGGGTCCATGGTTGAGAGGTGATACAATTCTCTGAGTTGGGGCCTCTGAGGCTGCATTCATCCATCCTCCATCTATCCCCCATCCTGTCTCTCCTTCTCTGTCAGTAATCGCTGTCCCTAAGTCTGACTGCTCTCCTGTGTAGCTAGCCTGACTATTTGATCTGAAGCAAATTCACGTGTGCAAATAAACATAGAGAATCTGAAGATCAATGCAATCCCCTGACTCATCATTGCCAAATTTGTCTACAATTGTCTACAATTCTCTGGACACCACTGACTGGGAGAACATCTGCAGCATACTGCTGCATGCACTGAATGATCTGAGCTTCTTCACAAAGCAGAGTCTGCTCTGTCCTTCCCTGTAGACTGCCTCAGTGTCACACAGTCCAGGCCATGTCCTGGGTTGTTCTGTCAGTTAATTGTTCCACAGCCCACTACTCCAACTGCTACCTGTCAGGGACACACAACAGCAGAGTCTTCAGAATGTATCTGTATGTGCCACTTCTATGGGTTGTACTAGAAGTCAGATGTGTACACTGTGAACAGCGCAGTCTGCACAAACTGTGGTCTGGATGTCTGGTTGTCAGTGATCCTAGTGACAATGGTGGGGTCTATCTCTATGTCCCTTAACTTTTCACCAAGTGGAGGGCAGTGAATTCTGTTAACACTCCCCTCAGTTCCATGCAAATGATGACAGGTCCGACATTTATAGAACCTTTCTAATTGTGGAATTTGCACTGAAAATTCTAACTTCTATAACATTGTAGGAAGTATATATCATCTCTTCCTTCTTGCCTTGGGTTCTCATGGAATCTCCTGAGGATTAGACTGACAATGTGGGGCTCTTCTACACGATGATATGCTGTTCGTGAATTTTCCAATATAGCTGCCCAACAGTACATCTTAAAAAGCGGGATTAGGTTTTTACAAAGGTTACAGCACTTCATAATTTTGGCCTTTGATCAAATCCAAGTCCTCAGAAAACGTCCATCCGACTTGGTTTGTCTGAGCTTCACATTGCTCTTTCGGTTTTTGATTGAACTCTAACAGTAAGATCTACAGCTTCAGGAAATACACCACAATTCAATTATGTCTAATAGGAGAATTGGTAAGAAGTCTTATCTAAGTCTGCCTTTAAGGAATGTATTAAAACTTTCTTAATCCCAGGATTATGCACTGACATTTTTAACATGGTTATAAGGATTCCAGTACTGCATTAGGCTGTAAACCAAACTCCTAGCTATATTTATTGCAATCTTTCACTAGTGGCTGTTTGGATGCACAATTGGCTAAATTTTGGACAGTGCCAATGAACCACTGTTCAATGTTCCACGCTGAAGTCTTACACTGTACATTTGATAAAATAGTTTAAAATAGTATACAATGCAGTAGGTTAAATATTTCAGAATAATTTAGAATAGAAAATCTATTAGCCACAAATAAGGAAATGTCATTCTGGTGATATTTCAGTACAACTACAGACTCTGTCCAAATGTTTGAGCATGCAAAGATTCCACTTCAGTCCTTTTCCCATCCTGAACGCAAAATGCACTTGGCTGTTCTTATTCTTCAAAGCAAGCGATGAACTTTGGTTGTTTACATCTTTGCCAGCACCCGAGAAGTGGCCTATTTAATCAATTGAACGTACTTTACAACCTTTGGGCTTAATGCATTTGTTGACTGCAAAGTCTTTCACTAAAGAAAGTTCAGCCAGATTATGATTATTATCCCATCCTAATTTCATATGGCATAGATCCTGTGAAATCCTCTTTGCAGCTAAGATCATGCGAGGCATAATTTCTAATGGACCATAGACTAAATTGGCAAGCGAGATTAATCCCTTCTCTGGTTCTTTGAAACAGACCAGAAACAATCCCTCTTGCGTTGAAATTGTATTTACAATATTTCCATACAAACATATACACTATAAGCAACATGAAATAACTGTCCATAGGTTTCTCTAAATAAGGTGACTGACAAAAAAACAAAAAAAAAAAAAACAGCCCAAGTAGGAGGTTCTAATCCATACACCCACACAACTACCTCTGTAGAGCATGTTTTTGCTGGAAGTAAAGGGTCAGGATCTCCAAACTTGGTTTATTGTAGAGCACTCATATTCCAGTCCTTTCCCAGTCTACACTAAACAGTTGTTGGGACCCTGTCTGCTAAGTGACGAGACACAGAGACGAGTACTTTAATCAATAGCTGTTTTGAATACAGATGACATGGGGCTCAACATTTGCTCTGATAATGAGGGGACTACTGCCTAGTACACTGAGCTATGATGGGTGGAGATGCTGACTCACCAGCTAGACTTGTGTAAAGAGAGCTTGCTATGGCATTCATTTTATTTGGAGAAATTCTTCCAGATGTATACAAATTCTTCTTTAACCATGCATTTGAAATCTTTACTCAAAATCCTTCCAAAACTTGCTGTCTGCATTATGGAAATGGTTCCCAAATATTTGACTTCCTTCTTTACCAGTATGCCAGATGGTTCAATTTTGTGAAGCGTTTGAATAGCTCCCTAATCCACCATTTGATGTTAGAGCATCCTTAAAGAAGCTGGACTGCAATTTACTAACATGTCAACTTGATGTGGATTATAAATTAAACTGCCATTCTATATACATTTTTTAGATTCTCCCCTGGAGTAGTCAAGCTAGACATTTGCCCAAAACCTGAGCTTTAGCCATTCTAGTTCATCAGCCACACCCCCTGATGTCAAGGCAGTGTTCTCCCATTCTTGAGGCCAATATACACCTCAGTACCAAGTTAGGATTCTCAGGGCAGTTAAACCTTGCCTAGTCTGCCATTCTGCAGACAAAGCTCACAGCCAAGGAGAGCACCAAGAACAGCTCACAATGAAGTTAACCTAGACTGGGCTCATCACTACAATTGCACATCAACCCAGGAAACAAATTACAATTTATTTATTCATCATCAAGTCATTGGACCATCAGTCACTCCTTAACCATGATGGGACCAAGGGTTACGTCTCCTTCCAGCTGTGTACCTGCAAAAAGGGGAACATTTAGGCTGGGCTTAGAAATGCTGCATCACCTCTAATCAACCCCCCCACCACCACCACCCTGTCCAAGAAGAATCAGGAGTTTAAGCTAGGGCAAGGCACAACAACCTGCTCATACCTCTGTCCACAGACAAATCCCTTCCCTCCCAGAAGCCACAGGTTGTGTCACAACAGCCACACACCCGGTTGTCACCATATGCTGCAGTCCACCTGTGAAGTCAAAATATTCACGCTTACCAGTTTGGCCTCACCAGTGCCCTGCTAGTTTCAATGCCACAGCAATATACCTGTTGCCAGAGAAGGAACAAGCTTTGTGCTCAGCATCAGCAGGGAGAGACGCTGCAGTTGCCTTCATAAAGCATGTGAAGTAGATCTGTAGAGAAAATGGTTACATATCGAGTTCAGCCCGCCAGTCGTTCTAGTCACTGCCCTACCAAACAAACAAGGTCACCTACCAAGCCACTGTTGTCCTGCTGAAACTTGAATGCCTCCAGATGAAATCGCAGCCGGTCTGCTTCAGTTTGGGGCAGGAAGTGAGACTGGGAACCTGTGAGCTTAGCATCAATCAAGCACCTGCAATCATTTGTGCAGTCAGACCTCAGCTACTTCAGCACCAAAGCCACCTCACCAAGCCCACAAGGAAGCCACTCACCCATACTCCTCAATGAAGGCATATCTAGGGACTGCATTCACATCAGGGACCACAGTGGCCACACAGCTGTCCACATACACACGAAGGGGCACATGGTAGAACTGAATTACAGATGCCTCAACATTGATGACATCGTTCAGGAAGTACTGGTTGGAGACCCTTTCAGATTGCCAGTCATCTGGAGAAGAAACCTCATTACGTACAATTCAGTCAAAACTCATCTGTAGGTCTGGGATGGTCATGGTACAAACCTGCCATGAGCCTCAGGGAGAAGACAAGTTGTTCCTCAGCAACTTGGGTAGAAGCATATGGTATCCAAGCAGGCATCAGAGCATTGCTGCTTACGTTGTGCCGCCTGCAAAGCATTTGACGGCCATCAGTTTGAACACAGCCTTCCAAATAATACTGAACACCACCAATGGTAAAGGTCCAATACCTTGGATAATGACACTCAATATGGGTCACAGCACCAACAGTTCTCACAACAGGAGTGTGAGCAAGAGTCACTGGAACATAGCGGAGCAGGAAGACGTAGACCAGCTCATCCTGGGTCATCTGTTAAGAAAGAAGTGGCATCAGCTGCCTGCAGGTTTACAGCAGCACTAAGTCACTTCATAGAGACTCACAATTGTAGTACTGTTGCAGGCCTGCAGTGCCAATTGAAAGATGAGGACTTGAGCAGCACTGTCCTCCCCAGTGACAGCACATCCTCCCAAGGTGAGGTCAGCGGGATTTATCAGCTCACCAGTACCAAACAGGTCTCTCTTGACCTCCACGTATACCTCATTCTCACCACACTCTGCTGCTATACTCTCAGCAGCAGCAGGTTGGGGCATCTCAAACTGTACTGGGGGCTGTCTGGCTGGTAGCTGTGGTTCCTGAGGAAAGTGCCAAGTCACCTGCTTCACAGGACCCTGTAATTCTTGTTGGGACTGAAGATTGAAATGCTGCTGCACAGGTATCTGTACAGGATTCCTAGACTGCTGGCCAAGTGAGGCTTGGGCAGGTCCTGTGGGTTTAGAAGTATGGGACCCCTGAGAAGACACTCCAGTAACTGTTTGCTGTCCTGCTTGTACTGGATGTTTAAACTGAAGTCCTGATGGTACTTGGATTTTGTTCATTCCTTGCCATTGTGCTAGTGTTGAGCCAAAAGCAACCAGCAGAAGCAGCATAAATCCAACTTCACATAAAACCATTGTTATCCAAACAGCAGACCCCACAAACATACAAGTGCTTACAATTTCATTTATATATGCAATATTGTCCACTTTCAGCTCCACCTCCTGTTAATAAGCTTAATGTCACTCTGGACCTGTTGAGCGACTTATTACTCTGACTCACAGCTGACAGTAATCAACATTCTACTCCTCTTGATTCATTTAGACAATGGATCTAATTGACTAGATACATGAAAGGACCTAAGTGATGATGGAGTTTCAGACACAAGTTTAGTAATGGTGGACCATTTGGAAAAGAAAAAAAATGTATGTAATTTTGGTCACAAATTCACAATTTTCTATCATCAGGTAATACTACCCTACACCACTGTAACATATAACAAATCTTTACATTTACGGCATTTAGCAGACGCTGTTCTCCAGAGTGACTTATAATTATGACTCAGTACAACTTGAGCAATTGAGGGTTAAGGGCCTTGCTCAGGGGCCCAACACTGGCAATAGTAGGGATTGAACCAGCAACCATCCAATTACAAGTCAAGTAGCTTAACCTGACCTCTGAGCTCGTCTTGGGTTGCTGTGCTATATTTTGTGTAAGTTACTTTGTCCATTCTCCAAATACAGGACAATAAATATGGTTCTTTTGAAGCAGGGGTACTGTCCACATGCAATACAGAGAAAAATAAAGAGAAACTACTCGTTATTTGTTTTGTGATAAATTGTTTATTCAAATTCAATGAAATTTCCTATAAATTCGAGTATAGCCTGACATGGCCTTAATTTACCAAAGTTTAGCTCAACTAAAAGGGGACTCAAGGCAAATTTTAGTAGCACTGTTTGAGGCTGATTCAGACATGTAAACGCTTTGATAAAGTGACAGACTCAAAGTTCTTGTGAAATTTTGTGACACTTCTTGCAGTACCACAAGCCAGCTTTATGACACCAAAAGTAAACATGAGTAACAACTGAAGAAGGTGGGTGGGAGAAGATGGTTTTAAAGAAATGTGCATGTTTGAAGTCACAATTTCCATGTTTTGCAGATCAATCATGTAATTATGCTTGGTTGGGGAGATTTATGTGTCCTGAAAATGTATAAGAAACATCTCTTCATCTTTCCAAAAATGTAGTAGCGTTACTCTGTCGTCATTTTGTTTGTTTTTGGATCATAAAGTTGGCAGTGGATTGACCTAAGCATATATAGGTCTGAGTGTACCTTTCTGTTGCACTTGTCTCACGTTGTTGTGTTGTTTTTTGACACTTATGTACACCTTTGCACTGGGCTGATTTACTATTGTTTAGTAAGCTTTTACATCTTGTTACAATGTATACAAATTATATGAAAGAATGATAATAAAACCTAAACTTGAACTTGTAATAGATGTACTGAATAGAAGGCAGCTGGACACCACTGACACTGATAATACCAGTTATTGATGCAGCTGGTCAGGACACTCTCAATGACACCTCTGTAAAAGGGGGTGAGGAGGAATTTTTGATTGAGTACCACTCAGCAGCTGCAGGAAGTTGCTGGGCCTTTTGGCCAGGGATGTATTGTTCAGAGATCAATTGTGTTTTATCCACACAGAGAGACAGAACCTGCACACCAGTTCAATAACTGCTCCATTATTACTCTGTAGGGTGAAGTGATAATTAGTTCAAGTGGTTGAAATGTCTGTTAGCGGTTGGAGGAGTTCATATACCTATCCTATGTATACATTTTGCATTTACATTTACGGCACTTAGCAGACGTTCTTATCCCAAACGACTTACAAAAGTACTTTGTCATTTAATCACAGAATATATCCTAGTACAGTACAGTAAGTTAGAATCAAACATACCTATTAACTAGAATACTGTAGAATACAGGGATGAATGCTGATACCTAGAAGTACAAAATACATAAGGTCTATCTTAAACAATGATAATTGATATAAACAATAAGTGCTAGAGTTTGTTAAACAACACAAACAATACCCTACAATAAGTATTCATTTAGGCAGTCAATATGGGAGCAGTGTCAGTTGTCCTTTAAACATTCTGCAAATAGATGGGTCTTCAGTCTGCGTTTGAAGACTGCAAGGGACTCTGCTGTCCGGACAGCAAGTGGGAGTTCATTCCACCATCTTGGAGCCAGGACAGAAAATAGTCTCGATGCTTGTCGTCCATGAGACCTGAAGCAAGGTATTTCCAGCCGAGCCGTAGTTGAGGTTCGAAGTACTCGAGGTACGGATCGGGCTTTGACCATTGACCTCATGTATAAAGGGGCTGGTCCATTTTTGGCTTTGTAGGCAAGCATCAAGGTTTTAAATCTGATGCGTGCAGCTACAGGGAGCCAATGAAGGGAGCACAGCAGTGGAGTAACATGCGTGAACTTGGGAAGATTGAAGAGCAGTCGTGCTGTTGCATTCTGGACAATTTGTAAAGGTTTGATGGCTCTTAGAGGAAGACCACTAAGTAGTGAGTTGCAGTAGTCTAGTTTTGAGATCACAAGAGACTGCACAAGCACCTGCGTAGCTTCCTGCGAGAGAAAGGGTCGAATCCTTTGTATGTTACAAAGGAGGAATTTGCAAGACCGGGTTAGATTAGAAACATGCGTTGAGAACGACAACTGGTTGTCCAAAGTTACACCCAGGCTACGGGCAGCTTCGAATGGTGATCTCAGGGAGTTCTCAAAGGAAACAGTGAGGTCATGGTAAGGGTTGGGAGTACCTGGGATGAACAGAAGCTCGGTTTTACTGGGGTTGAGCTTCAAGTGGTGGGCTGTCATCCATGACTGTTACGAACCCCAGGAACAACCATCAGCCCAGCACAGTCATGCCCATTCGCACCCACCCTTGATCTGACTCACCGGAATTCTAGCACACACCCGATTCCCATTCCCCTCATTACCATCCCCTTTATAAGCTTCCCTTGCCCGTGCACACGTTGCGAAGGCTTGTTCCCATGTGGCGTACCGAGCGTTTCCTCATCCTGTGTGATTTCCTGGTTACTGACTCCTGCTTGCCTTCTAGACTTCGTCTCCTGCCTGACAGCTCCTGAACACTACCCTGTGCATTGACCTCGGAACGACCTGACTGCGCTTACCCGTGTTACTAAACATATCTGTTTGATTGCAAGAATAAACCTCTGCAACTGGATCAACTTCAACGTGTGTGCAGTCGTTACAGAATACTTCGCCATTATCATGGATCCAGCGGAGGTACAAAACAGACTGGTCCAGCATGAGGTTTCCATGGCCGAGCTACGCCAAACCGTTCAGAGACTTTCCACAGGTCGTACTTACCGTGACTTCGGTGACTCCTTCGCCGTCCACCGCAGTTACTCATTGCATTCCCGTGGCCGTCCCAGAACGATTCGATGTCTCTCCAGATCGATGCAAGAACTTTCTGATGCAGTGTTCCATGTATTTCTCCCATTATTCCACGCAGTTGATCACCGACAAGGACCGTGTACAGTTTGTGCTATCGCTGCTAACTGGTGAGGCAGGGGCTTGGGGAACCGCCCTCTGGGATAGCCAGGGCCCTATGTTACAGTCTGAAATGGAATTCCACAAACTTTTCAAGGCTGTGTTCGCTCGTCCTGCGAGTGTTCAGGATCCCGGAACTATTTTATGCGAGATACGTGAAGGGAGGCACACGGCAGCTGACTACGCCCGGGAATTCCGTACGGTCGCCGCCGGCAGTGGCTGGAGCGAGACGGCGTTGAAAACCGTCTTTCGGGACTCCAGACGGAACTCGCATGCCGAGGGGAGTCGACTACACTGACTAGAAAGACAAGGCACCCCACCTCGACTGCGCCCTTGTGCCTTCTACTCCAAGAAACTACAGCCCGCCGAGAGGAACTATGATGTAGGGAACCGGGAACTTCTCGCGGTCAAACTTGCACTTGAGCAATGGAGACACTGGTTAGAAGGGGCTGAACATCCCTTCTTGGTATACACGGACCATCGGAACCTGGAGTAACTACAGTCTGCTCGACGACTCAGCCCAAGGCAAGCTAGGTGGCCATTGTTCTTCTCCAGGTTTAACTTCACTGTGTCTTCTAGACCTGGTTCCAAGAATCAAAAGGCAGATTCCATGTCGCGCATCCATGATAAGGGGGCGACCAACCCAACTCCAGAGACCATCTTACCTAGTAGTTGCTTCCTAGCTCCCATACGGTGGGGCTTCCAGGATGACCTGGAGAATGCATTAAAGGATAACCCTAGTCCAGAGGAATGCCCCCCACGGAGGCAATATGTTCCAGCTTCCCTCAGAGGAACATTGCTAGAATGGGCTCATACGACCTTATGTAACGGACATCCTGGTATCACTCGCACCACACGCATGTTGTCCCGTACGTTTTGGTAACCCTTCCTTCATGACGATGCATGAGACTACATAATGTCTTGTGTAGTCTCTGCTCAGTCTCGCACCCCTCGCTCTCTCCCTTCTGGGAAGTTACAGCCCCTGCCTGTGCCACATCGCCCTTGGACACACATCGCTCACAGACTTACCGGCCTCTGAGGGGAACACTGTTATATTGGTAGTAGTGGACAGGTTTTCGAAGATGTTCCGCCTCATTCCTTTTACTCACTTACCTACAGCCTGGGAAACAGCAGAAGCCATGTTCTCTTTTGTGTTTCGCATATTTGGTCTACCAGAGGAGATCGTGTCCGATCGTGGTTCGCAATTCACGTCGCAGGGCTGGAAGCGGTTTTGTAGGAAGGTAGCCATAACTACGAATCTCTCCTCTGGCCACCATCCCCAGTCCAACGGGGAGGTCGAACGCGTTAATCAAGAGGTTGGAAGGTTCCTCCGTCAGTACTGTACGTCACAATCTGACTGGCACAAATTCCTCCCTTGGACGGAATACGCCCGCAATTCACTCACGCACTCCTCCACTCAGCTCGCCCCGTTTCAATGCATCTACGGTTATCAACCGGCCCTCTTCCCATGGGATGACTCCCCCATGGACATACAAGCATTGGACCAGTGGTTTCAGCAGAGCTCCTGGACATGGGAGGTCACCCACGTCCACTTGCAGAGGGCTTTGCGCACCCAGCAAATGTTTGGCAATCGTCACCGTAACCCCAACCTACAACTGCATCCTGGTCAGAGGGTCTGGGTCTCGACACTCCACATTAGATTTGGACTACACAGCAAGAAACTAAGTCACCGGTACATCAGTCCATTCAAGGTACTTCAACAGGTCAAGCCCGTGTCCTACAAGCTACAGCTTCCCCCCAGGTATAGAATGAATCCCACCTTCCATGTGTCTCTGTTAAAACCTGTGCACTATAGTCCTTTGTCTGCTGCCACAACACCCATCAACCCTCCTGCCCCCGTCGAGATCGACGGTGAGCCGGCCTATGCCATCTGTGCGTTGTGGGATTCCCGGAGACGTAACGGAACCCTTCAGTACCTCGTCGATTGGGAGGGCTATGGCCCTGAGGAGCAATCGTGGGTCCCCAGGGCAGATGTTCCGGACCCCTCTGTGCTTGCGGACTTCCATGCTGCTCACCCTGATCGTCCGGGCCCTCAGGGCCCGGGTAGGCCTAGGACTACCCGTCCTCGGGCATCGGGTGCCGGCCGTCAGATGGGGGGTATTGTTGCGAACCCCCGGAACAACCATCAGCCCTGCACAGTCATGCCCATTCGCACCCACCCTTGATCTGACTCACCGGAATTCTAGCACACACCTGATTCCCATTCCCTTCATTACCATCCCCATTATAAGCTTCCCTTGCCCGTATTGTTCCCGTGTGGCGTACCGAGCGTTTCCTCATCCTGTGTGCTTTCCTGCTTACTGACTCCTGCTTGCCTTCTAGACTTCAACTCCTGCCTGACCCTCGGACACCTCCTGAACACTACCCTGTGCATCAACCTCGGACCGACCTGACAACGCTTACCAGTCTTAATAAACGTATCTGTTTGATTGCAAGAATAAACCTCTGCAACTGGATCCACTTCAATGTTTGTGCAATCGTTACAATGACGCAATGTCAGTCAAACATGCTGAGATGTGTCTGTAGACCTGTGTGCCAGAGGGTGGAAAAGAAAGTAATAATTGAGTAGGAGAAACCATGAGAAGATTTTACATCCCCTAGAGAATGAGTATACAAAGAGAAGAGAAGGGGGCCTAAAACTGAGCCTTGTGGAGCACCAGGGGAGAGTCTACATGGTTTGGATGTGGATCCTCTCCATGTCACCTGATAGGACCGTCCCTCCGGATAGGACTGAAACCATCTTCAAACAGAGCCAGTAACACCAAGCCTGGAGAGAACAGAGAGAAGCATGTTGTGGTTCACTGTGTCAAAGGCTGCTGAAAGGTCTAGAAGAATCAAACCAGATGACAGTTTGGCAGCTTCAGAAGCATAAAGTTTCTCACTCACTGCTATGAGGGCCGTTTCTGTAGAATGTGCCGGTTTGTAGCCAGACTGATTGGGATCATGCAGCTGGTTCTGGGTGAGAAAAAGAGACAATTGGTTATAAACTGCTCATTCAAGGGTTTTTGAGAGGAAAGAGAGAAGTGATACCGGTCTGTAGTTGGTAACGCTGTAGCTGTCAAGTGAGGCCTTCTTGGGGACTGGAACCACCCTGCCGGTTTTGAACGCAGTAGGCACGTGTCCAGAAGATAAGGAGTTGTTGATGATGACAGAGATGAAAGGAAGCAGATCTCTTGTGATTGTCTGGAACAGAGCGGAAGTAATTGGATCCAGCGGACACGTAGTCGGATTGCTGGAAGTCAGGAGCTGAAGAATTTCATCTGAGGACAGAGGAGAAAAAGAAGTCAGAGAGTGGGATGTTGGGGAATGCACATTGGTTGGAGGAGTGGGGACAGAGGAAAAGGACTGGTTTGCTGGTTTGCTGCAACCTTCTCCTCAAAGAAGGTGATAAAATCCTGTGGAGTAAGAGATGAGGAAGGACGGGGAGGGGGAGGATTAGGGGAATTGGGGAATTGACTCAGAAGGATGTCGAGCTCATCAATGAAGTGATCTAGGGAACCTGGAGGCCGGTGGATGACAATGATATACTATATGTATATGTTTATTTAGGATTATTTTGTCAGGTTTACCCCAGAGGTTTATGCAAAGTTCTTCAATAATTCTGATGAATGCTTCTGTTATTCTGTTTTGTGCCATGGTACGATGTGCTTGATATGTATGGTGTATCTCTCTGGCAGAAGGGTCCATGGTTGAGAGGTGATACAATTCTCTGAGTTGGGGCCTCTGAGGCTGCATTCATCCATCCTCCATCTATCCCCCATCCTGTCTCTCCTTCTCTGTCAGTAATCGCTGTCCCTAAGTCTGACTGCTCTCCTGTGTAGCTAGCCTGACTATTTGATCTGAAGCAAATTCACGTGTGCAAATAAACATAGAGAATCTGAAGATCAATGCAATCCCCTGACTCATCATTGCCAAATTTGTCTACAATTGTCTACAATTCTCTGGACACCACTGACTGGGAGAACATCTGCAGCATACTGCTGCATGCACTGAATGATCTGAGCTTCTTCACAAAGCAGAGTCTGCTCTGTCCTTCCCTGTAGACTGCCTCAGTGTCACACAGTCCAGGCCATGTCCTGGGTTGTTCTGTCAGTTAATTGTTCCACAGCCCACTACTCCAACTGCTACCTGTCAGGGACACACATTCTGAAGACTCTGCTGTTGTATCTGTATGTGCCACTTCTATGGGTTGTACTAGAAGTCAGATGTGTACACTGTGAACAGCGCAGTCTGCACAAACTGTGGTCTGGATGTCTGGTTGTCAGTGATCCTAGTGACAATGGTGGGGTCTATCTCTATGTCCCTTAACTTTTCACCAAGTGGAGGGCAGTGAATTCTGTTAACACTCCCCTCAGTTCCATGCAAATGATGACAGGTCCGACATTTATAGAACCTTTCTAATTGTGGAATTTGCACTGAAAATTCTAACTTCTATAACATTGTAGGAAGTATATATCATCTCTTCCTTCTTGCCTTGGGTTCTCATGGAATCTCCTGAGGATTAGACTGACAATGTGGGGCTCTTCTACACGATGATATGCTGTTCGTGAATTTTCCAATATAGCTGCCCAACAGTACATCTTAAAAAGCGGGATTAGGTTTTTACAAAGGTTACAGCACTTCATAATTTTGGCCTTTGATCAAATCCAAGTCCTCAGAAAACGTCCATCCGACTTGGTTTGTCTGAGCTTCACATTGCTCTTTCGGTTTTTGATTGAACTCTAACAGTAAGATCTACAGCTTCAGGAAATACACCACAATTCAATTATGTCTAATAGGAGAATTGGTAAGAAGTCTTATCTAAGTCTGCCTTTAAGGAATGTATTAAAACTTTCTTAATCCCAGGATTATGCACTGACATTTTTAACATGGTTATAAGGATTCCAGTACTGCATTAGGCTGTAAACCAAACTCCTAGCTATATTTATTGCAATCTTTCACTAGTGGCTGTTTGGATGCACAATTGGCTAAATTTTGGACAGTGCCAATGAACCACTGTTCAATGTTCCACGCTGAAGTCTTACACTGTACATTTGATAAAATAGTTTAAAATAGTATACAATGCAGTAGGTTAAATATTTCAGAATAATTTAGAATAGAAAATCTATTAGCCACAAATAAGGAAATGTCATTCTGGTGATATTTCAGTACAACTACAGACTCTGTCCAAATGTTTGAGCATGCAAAGATTCCACTTCAGTCCTTTTCCCATCCTGAACGCAAAATGCACTTGGCTGTTCTTATTCTTCAAAGCAAGCGATGAACTTTGGTTGTTTACATCTTTGCCAGCACCCGAGAAGTGGCCTATTTAATCAATTGAACGTACTTTACAACCTTTGGGCTTAATGCATTTGTTGACTGCAAAGTCTTTCACTAAAGAAAGTTCAGCCAGATTATGATTATCCCATCCTAATTTCATATGGCATAGATCCTGTGAAATCCTCTTTGCAGCTAAAATCATGCGAGGCATAATTTCTAATGGACCATAGACTAAATTGGCAAGCGAGATTAATCCCTTCTCTGGTTCTTTGAAACAGACCAGAAACAATCCCTCTTGCGTTGAAATTGTATTTACAATATTTCCATACAAACATATACACTATAAGCAACATGAAATAACTGTCCATAGGTTTCTCTAAATAAGGTGACTGACAAAAAAAAACAAAAAAAACAACAAAAAAAAAAAACAGCCCAAGTAGGAGGTTCTAATCCATACACCCACACAACTACCTCTGTAGAGCATGTTTTTGCTGGAAGTAAAGGGTCAGGATCTCCAAACTTGGTTTATTGTAGAGCACTCATATTCCAGTCCTTTCCCAGTCTACACTACACAGTTGTTGGGACCCTGTCTGCTAAGTGACGAGACACAGAGACGAGTACTTTAATCAATAGCTGTTTTGAATACAGATGACATGGGGCTCAACATTTGCTCTGATAATGAGGGGACTACTGCCTAGTACACTGAGCTATGATGGGTGGAGATGCTGACTCACCAGCTAGACTTGTGTAAAGAGAGCTTGCTATGGCATTCATTTTATTTGGAGAAATTCTTCCAGATGTATACAAATTCTTCTTTAACCATGCATTTGAAATCTTTACTCAAAATCCTTCCAAAACTTGCTGTCTGCATTATGGAAATGGTTCCCAAATATTTGACTTCCTTCTTTACCAGTATGCCAGATGGTTCAATTTTGTGAAGCGTTTGAATAGCTCCCTAATCCACCATTTGATGTTAGAGCATCCTTAAAGAAGCTGGACTGCAATTTACTAACATGTCAACTTGATGTGGATTATAAATTAAACTGCCATTCTATATACATTTTTTAGATTCTCCCCTGGAGTAGTCAAGCTAGACATTTGCCCAAAACCTGAGCTTTAGCCATTCTAGTTCATCAGCCACACCCCCTGATGTCAAGGCAGTGTTCTCCCATTCTTGAGGCCAATATACACCTCAGTACCAAGTTAGGATTCTCAGGGCAGTTAAACCTTGCCTAGTCTGCCATTCTGCAGACAAAGCTCACAGCCAAGGAGAGCACCAAGAACAGCTCACAATGAAGTTAACCTAGACTGGGCTCATCACTACAATTGCACATCAACCCAGGAAACAAATTACAATTTATTTATTCATCATCAAGTCATTGGACCATCAGTCACTCCTTAACCATGATGGGACCAAGGGTTACATCTCCTTCCAGCTGTGTACCTGCAAAAAGGGGAACATTTAGGCTGGGCTTAGAAATGCTGCATCACCTCTAATCAACCCCCCCACCACCACCACCCTGTCCAAGAAGAATCAGGAGTTTAAGCTAGGGCAAGGCACAACAACCTGCTCATACCTCTGTCCACAGACAAATCCCTTCCCTCCCAGAAGCCACAGGTTGTGTCACAACAGCCACACACCCGGTTGTCACCATATGCTGCAGTCCACCTGTGAAGTCAAAATATTCACGCTTACCAGTTTGGCCTCACCAGTGCCCTGCTAGTTTCAATGCCACAGCAATATACCTGTTGCCAGAGAAGGAACAAGCTTTGTGCTCAGCATCAGCAGGGAGAGACGCTGCAGTTGCCTTCATAAAGCATGTGAAGTAGATCTGTAGAGAAAATGGTTACATATCGAGTTCAGCCCGCCAGTCGTTCTAGTCACTGCCCTACCAAACAAACAAGGTCACCTACCAAGCCACTGTTGTCCTGCTGAAACTTGAATGCCTCCAGATGAAATCGCAGCCGGTCTGCTTCAGTTTGGGGCAGGAAGTGAGACTGGGAACCTGTGAGCTTAGCATCAATCAAGCACCTGCAATCATTTGTGCAGTCAGACCTCAGCTACTTCAGCACCAAAGCCACCTCACCAAGCCCACAAGGAAGCCACTCACCCATACTCCTCAATGAAGGCATATCTAGGGACTGCATTCACATCAGGGACCACAGTGGCCACACAGCTGTCCACATACACACGAAGGGGCACATGGTAGAACTGAATTACAGATGCCTCAACATTGATGACATCGTTCAGGAAGTACTGGTTGGAGACCCTTTCAGATTGCCAGTCATCTGGAGAAGAAACCTCATTACGTACAATTCAGTCAAAACTCATCTGTAGGTCTGGGATGGTCATGGTACAAACCTGCCATGAGCCTCAGGGAGAAGACAAGTTGTTCCTCAGCAACTTGGGTAGAAGCATATGGTATCCAAGCAGGCATCAGAGCATTGCTGCTTACGTTGTGCCGCCTGCAAAGCATTTGACGGCCATCAGTTTGAACACAGCCTTCCAAATAATACTGAACACCACCAATGGTAAAGGTCCAATACCTTGGATAATGACACTCAATATGGGTCACAGCACCAACAGTTCTCACAACAGGAGTGTGAGCAAGAGTCACTGGAACATAGCGGAGCAGGAAGACGTAGACCAGCTCATCCTGGGTCATCTGTTAAGAAAGAAGTGGCATCAGCTGCCTGCAGGTTTACAGCAGCACTAAGTCACTTCATAGAGACTCACAATTGTAGTACTGTTGCAGGCCTGCAGTGCCAATTGAAAGATGAGGACTTGAGCAGCACTGTCCTCCCCAGTGACAGCACATCCTCCCAAGGTGAGGTCAGCGGGATTTATCAGCTCACCAGTACCAAACAGGTCTCTCTTGACCTCCACGTATACCTCATTCTCACCACACTCTGCTGCTATACTCTCAGCAGCAGCAGGTTGGGGCATCTCAAACTGTACTGGGGGCTGTCTGGCTGGTAGCTGTGGTTCCTGAGGAAAGTGCCAAGTCACCTGCTTCACAGGACCCTGTAATTCTTGTTGGGACTGAAGATTGAAATGCTGCTGCACAGGTATCTGTACAGGATTCCTAGACTGCTGGCCAAGTGAGGCTTGGGCAGGTCCTGTGGGTTTAGAAGTATGGGACCCCTGAGAAGACACTCCAGTAACTGTTTGCTGTCCTGCTTGTACTGGATGTTTAAACTGAAGTCCTGATGGTACTTGGATTTTGTTCATTCCTTGCCATTGTGCTAGTGTTGAGCCAAAAGCAACCAGCAGAAGCAGCATAAATCCAACTTCACATAAAACCATTGTTATCCAAACAGCAGACCCCACAAACATACAAGTGCTTACAATTTCATTTATATATGCAATATTGTCCACTTTCAGCTCCACCTCCTGTTAATAAGCTTAATGTCACTCTGGACCTGTTGAGCGACTTATTACTCTGACTCACAGCTGACAGTAATCAACATTCTACTCCTCTTGATTCATTTAGACAATGGATCTAATTGACTAGATACATGAAAGGACCTAAGTGATGATGGAGTTTCAGACACAAGTTTAGTAATGGTGGACCATTTGGAAAAGAAAAAAAATGTATGTAATTTTGGTCACAAATTCACAATTTTCTATCATCAGGTAATACTACCCTACACCACTGTAACATATAACAAATCTTTACATTTACGGCATTTAGCAGACGCTGTTCTCCAGAGTGACTTATAATTATGACTCAGTACAACTTGAGCAATTGAGGGTTAAGGGCTTTGCTCAGGGGTCTGTATTTAATTTCTGTCACTAATTTTTTATCATCAGGTAATATTAACTTACACCATTCTAACATGTAACAAATTGGTTATTCTGTCTATAACTTCTGGATAAATAATGGAACTCATCTTGTATTGCTTTGTTACTTTTTTGTATGTTGTTTGTCCATTATGTTTTGTGATAAAAGGTTTATTCTAATTTAATCAAATTTTCTACAAATTCAATTGTAGTTTGACATGGTCGGAATTTACCAAAGTTTAACTTGATTTAAAGAAGATCCAAGCGGAATTTTAATTGCACTGTTTCAGGTAGATCCAGATGCTTTGATCAAGTGACAGTCTCAAAGTTTTCAGGAAATTTTGTGACATTTCTTGCAGTAGCAGAAGCCGGCTATGTGACACCAAAACTAAACATGAGGAACGACTGAAGAAGGTTGCTGGGAGAAGGTAGTGGTAAAAAATGTCCATATATCTTGCAGATCAATCGTGAAATTAAGCTCGGCTAGGGAGAGTTATGTCTCCTGAAAATGTGTAAGAAACATATTTCTTTGTCTTTCCAATAATGTTGTAGCTTTCCTCTTTTGTCATTTTGTTTGTTTTTGGTTCAAAATGTTCGCAAGTGCAACATGTTCAGACATGATGTGATCTAAAATGAGACATTTGTCTATTGCCAACTCTGGACCACAGTTGACATGATTTATCAACTATGCGTTTTCTCTACCCTGACACATCAGAGTTAACTTTCATTTACATTAAATTACATTAAAAGCCTGTCTTATTTAGACTGGCACAATTAAGCATCTGGAATGGTTGACCTAAACTGTCAAAATACTGATTATTTGAGCTAGTAATTATTCTAACGCAGCAGCCATACATTATAATTTTAACAAAATCATTTTATAATCTTATAAAACGGTTCATGCCCCATTGTCTGTCTGACACTACCTTTTAAATGACATGTAAATAATCAGCATTGGATAGACACTCTTATTCAAAGCGACATACAAACAATTATTAGTAAACAGCATGTGCACTAGTACAGAGAGCCCAGTCTTTGTATCTATTTGTTGAGACAGCAAAATTATTTTTATTTATACCAAAGATGTATCCAGAGTTAAAATAGTCAAGGAGGTAGGGCATCAGGTACAAAAATGGAGGTGTCAAAATTATACATAATTATGCATCTAAATGGTGCATACATAGAAAGAGTTATTTACAAGAAACAATTTTTATTCCTGCCCAGCTCTTTGGTGTTTCTATGGATAGGAACTGTTAAATTAGATCTAATGTGTTTATAGTTTACTGTAAGGTAGATATGCTAAATGAATAATAAATAATAAGAACATCTTATTAAGATCTAGATCATCAAAATAAATCAGTGTACAGTATGAAGTATGATCATTAAGCTATGTTTAATAAGATACTTAATTAACTACCTATAAAAGAAAAACGCTTGAGACTAACACCATCACAATCTAATGTCATTAGACGTTTACAAAGTTATTTCCAAAACTGGCTTTGAAATGGTTCATAGGCCTATTGATAGCATCTCCTGCATAATATGTTTTATAATCAGTGGCGTGAAACCTTAGCTAACGTACTAATATGAAAGAAATAACGTCTTCATCATGGCCAGAATATACGTTTTATACAGTTGCCTTTACTCCAGATACTGTACCAGGTTAGTTTTGAACATTTCAAATAATAACACGATTATTGTCTTGCCAAATATGCTGTATGCCACTGCCACACAACCTGTTCAAGTGTTGCCAACATGTATACAATTGCTGTGAGTGGAAATGCTGATAACGCAAAGGGCTTTGATTGCACCCTCCCTCACCCAGCCAATACCAAATAACAAGTGTAAACTGCTTTAAGCGTGCACTCATCTGGTAGGAGAAGCCGATTTTTTAAAACCCAGTTGTATTTACCTTTTAAATTTTGGTTGTAGCTCTAAAAACATTACTAAGGTCCAGACCTCCTTGACCTCATAGTGGACTATGGGCATAGTAACTACTCTATTTTTGTTTTTAATTACACTTCACATTTTTGGATTTTAAAATGTTAATATAAATGTTCTTCAAAAAACTGGGTTAATTTTAGTAGCTAATAATAGAGATAACAAAAAGGAGAGTAGCCTAGCAAATCTCTCAATTTTTGTCAAGTGGTGATGCAGTGTGAACACTCAGGCAAAGGTAGTTTACCAAATAAATGGAATGAAAAATGTGACACGATTTAACAGCAAAGGTGCTTAAAATTTATTAATGTAAGGGTAAAGCCTTTGAGATTTATATTATACTGGTACCAGGATCCCACAATGGATGAATGTAATGGAAGAGTTTAGTTCCTTTAATCAAAGCCTATTGTCTATAAGAATGGAGAAGGAAGGAAACAATTATTACAGCACGGTCAACTTTTATTCCAGATTGCTATACCACCAAAACATGGCTTTTTCAATTACATATCTGCATGTACTGTTTGTAAATGCTTATACTTTATAGGTCTGGATAAGATCCAAGTGCTCAAAGGAAGGAGACTATACCATTCTCCAGGTGTTCGACGTAGAGCAACAATGA
>NC_137499.1:33926990-33994490 GCF_041902795.1 Electrophorus electricus
AAAAAAGCCTACCTAGGAATGTGCTCATCTTGAACATATTACATATTATTTGAACAAATTACATACTATATTTGAAAACTGTTTAGCATGAGTTGATGCAGTGCTGCTAGGAAGGGAAAATTTGCTGCACCTCTCCAATATCTCCTTGTACGACACGGATCGGGTCAATCAGAATATCCCGTGCAAGCTTCTCTATCTTCTTCCTGAATGTGGCACTGAACAACAAAGCTGAGAGCGAGCAAGAAAAAAGATAAGTAAGACACCAAACATGCATGCATGTGCGCACACTGTTCTTGACAAATACACATTATATCATTGACACTCACTTTGTCTGTCTGGTCTAACATGGCTGGCGATAGATCTCACTTGATATTCTGGTAGTAAAGGCAAAAACACAACCCTCAACCCAAAGAAATCACAATGGAACAAAATGTGGGTTTTTAAGTTCATATGGAGCATAGAGAACAATGAAAACAGCTGAGCTAAAAAGTTGATACTAGTACTAGTACAAGAGGTGTATGTGCTTACCAAAGCCCATATCAAACATGCGGTCAGCCTCGTCGAATACAAGATAAGTCACTCTCTGCAGCGATGTTGCCTTCTTTTTCACATGATCGATCAGTCGACCCTGTGCATGTGTATGAGGAAACATGATCAATGATGTGCTTCTTTATGACTCACACACTAAATAAACCTGTACCTTATTGATACAGCTCGAAACACTTAAGAAGATAAAAGATAATAGATGCACATTCCATTTTGGAACATATTGACTAGCCCTTCAGAATCTAAATTCAGTCAGCATTTGGAAATTTGCTTTCAAGCAATAAATAATTTCAGAAAATACAATGGTTTGTGGATGCTTACCGGGGTGCAGACGACAATCTCTGCGCCATCCTGCAGAGCCTTGGCTTGCTCCCACATGCTGCCACCACCATACACAGCCACAGAGCGCAGACCATAGACCTTCCCAAAGCGCTTACACTCAGCATGGATCTACGCACACGCACGCACGCACACACACACACACACACACACACACACACACACACACACACACACACACACACACACACACACACACACACACACACACACACACACACACACACACACACACGCGAGCATAACTACTGAAGATGAAAAGACGATGCGCTCTAACCCTTGCTCGCATTGACACACTGTGTGGGCTGTACTTCTGTTCTTCCTCCTGTGGCTATGCTCTGACAGCCATCTACCTCTTCATATACATCTACTGTATAACCTGCCCCCACACCCTAAAAATGAACCCCAGACAGGGTCGTACACCAAAGTATAACCAGACATTATTGCAGAAGCCCCAATGAGAGTTGCTACAATGTGGAGAAACCTTTTAATGTGTAAAGCTATATATCTCAGATTCATTTTTTAAAATCTGAAATATCATAGTAAACACCAAGAAAAAAGCAATTGACATACCACTGTTTATGAAAATACAAGTGAGTACATTTCTATGAACAAACCCTGTGATATTTATACTGTAGATTCAATTGACTTTGATGTCACCTTGGTAACAGACAATGCCCTTAAATTCCCACCATGCCATGAGAATGGCTTTTGTGCACCTCATGTGATAGCTGCTCAATAGGTCTCCAATGCATGCCCTCCCTATTTAACTGCATGCCCTCCTCATTTCATCTCTCTGTCTTTCTCCACCACCACCATGTTTTCTCTGACCTGTTGGCAGAGTTCTCTGGTAGGGCAGACAATGACAGCGATGGGTCCCTCGCCCTGCTCCAGCTCCTTCTGGTCCATGATGTGCACCAGCATGGGCCAGATGAAGGCGGCCGTCTTGCCACTGCCCGTTTTGGCGATGCCGATCATGTCTCTGCCACTCAGTGCTATGGGGACACCCTAACACAGAAACAAAGGGGAAGAGCCCAGGCACTGTTAACCCACACATGCCTATAATGGGAGCATGTTTTTGCTCATCTGATCTTGCGATTTACAAGCAATTCAGAGAAACAAAGATTTACAAATGCAATATGTCTATTCATTAATATAGTTTGAACTCAAACATTTACGGCATTTAGCTGACACTCTTATCCACAGCGTCTGCTACAAGTTATGGTGCTATCCAGAGTATCTGCTAAACGTTATGTTATCAAACATCATAAAAAAAAGATTGTGCTAATGAATAAATGCCATATGCTGATAAGTCAATAAACAAAACAGCTACAGATTAAATATTAGTTAAACACAGGTGTTTTGTTGTGTGGCAGTTCACCTGACACTGGATGGGTGTAGGCTGGGTGTACTCAGATTTGCGAATCTGGTTCATAAGCTGCTCATCGAAGCTGAAGTGAGCAAAACTGGTACAGGGCTTAGGGGGAGCAGCTCCAGACACCTGTTCACAAAAAACACATTTTTAAAACCAGTTCTCTGTGTATGTGTGAACAAAGTCCCATTATTTACCATTATATGGAAGCAAATGTATCTTCTGTTTTCTGGACTGCCATTAACAAGCAAATAGGCAAGTACATGTATGTGTGTGACAAAGTGTAAACCCACATACCCTCAGATTAAGTTTCTGTCTCAGTTCCACCACTTGTGTTCCAGTTAGGGTATTGAGCTCTTCATGCTCAATGTAGAAGTTCTTTTCAAAAGGAGGGTAGTCAATCTATAGGAAGATTAGGAAACAACTGTCAGATGGTCCTATAAATGTCTGTGTTGGTTATGGGTAGCATATCATAATGACTCAAAATGTGAGTGCATTCATATTCAGATATTTTGTCCTATGCTTTCAACTGATCCATGACAAGTAAAAAACAAACACCACAAAATGCTTCATATGCTACATCTCGTTACAGAGTAATAATTTGCTCAGATGCAGCACTGTATCTTAGTTCATAGGGGAGGCTGGCATAGCAGTAGTACCTCGGAGTGGTCAATAGGAGGCAGTGGCAGGATGATCTTTTTGGTGGTAGGTGCAATGGGGTTTCCGTCACTGTCATAGTCGACATTCTCTTCCTCTTCCTCCTGGGTCAGCCCTGCTGTTGGGTTCTCCGCCATGTAACGAAAATAAGCCTCCTGCGTGCAACAATGAGCCAAGTGTCAGGCAGCAATAAATGTGCACTCAGAGTATGCGGCCCAACACAGGCTTCTCAGAACTGTCGTACTAGCACCGATGGGCAAAATTGTAGTGTCGTTTCTGAACGGGTGATGTGAATTAAAAAGGTGGTTAAAAATTACCACCTATATAAATAGCTGTGGCCACAAAAGGTAGAATATGTTTCTCACTAGCCAGCATAAAACTGCAATACAACTTAAACAGGCATTTGAAACATCAGGCCAAACACCAATAAAGGCATCTGACTTGGTAACCTAGGAAAATAGTTGGCATTGAGACTGACAAAATCATCACCTACATCATCATCATCATCTTCTTCACCCAAAAATGTATGTCAAAGTGAAGCACTGTCACAACACTAAAGCTTTGACCAAAACGATAAATTATGACTAGCATTTAAATAATGACATATTCCTAAATTTGGAGGGACTGCAAATTCAACTGAGCACACATGGATAAATGCATGTTAGAATGACTTTAGAACATATGGGCACTCAAATGACCTAACCAAGCACCCAATTCCCCAACTGCAGAGAGATCTCAAGACTTTAACCTGCAAAAGGTACCCTATGTAGGTACATGGTAGTAAGTGAGGTAGAGGAAGAGAAGGAATAAAAAAATAACAAAAAAAAAAACTAAATAAAAGAAAAAAAGATAAAATAACTAAAAAGAAAATGCTAATTGAAAACATTTAGAGTGGCACAAAACATGTCTTGAAGTAGACCGATGATGAAAGTAACTTCAGGAGTGTCACTCACTTGCTCATCTTCCTCTTCAATGTCATCACGTATACCCCTGGAAGAAACAAGCGGAGAAAAAAAAACTTCCCTGCGACTCGCTCAATCACCTGAGGAAACCCTCATTCCAGTCAAGCCCCCAATACATTTATCTCCCACTCTACCAATTTCTGCTCTTTTCTTCTGCATGTACCATTTCCACTAGATAAACATATGGGACTGATACTTGGCCCTTTCTAGCACTATAAGACCAAATTCACACTGTACACTGGGAAGAGCTAAACTCTTACAGTGCCCCAAATGAATCTTTATTGAATCTTACTTGGACTGCTTTTTCTCTTTTTCTTTGTCCTCCAGTTTCTTCATGTCCTTCGCTGCTTGATTCTAATGGTAGTTTTTTTAAACATTGAGGGATTATTAAGTACAATGCAGTGATTACATGAAGTATTTGTAGGTGCCAGATCTTGGTGCTGTTGAACCTTACCTCCACCTCAGCCATAAAGGCATCGAGGGGGTCATCTTCACTGTCAGAGCCCCTGCCTATAGACTGGAATTGCTGCCTGGTTGGGGAGTTCTCTGCTGGGATATAGGGCAGGTCAGTATTGCCTGACTCCTCCTCTTCATCCTCAAAATATCTTGAGGAAAATCAAGAATGTGAGCCCACATCAGCCCAGATAAGTTTTGCTCACTTTGTAACCCAAGTAGCCTACATGAACTTTGTCTACAAAATCAGCATGCGTTAGTTAGAACCATGGGCGATAGGTTGTGCAATAGTTTGGGCTACTTGCTAGAAACTATCAACTTTCATTGAGTACAAGTTGACTTTCCTGTACGAGGTTACTAAGCACTAATGCGCAAATTACTCCGGGGTGAAGCCTCTGTAACCCTATTATTGAAATGGATTTTCAAATCTAGCAGTACAACTATACGTGTACAGTGTACAGCTAGCGATATCACTCACGCATTTTCTTCATCAAAATTTGCGCGTTTCGTGCCGATTTTGTAAAACGCTGGCAGCTGCTGGTTTTTGCCGTAACCTCCAGTTGATCCAGATGCCCCAAATGCGGTGTGGGATTTCTGTGTCAAACGAGGTTCCTCTTTTTTACTCCCAGCAAGGGAGAATCCTCCAAACCCAAAGCCTCGTTTCCCACCCGGACCACCCTTGTTCCAGTTCATGGCTAAAACGGCTATTACGTAGACAGCGCACGAACACCTGGTTAAAGGAAATGGAACAGGTTAGCATCATAGCGTTAACAGTTGAAAGCTTGTTAAAAACAGTTGCTCACATGATGTCTTCTTATTAGCTATCTAGCCATACTGAAATCTGCTAACTTCTTAACTTAGTTATAGCTTATCCTATTTGTTAACAGGAATGATAGCTAGCTAACTTAGCTAAATGAATAGCTCTGTACACGCATGATTATCTAGTTAGCTTTTAAAAATGTTTTAATTCTATTTTACGACCATAGGTCGTTAGCTACCTAAACCTATTAGCTAGCTAGCGTATGTTACAGCATAACCAAGAGCATCTAGCTATCCTAGTTACATAACATGCCTCGGAGCAGCTAATACTAGCTAAGATTAGAGCTAACTAGCTAATCTAGCTAGCTAGCTAAGTGGGCAAGGCAGACGGGCCGAACTGTGGAAGCGGACGTGCACTGCACAGCTGTTTTCTGTCATTACAACGAGTTTAATAAATGTCGATTCTTTTAGTGTGCAAATTATTTCTTAGACTATGTAATACACCGAAATGAACATATAGTTATCTACCTAGCTACCTGAACTATAAATGCTGCTGAGGAGTTCTGTTTACTGTCGCTGTACCATCTACTCGTCTATGTTGTGTTCTACGTCATTGGAAATCGACTTCTGTTGTGTAAAACGTTAAATATCCTCGCCACATTAGGTGTGTTAGACGTTCTATTTTTTTCTCAGACGCGAGTCAATAAACGCACGAGCGCCAACGGTTTCTCCGCCCTTATCCGAAGTGAATTAATCGAATAATATTTGGCCGACATCTGCGCCGTAAACTGTACTTGAGCAATTACTGAACATTTTAGTTTTTCGTGTCTAGTTAAAAGGTTTCACACCCCATAGTTAAAACCCTACCGTGGGCTATTGTGGGTCTAAAATATGTACTGATCTAAATTAACATAGCTAATTATATAACAAAACGATAAGAAACAAAGACGCCTGTCAAGGTAGGTAAACTGTCGCAGTGAACATTCGGTAGCTAGTACGTTTTTAAAAAAGTAAGGAGTCAAGTTAGCCAGCTTATTGAGATAACTTAGCTCGCTGGCTAAGTGATAGTAACCGATTTGCTATTGGTTGTTAACCATCAGTTAGCTAACCGAACCTAGCTAGTTAATATTAGATGGTGTATTTGTGGTGGAGGATTTCCATAACAGCAGCGTTTCTTGCTGTGTACATCTTCGCAGAAGTTATTTATATAAAGTGTTTGTTCTGTACACGGAAAAGAGCTTGTAACACAAAGACTGGCTAGCTAGCTAGCTAACATTAGCTAAACTAATCGATATTGGTTAACACTCCAGTTTTGGAGAGAAACGGAACAGGTAATAGTAGCGCAGATTAAAATTCTCTTTCTAAATGTGTCTTAAATGAGCTAAGGCTGTTTCTTCTGTTACTCGTACTTTGTAGGTGATTATTTCGAAAGTGTATTAGATGGTGTAACTTTTCACCTTCATAAGGATCCATGTCTTTTTTGGTGAGTTGACTTGACTGTTATGTTTGTGTGTTTAAAATCCAGCACTATAATTGTGTTCATGGTGGCAATCACTTCAATTGTACTCACTTTGGCTGAATTTCTCTTGCTGGCTCTCCCATCCTCTATCTGACTGTCTTTCTCTCTCAGCGCTGGGTATCAGAAAAGCTGAGTGTGGAGAGCCTGAGGGATTTGGAGTTATTTGGTGGTGAGTACTGTAGCTCTCTGTGCTCTGCTATTGCTCTGCTTTTCTTATGCTCAAAATGCCACCCCTACTCCCACTTCGCACCTCAACCTTTAGCTGTGCTGAATGTGAAGGGTGAAGGGGAGCCCTTCTAACATTAACTATAGTCTCCATAAACGTGACCCTGCTTTTGTAAAACGCACACAAAAAAACATGCACCACACTGCCGGAACTTACAGTGTATACGTATGTTACACGAAATGCATTTGTTTTCAGACAATGTAGTTCAAGGGCGCACAGCTCCAACCATGAAGTGCTGAAGTGCAGCAAAGTTTGGTGTGCTCCCTGCTTAAACACATCTGATTTAACTCATCAGTTTATTACAGCTTTAATAGCTATGTTTACAGCAGGGAGCACACCAAACTGTGCTGGCCTCTAGCCTTCCAGAACTGGCACTGTGTGTCCCTGTTATAGATTCCCTTAAGGGCTGTGATTGTACTTGCTTTGAGCAAGAATGGATCTTACTGGACTCAAATCCTCATCAGAGTCAACTAAGTGTCCCCCCCAGTAGCCAATGCCAGCCTTGTGCAGTTCTCCATCAGAAAAGTTTACAGTGCTGGCCTTTCTGATGATAGGATAATCACGTTCGCACACAACTGACCAATACTATTGCAGAATCAAACAGCCCACTTAAACGAGTGAAAGTTTTTCATTGAGCATAGTGGGTAAGGAGGACATGTGTCTGCATACTTAGATGATTTATCAGAAATGTTCTGTATCTGTGGTAGCATGTAGTGGTAGCGTTGAACCGTAAGTAGCACATTTTTAATTGCTCTGGTCTATGACTGTCAGAGAGGTTATATTAGTAGATTTCTCCTATGTTGATTTTGGCACCTGTTTCTTCAGTGCTTACAATGTTTTGTCAGCAAAAGCTTAACTCCTTGTGCATGAACGTAGTGATTCCAAACTGCATAGAAGGTGCAGATGATTGAATGGATAGACAGAAACCAAACTACAAAGAAATAGGTTATATGCATTTTTCTGGTTGAAAAAATATGCAGGCCATTTTAGGCATTTTTGTTATATATTTGGCAAAAACTACCATGGTAATAAATCAACATTAACCCATTAGATCGGCATGCAAGGGAGGATTGGTGTTTTTGCCCATTTTGCATTCTAAGGTGCTCATTTTGGTCTGCCTCTCATTGCTGATTGGTTGTTGCATGTTGCTGTGCATTTGCTCGGCTCGGAAGACAAAATTGAAGTCCAGGTTTCTGTTTGCTCTTGGCTGCTGCCTGTCCCCTTGGTGATGTGTGAGTTACGTAGCCTAAATGTATATTTACTTTTAAAATAATTTAAGATGGACATTACATATGAACTGCATATTAAGTTATCACTTTGTAGTTCAGGTAAGATGATGGAATTCTGGGCTTCTTTACTCCATGCTATGTGATGATTTTCTGACATGATTAGGTTATGTACATTGTATGTAAAAAGGTAGGTAGGTATGTCTTCCTATAATGACCATGTCAAACCGTCTATATTACGCCTCTTTGGTCTTTCAAAATTTATGCTCAAGTCACCTGTTAGAGAAAAATACCCACAGCTCAGATCTCGCCTAAATCAAATAATTTACTTAAAGTTCAAGTCCGGCGGCATTCAACAAATTAATGATATAAAGCCAGTTTTGTTTTTTTGTTTTTTTTCTCTTATTTTCACTAAAACAAAGTGTTTTTGTTGGTGTGCTGGAAGATGCTCTTTTGAGGCATAATATAATGCCATATTCTCCAAAACCTCATTAAACACAGGTTATTTGTCTATTTGTGTGTCTTTTGCATCATTTACATGATTTCTCTACCCAGAGCAAGCTCAGGCAAGCCCACTCAGGAAAGTAAGTGTGGTATCTCTGTTACTGCTTTTTGTGTAGCCTGGTGGTGTGTGTGTGTGCGTGTGTTTTAATGCAATAGATGGGGTGTATGAGCATGCAAGATGCGTGTTTTTAATGGATGTGTTAACAACTGAGCAAGTGAGTGTGAGTACCTGATCTCGTGGCAATGTTTCTGTGCATGCACTCATTTTGCTGGTGTTTGGTTCCATGTGATGACACTAATTTCTCACTTAGCTGTGTCTCACGTGGCCAAGACTTGCAGGGCTGCTGCATAAGAAACAGTCTGCACAAGAGGTCTACTATTTCTGCAAAATAGTACTTTTAATTTAATAATTGGCCATACATCGGTACATCAATAACAAGGCCTGTTAGATTTTAGAAGCCAAGAAATGTATTGCTTTATAGACAATTGTAGATGTTAGGAAAAGCAAGTATTGAAGGCCTAAGGTGTAAGGATCAGGAAAGCGTGATGGCTAGGGTACAGGGAGAAGCCTTTCAAGCATGCTAACCATGGTGCCTTGAGTCTGTTTCTTCTCTCACCCCAGTGGTTGCGTGTGCATCTGTGGTGCTGTGGTGTTGCTTTGGTGACTTACTCTATGTTTTTGGGGGCCAGTGGGTGTGAGTTTTTGTTATTAATCTATTGAATCTATAAGATCAGTGTTGAGGTTGGAAAATGTGGTCAGCAGTGGTTTTACATGTGTAAATTCAGGATGGTGTTCTGTGTTAATTGCAAAGCATGGCAAAACCTATCATTCTTTAAACTCGCCTTAATGTGTTTAGTTTTAGTAACAACGCAAGCTGCGAATTAATGATGTAGTATGGCTGAGGCATCTTAACAGACCAGTTCAAACATATTTTTCCACTTAAGCCTTTAGTCTTGCAAACAAGTAATAGCCACTGTAAATGCATAATAGAGCATTACATTAATAGAACAAGATGGAAGCCCACATCTGGTCCCTTCTTCTGCTGATTAGAATACACTTGTGCTTTCTTTGTTTTCATGGACTACTTCCTGCAATTTGTATATTATGGACAGTCACTCCTGCTTGGTTTAAAACAGATTTCATACTCAGAATAGCAAATAATCCTTCATAATCTCCATAGTCTTCTATGATTTTAGTTATGGAAAATCTGAATTGTCTAATGTATGAAAACCTGTATTTTTTTAGTTGGAGAACTGTACAGATTTCACCAGTGACTTCAAATGTTTTTTGGTTTTTTTAATTATACAGATTGGGGTTCAGTTAAGAATTGAGAACATTTTTGGTTTGAACAACAATTTTTCTCTGTTTGTGACCTTTGACTGTGAGTGTGTGTGTGTGTGTGTGTGTGTGCACGTGTTTAATGCAATGTAATTATCAATGACAACATGGCTGAATATGTGTGCAATCATAGAAACCAAATGACTATTGTTGCTCTTAGGAGCAGCATATCTTGCACTCTAAAATGCCTCTTACCCACTGACTACAGTTGTAGCCAAAAATTTTGAGACTGACATCAGTTTTGGTTTTCACAGTTTACTGCATCAGTTTTTTTTTTTAGGTCCTTTTGTCAGATGTTTATATGGTATAGTGAAGTACAATTATAAGCATTTCATAAGGTGTTTTTTTGTTTGTTTGTTTGTTTTTTAATTGACACATCTAGTTTAAGCAAATACTTAATATTTACAGTGTTGACCCTTCTTTTTTTAAGACTTCTGCAATTCGCCTTGGCATCCTGGATATCAGCTTCTGGTCAAAATTTTGACTGATGGCAACCCATTCTTGCCTAATCAATGCTTGGAGTTTATCACAGTTTTTGTGTTTTTGTTTTTCTACCCTCTTTCTGAGGATTGACCACAGGTTCTCAATGGGAGTGAGATCTGGGGAGTTTCCTGGCCATGCTCAAAATGTGCCTAGGAACACTGCCATGAATAAGGAATGGTATCAAAACGTCTTCCAAGAGCAACTTTTCCCAACAATCCAAGAGCAATTTGGTGATGAACAATTCTTTTTCCAGCATGACCGAGCAACGTGTCACAAAGCAAAAGCGATAACCAAGTGGCTAGGTGAACAAAACATTGAAATTTTGGATCCATGGCCAGGAAACTCCAGTTTAAGAAAGTCTTTGCTTAAACTGGATGTATTTGTCAATAAAAAGTTTAAATGCTTATAATTGTACTTCACTATACCATATAAACATCTGACAAAAAAAAAAAACTAAGGCAGTAAACTTTATGAAAACCAAAATCGGGTCAGACTCAAAACATTTGGCCACGACTGTACATGGTAACACTGTAGACCAGGAGGTCATTGACTCACGTTCTTTGTTAGGTCATATTGGAAGAAGAACAGATTCTGTCCCTGGTGTGTTGATGGTGGTAGCATCAAATATTCAGTGGTCACATTATGCACTCAGTTGGCTCCATGTCCACAGCACCCCTCTTCAAAATAGCCTGAGCAGAACATGTGATGCTTCCTCAGTACTCTTGAGCTTTGCTTTTTCTTCTACTCTGAATCAGGCCAGGTTTAGGTCAACAGAAGTGCCTGTGTATTTCAGATTTGTGAAAGTTTATGTAATCTGGCATGGCACTTTATGAAGAGCTGCAAAATGTGCTGGTCTGTGACTAACAGCCCTGGGTCCCTCATTTCAGGCCAATGAGGACAGCTGTGAGTCTCTGAGCCCCCTCCCACCACGGGACAACATGGGAACATTTTTGCCTGACAGCAGTGCCTATGAGCTCCTCACCATCATAGGTTAGTCTAAGGTGGAGTTCAGACCCACTCTCTGTCCTCTAACTGCTGGCTTATTTGCCATCTGAGGTGGATGGTGTAGGTCCAGGAAGTGAGAATTCTTCCCAATCATCTGGATTTGGGAAGAAATGTTACTTCATGGATGTCATCTGGAATTTTTCTGGATTTCATCTGGAACTACCTTAAGCCACTAGGTAGAATTAATTAGTAAATAAGTTATCAAATTAATTGTCTAGTCAAATCAACTGGATTGTTCTTTTTTAACTTGAACTCGTACCTTTCTTCTTATTATTCCACAGTTTTCTTATTATTCGACAGATTTGCAAATACAGATACAGCTTGTGCTTGTGTGTGTGTGTGTGTTTGTATTTGTGCACATGCAGGTCGAGGCCTGGAGGACCTAATGACGGTCAACTTTGTCAGATACAAACCTACAGGAGAGCACATTGCTATTCGGCGCATTGATCTGGAGTCCTGCACCAATGACATGGTCAACTACTTGCAGGTCTCAAGACGCACTCGTTGACTCCACTCCTGACATAAACCTGTTTAGTTACGATCTACTGTTTAGTTTAGTTAGTTTAGTTAATGATCTTTAGCTCGATCATTTAGCTAATTATCAAACCCTTGAATCAGCTAAGCTAGAGCAGGTCCAATTCAAAGCTAAATTGATTATGGGCAGCTCCCAGACTGGAGTGCACTGCTGAGATACACAGTAATGTTATACCCTTTGTATTTGTGTCTCTTCCAGGGAGAACTCCATGTGTCTAAACTGTTCCACCATCCCAGCATCCTTCCTTACAAGAGTATCTTCATTGTGGAGAATGAGTTATGGGTGATAACACCATTTATGGCCTATGGTGGGCAATAAAGAGCATATCTTTTTAAGTTGTTGTAAGTTTTGGTTTTAATCTGCTACTGATGGCTATTAGAGTGCGTGTGTCTTTGTATGTTGACCTTCTCCAGGTTCAGCACGGGATTTGATCAGCACTCACTTCACAGATGGGATGAGTGAGTTGACCATTGCATACATCCTGCTCGGAGTGCTCCGGGCCCTAGAGTACATTCACCATATGGGCTATGTGCACCGGTGAGAACACATACATACATATACATACACACACACACACACACACACACACACACACACACACACACACACACACAACAAACATACACATTTCTTGGATTCTGATAGATGGTCATGATAAAGATTGGCCAATCTGTTTTTCACAAAGAAAAGTATATATACAATGTGTTTTATTTCAGAAACAATGGTGTGCTGCCTCTGCTATTAAATATATAGTGTATAATAATACTACTACTTGTTTGTTCATTCGTTCATTCATTCATTTGTTCGATTCATTCATTTATTAAACAGCTTGCTGCAGTGACATGCAGGACATGCAGAAACATGCACTGCATGTCCATAGACCCATTCCAGATCAGAATTCTCTCTTATTTGGATGTGGCGTGATTCTATGTGCGGCTGCAGGAGTGTGAAGGCTAGCCATATCCTGATCTCAGCAGACGGCCAGGTGTACCTGTCTGGTCTGAGGAGCATCTTCAGTCTGATCGGACATGGCCAAAGGGCACGTGTGGTCCATGATTTCCCCCAATATAGTGTAAAAGTGCTTCCCTGGCTCAGTCCTGAGGTGCTACAACAGGTAATGCTAGTATGTGCATGTGTTTACTGTATGTACATATGTATATTCCTAACCACATATATCTATGTAAATGCAAGTATATATTTATATATATACGTATGTGCTGAATGCACTCTTTGAGCTGTTCTCTTATTTATAGTGTGTGTGCGTGTGTGTGCGTGTGTGTGCGTGTGTGTGCGTGTGTGTGCGTGTGTGTGCGTGTGTGTGCGTGTGTGTGCGCGCGTGTGCGTGCGTGTGTGCGTGCGTGTGTGCGTGCGTGTGTGTGTGCGTGTGTGTGTGTGTGTGTGTGTGTGTGTGTGTGTGTGTGTGTGTGTACACCAGAACCTTCAGGGCTATGACTTCCGCTCAGACATCTACAGTCTGGGAATTACTGCATGTGAGCTAGCCAATGGTCATGTGCCATTTAAGGACATGCCTGCTACCCAGGTAGGCGAGGCACATGCTTCTCTTACACTTGGGCTGCCCGTGTGATCTCACTGTAGGACCTTTTGGGTGCTGTCTTTCTGTTTTCTTTTCTTATGAGTTACTTATATTACTGTTCAGTTTTGTCATTACAAGATCACAAAATGTACATCACACTAAAATGTTGATATGATGTGTATGAGACACAAAACAGTAGGATACAAACAGTGAATATGATGATATAAATAGCAAGACTTGGTGCAACAATGGGCAGCACTCCCATATACCACAGTAGGGAGCTAAAGTCTGTACTGGTAAAGCAAGTCATTACATCAGTTCTGCAAATGTTTCTTTTTCTCACTCTCTCTGTCTGTATCTTTTTCTCTCTTCCACACATACACTCTGCCCTGCTCATGTATGTGTACATTTCAGATGCTGTTGGAGAAGTTGAATGGAACAGTGCCATGTCTGTTGGACACCACCACTGTTCCACCAGAGGAGCTCAGCATGAAGCCTTCCCGATCAGGGGCTGACTCTGGCATCTGTGAAGGTCCCGGGGCTGGGGGGGCCCGCCACACTAATGGGGAGCCATCCTCCTCCTCAGGGGCAAACCCTTACAGTCGCACCTTCAGCCCTCACTTTCACACCTTTGTGGAGCTGTGCCTGCAGAGGGACCCTGAGAAGAGGTGACCTCTTACATCCTGAACCAGTGGAGCCAGGCTCTGCTCCTAGAGGGCCAGAGTCCAGCAGAGTTTGGTGATATCCCTGTTCTAACACACCTGACACAACTCAGCAGTTAATGACCATGCTACAGGTGTGTTTGAACCAGATAATCACCAAACTTTGCTTGGTCCTGTCACTCCAGGAGTGATGTTGGGCTTTTGCTTTAAATAATTAAGTTAAATGCTTGGGTGCATGGTGACATGACTAACTTACATTTTTGCAGACCTTCTGCCAGCAATCTGATTGGCCACCCCTTCTTCAAGCAGGTGAGAGTGCTAAAATCTGCAATGCCATCATACATGCTCATATAACGTTCTCACGTTAGAGGTACCTCACCGTTTTCCATCCCTTTCAGATAAAGCGGCGTCCGTGCGAGGCCTTGCCCGAGCTGTTGCGGCCGGTCTCTCCCCTCAGCAGCTTTGAGTGTGTTCCACCCCAAGACTCACCCTCGGGACTGGCCAGCCTGGAATCTGGTCTCAGTCAGCTGGATGTGGATGACTGGGACTTCTGATGCAGGGAGATGTAGGATGGCATGGGATGAATACACTTCTAGTGGATGATGGTGGGAAAATTTAAAATAAAAAGATGCCTTGTTGTTCACCTGGAAGGTGGGAAGGGCAATTGGGTGCATGATGTGTATGTGTTTGTTATTGAGTAGGTAGGGAAGGGAAAATGAGGAGTTAAAGAGGGGGTCCATGACTGCTGGTGGTCTCTGTATATATTGTTTTGTATATAATTGAAAGCACTTGAAAGAGGACTGTTGTTTCTTTATCTCTCGTGGAGATGTGCAAAGCCAGCAACCGCCACAGCCTTGCCTAACTGATTACTCTCAGAAAGATGCAGGAGTCTGAAAGCATGCATGTGCACACATCCAGCAATACTGCTTTTTCAGAGACAAGATCACCATGTTAGGATGTTGGATGCTCAGTTCTGTGCACTCTGGTACTGATGAGTTGTGTTTTGTAATTATTTGAACATGATTGACACACTCTGTCAATGTCTAATAGCTTTAGCATTGATTCTCTCAGCACAGAGTTCTGTTTACATATACAGTGGAGCATGGTGCGATGAAATCAAATGCTTCTTAACTGTATGGTTAAGGAGGAATCAGGCAACATTCACACGATGCTGTTGAGATTTCTGAGCTCGTCACAGTCCGTTGTACAATGAACATTGGTGATGCAGTGTTTGCATTTCCTTCATGTTAAGATGAAGCTATGACCATGGAATGTTCTGAAGTGGGGACACTATGTAGAGTTTCTCACATGTGGAATATTGGAAAAATAAAGATTTAACCTATCCAGGATTTTATGTATTGCTCAACATGCAGTCTTCAAGCAGAAATATGAGATTAAATTATGGATTTTGGAGATGAATCAGATTTACTTTAATATGCACCACAGCTCATTTTCACTCGAGTCCTCTTTCAGCAGGATCATGCTATCACTCTAAAAAGCGTTCAGGAATGATTTTCCAAAGGGTTGACTTGGCCTCCAAATTCCCCACATCACAATCTAATCATGTGTGGATGTTGTACTTGACAAATAAGTCAGATCTACACCTCACAGGATCTGAGGCTAACATTTTTGTGCCAGATACCACAGGACACCTTTAGAGTGCATGCCTCAACAGGTCAGAGCTGTATTGGTGATATAAGGGGTACCTACACAATATTAGGCAGGTGGTTGTAATGTTATGGCTGATGAACTTGTATACATGATGAATACAATACATAAATTCTTTCAGTGATGAAAGGATTTAGGTGAGTTTTAACCCTCTTAGATTCAAAGCTCACCACAGTACTCTATTTGTCTATTTTTGAATGCAAAGTGATTTTGAGGGTAGTTGTGTGCCCATTATAGTATGTTTTGTGGTAATATACTTAATGCAAGTTACTTAAAAAAATTATTTATTTTATAAGTCTTGACATTACAATTTATAGCAGTGGAAAATTATCAGACAAAAAGGTGAGAAGAAATGGGAGAAAATGATAACTAGTCTTCATCTAGGGGCGGCTGGTCTGTGGCAGCTTGGTGTTTCTGAATCTTTGCCATCAGCTCTTGAGAAAGGAAAAAAGAAAGGTCAAGTCATTAAATCAGATCATGAGCAGTAAAGCATTAAATAGACTTGCATCTACGTATATTACATGTTGCTTATATGCTCCTGCATGGTCTCCAAGGTCTGCTTCCTAATAACTTTCAAATGTTCCAGCACAACTGTGCCTTTGATGTTGCACAGAGACTGGAACAGTCTACCAGCCAACATGAGACGAGCATCATTACTGAGTGTTGAGTGTGGATAAAACTTGTGTGATGTGGTGAAGAACTGATGGTGGGCCAACCCTGTTCATTGACTGTAAAGCTCTTTCCTTAAATGGGCTGTTTGATAATATAATCTTATAATGTGCTTTAAGATATATTTACTTGTTTATCAAATGTATACACAAGCTGAATATTTATATATGAATATTTGTCAGACCAGTGTTGGTAGAGCAACATTTTCATTGCAGCTTCTATTCTTGCCTTAGAAAACCTTAGACACTGCCTACAGTGTCTCACTGTTTATGGGCAGAGTGAGCAGTTGTTTACCTTTGGCTGGGTTAAAGACGCCATTGGTCTGCTGGTTGCACACATAACACCGCTTAGACTTGCGGTAGTGCTGGAGAGCGCAAGACTCACAGAAATAATGTCTGCACCTGGGGTAAAGAGAGCAATGCTAATGTGATCAGTGGGACTATGTAAGTGAAAACAACAGTACAATGAATCGCATGTTTTATACATTTTGGAATTTCATTTACATATGGAGCAATTTGAACATTAAATTTTGAAAATAAAACAGATAAGGAAATAAATAAAACATTTATGGAAGTACAAATAACTAGGTGAATGGTTTGCCATTGACCATAAAACACAATGAAAGCAAACAAGTGAAGCAGAAAAGAAGCACTTTTTTTTTTTTTTAGAAAGTTGACGAGGTTCATGCTAGGAATGGAATCATGGACTAAGCCAGAGTCCTGAAGCTTCCTCTTGGGACTCACTTTGTAATAATAGGGTTCTTGAAAGCCTCCCTGCAGATGAAGCATTTGAAAGGCAGGTCCTCCTCATCACTGCTGACCTCGTAGTTCTCTTCATCTGAATTTGAAATGTATGCAGCTCACTTTATGAAACAGTATACAGTAGATCTACCAAAACAAAATCAGAAAGCACTTCAGTTCTCATAGTCACTCACCATTGGCCCCATATCTTCCCTCCTCCAGCTCCCTTTCAATCTGCCAGCCATGTTTATAGTCTGAACGGTCATGCAAGAACTTGCAACTATCTGGAGTGAAAATAAATTATAATTAAGTCAAGAAACAATGCTAAACAAATACAAAAGCATGCAAGGCTCAATCAGCACCACTAACAAAATGGAACTGTTTTTTCAAGCCTAATCACACACCTCCAAATCCACAAAAGCCAGTCTCTTTGTAGTCTTTGCATATGTCAGGCTGGTAGTCCCACCGCACCGTAGCCCTCAGGTGTTCGGGAGCCCTGATTGGTCCTTTTCTACCAAGTGCAATGGAACAAAATTAGAGGCATGGGACTATGGAAATCACAATAGGCAATTATTCTCTTTTCTGTTTGTATTTTATATCCATTTCTTTATTGTGTAAATCACATTGTTTTAAAAATTGGTGCTATTATTATTATTATTATTATTATCATCCTTCACCTGTCTATTAGGCCTACACTGCTTCTACTACTACTGAGTCCACCTACCTGACCATGCCAGATGATGCGTTGCCCATAGTGGAATCTTTAGGCTTGATGAATTTTTGATAGTTGTTGATGCCACGGTAGATCTTATCATCCTCTTTACCTGACAGCTCCTAGAAATTGAGGTACAAGTAAGAACACTATTTCCCAGATTTAACTGTTAGCAGCAGCAGTATAATATGTACTGAAAGACAGAATGGTAAAATACTATAAACAGAAGGTAATCAGACAAAAAATATGGAGTATAAATAATTCTAAAAAATACATTCTAAAAACGACTGCAGTGTTCATACCTATATACAGTGCCAAAAGTACCAGATGAGACTGAGGATGTGCAAACATACAAATAAAATGAAGTATGTACTTAACAATGTGCCATGTAAATATGTTGATATACAAGCGTTGAAATACTGTACTTAAATGTCTTGAGCAACTATGCTGATGTAGCTTTCACTTGAACATCAGGACTGTGCAAATATACACAATACAGACAGTTGAATATGAGAAATAAATATGCAGTGGTAGCAATTTAATAACCAGTGTGTGCAATTCTCCATCAGACACTGAAGAAAGTATAAGAGTTAGTGCAGGTGGGAAAATAAAGCGAGGATGATGTTATACAGTCTGATAACTGCAGGGAGGAAAGACCTGTGGAAGCTCTCACTTCTCCCACGAGGCTGAAGGAGCCTTCTGCTCCCTGGGCTGCATGGAGAGGACATACAGGTTTACTCATGAGAATGCTGACCAAGATGTTCTCAACCACCCTGTCAACTGAGTCAGAGCCCCAGAACTGAGACAGCCTTCCTGATGGTCTTATTGAGCCTGTCCGTGTTTCCTGTGGTGATACTGCTGCCTCAGCACACAGAACCATAATAGGTGGCACTCGACACTACTGCTCAACAGCATGTGTGTAGCTGCTTATCACGTATACTGAAGGACCTCAGACTCCTCAGGAAACAGTGAGCTCCTTCTTGAACAAACACTCTTATTTACTCCAGCCCCTCATCCAGATATTTGTGACTATTCAAACTCACTTTGTGTGATGGCATAAGTTGGAAGTGTCTTGTCCTTCTTACCAAAGTACACCACAATTTTTTCCTGGTGTTGAGTTGGAGACGGTTGAGCTGACACCACCTCACAAAATTACCCATCAGTAATCCACATGTGGCGAAATGTAGGGGATCCATTAGCATGTTCATCTTTTTTCTCAGGTGATCAAGAACTAGTGATCCTAGTGTCTTCATGCAATATGCAGTACCACAGATCTGTAGTCATTCAGCACCTTCGAGATCTTTTTCTTGGGCTCTGGCATCAAACAAGACATCTTCCATAGCCTTGAGACCCTCTCTAGCCTCTGGCTCAGATGGTAGGCATATTCCTTCACTCCACAGATTGAGTCTGTTCAGGACTTAAGCACTTCGGGGAAGGGTTTCCTGCCTTCCCTGTACATAGTCTCCTTAGTTGCTGTGAAGCTGTATGCATGCTTGAAACTTGCATTGCTAGAGGATCCCATTTTCAATAGTTTAATGGATGACATGAAGGTAGGCAAAGTGGTAGAATGAGAAGCATGATTAAAATCCCCAGATGTAAGGAAAAATGTCTGTGGATGGTAACTCCATCAGTCACATTATCGATAATGTTACACTGAGTTGTATCAGCAGAGGGTAGGACATACTCTAATATAATTATACCATGCAAGTGCCATCTCAGGAGCTAGCATAGTGGCATGCTAACTGCTGGTAGCTCAATGTCTGGTATGCACAGATTGTCCTTTACAGTAACGATGATTTCAGCATGGATGCATGTTGTCCCAGGAAGTCACTGATCAAACTCCCTTGTCCCTCAAGCAGTGGAGCACAGTACATTTGTAAATGTATAAAACTGAGCCCTCCAACAAATCTGTGTGTGCGCGTTATGATCATTCTGACCAATCTCAGATATTCCAGATAACTGTACATTTGCAAGCCATTCTCTAACCACATCACATCAAAGGTTCACAAATATTTTAGTTATATTGCAATTGCAATGTGTAGCAATAAAATGCAATATAGTATTCTGTCTACATGCATACCTAAATATTAACAATCTTGTCTGACACACCACATAATTACTTGGTTGCATCATAGATGACGAGAATTTGAAGTTAATCTGGAGAAACGAGACTAAATAATAAATAATAGGAGGACAACCTTTTCTCCAGTCAAGTTAAAACATGGACTCATCAATGGTGTTCTTGTGACAAATGACAGAACCTTCACTCACCTCTTGAATTTTCTGGCTGCGCTCAAAGATGGCCTGAGCATCTTTGTCTCTCTCTGTGTCCAATGCATACACAGCAGTGGCCCCCATGTCTTCAGGTCCCTCTGGTTTCTGTCTCAGGTTACCAACAATGTATATGCAAAATATAAGAATCCCATCTGTGCCAATAAGTTTGAAAATAAAACTGCCAATTATTTTACAGAAATATAACCTAAGGATTTAAAGTTGTGAGAATGAAAAGGGCTGTCATAAATCTTATAGTGAGAAATGATTTCTCACCGCTGACCGCGTAGACTTATACGCCACTGTAATCTTTTTGGCCTGGCGGTCGTCATCGCTTTCACTTGATGAAACTGCTTCCCTCTCCACCTTCTTCGTCTATGGGATCGTTGTGTTAATAAACGTAGAACGAAGACAATTCGCCAAAACATCTAAGATAGCCAATACTTACTATGGCCCTAAATCATACTAACCCTTTGTATCATGGGGTTGGCAACACTGGGTTTCTTCTCTCTTCTTATCACAACGTTTTTTTCCTCATCGCTGCTTCTGTCTGATAGATTGAACAGTGGTTACTCGTCTTAAGGCAGTCTTTCCTTACAATTTACTTTTAAGCTGTGTGGTCGGACAATTTCAAATATATCTAGCGTTAACCTAACTAGCACGACTAGCTAGCTAGTCCGCTACTTTGACGGAAATGGTTCGTTTGATTCTAATTTAGGCACAATTGCACAATTTACCTTTGTCGCTATCGCTGGCTTTCCTCTTTCGAGCAGAGAACTTCTTATTTGACTTTTTAAAAAGAAATGTGCAGGTTGCTTTGGATTCTTCGGACGCCATGTTCAAATACATTCAATAACAACTTCATTTGTACACGGGAATTGAAAAGTTTGTTTTAGCACCCCCTAATGTATTGGAGAGGTAACAACCTCATTTAGTACGCAACGAAGATAACTGAAATGAAGGTAATGGTGCAGGGTAAACACCATGTGGTTAGCTTGGGTTGCTAACTAGTTACTCTTACGCACCACAACATGACGTGATTTAGCTAGCTAGCACTGAACGGAGGCAAAGAGAAGTTACCATTGATGCAAGTTGGCAACTTTGTACTAAGGTAGCTTAACTTTAGTTAAGTAGCTAGCTAGCAAATATACAAGTTTACTTAACAGTAGCCCTTTAAATTATATATGGTGAACATTTCATTTATTTTTCTATTCTAGCCATTTGTATTTCTATCTCGCATAGCTACAATGTACAATCAGCTGACAAATTAACTTTGCTAGGTTAGCTATCTAATTGTAAGGCTGTATAATTAAGATATTAGTTTCATGAGTACAGAATTCTTCAAAAGTATTACCAAATGTAGCTTTGTTTAACACTTACTTTACAGATAGTAAAATAAACTTAGATTTTATCCCATTCTCAGTAACCAACTGAAGTTTTTATCAACTTGTTAGTTGGATACTAAAACTTCTTAACTTGCCAGCTAAAATAGGTAGAATTAACTAAGATAATGTAGCTTGCTTAGCTATAGCTATCATTTAAGGCTTTACTGATTATTCATGAAGGCTTTACTGTTGATTCTTTTATATCCTAATCAAGACTTGCTATCTAGACTTTTCCCCCAAAATTATTACATTTACACAATACACACAAAAATAAGTAATTAATGTTAACCATAAACAGTAAGATGAAAACAAACTACAAATTATTTCCTCTAGGTTAGAAACCTATCATGCTAGCTAGCTAGATCAGTGAGACATTTGTATACTGCGGAGACCCCAGGTTTATTAGTCACTAGTAGAAAAAGTCATGGTGTTTCTTTATTTATTGGTATTTAAAGTTCTGATGAATGTGTAATATTTCGCTAGTTTGGTATAGTAAAATAAAGGGTATTTAGCATAGCTAACTTAGTGCTTGTGCAGTGTTATCTTAACAGTACCTAGAACAGCAATACCCAAAATTTCATGTATTTTATTGTTGTTGTTGTTCCAAATAACTTAAATTCGCATAATTTACTGAACCTTTGTCCTAACTAACTTGCTAAGACAAACTCTAGCTAGTTAAATGGACAAGCTAAGGTGCTACATAGCTAGCCTGCTAAGCTTCTGAAAAATGGCCAGTTTAGTTTCTAGTCCCTCCCTTCAGTCCAGCCCTTCCTACTCTAGGGTAAGTTACCCATAAACACGTCTGTAGTGGCGATGATTCCTTCAGAATATGGCGAAGGTAACCGTTCATTCCAGGCGTTATTAAAATAACAAATTCACCGTGCTTTGTTAGAGTGACTTAACACTAGTTTACATATTGGTTTTACCTGTCAAGTACATATATGATATTAAACTTTGCTACCCTTCTCTTAACATTCTGCTATGGCGAGCGCCGTGGACATAGTGGAATAGGTAGTTAGCTAGTTTGAAAAATCGCGCTTAGTTTTCTTATTAGCTAGTTGTTTACTTGATGGCTAGCTGTTTACTTGTCTAGGATAGCTACCTAGCCACTTAGCTAGCATAGCTATCTTAATGTGCTTGAAGAAGTACCTAATAGAAATAAGTGATGAAATCATTCACGATCAAACAACATTCACGTTGTGTTGTGTTAAACTAACTTGCATTTATATAATACTAGCTAAGTAGCAACTTCACTTTTCTGTGTATGTAAGATTCATGTTGTATCCATTTGGTTGATGGGATAAGATATTAGGAAGGGGGAAATGAGGGGAATAAACAATCGGGACCACGTTGAGGAAAAAGGCTATCGGAACCACTTTGAGGTATGTCTCGTTAATTTAGTAATGAACAGTGTGAGATAAATAAATTGCCAAAATTAATAAATAAACGAGCAAATGATGGATGCGATCTGCTAATCACAAGTGTTTACACTCTTATGTTAACTGAGTGGGTAAAATCCCATTTTAATGTTGGTATAAAAGATGTACCTTTCAGGTTGGTATTTATATACTGTATAGGTTATGTATCCAAAGAAGATTCCAGGAGAGTAAAAACTGTAGAGCTATTCAAAATTGTAGTGAAGTACATAAGGTTCCTAGGGAAACAGGACGTTTTCAGACAGGTCCTTCATCAGTTTTGCTAACAAAGCGCTTTTTAATTTGTGTGATAATTTGCAAAACATTTTGTTTGCTAAGCTTATAAAGGACTTCTGTCTGAAATGTCTTGTATCTCTGGAAATCTCTGGATGTCTCTTACATTTACACTACCACATGCAAAATGTATGATTGCTTAGACATGGGCTTCAGAGGTGAAAACCAACTACATTGACTGAGTCAGACACCATCTTCAAATAAATTAGTAATAGGGGATTCTAGAGTTAATTTAGTGTTTTTAACCCAGTCCTTCTAGATCACCTGATGATCCACATTTCTGCTCTATTCTATAAAAACTAGCCCAAGTTATATAACTAATTTCATTGGACAGAAAACGAGGCCAATTCTATCACTACCTGAATGGGAGCTTATGCAGACTACTGTAGCTTACCTGGTAGAGCAGATAAGGCATGGGTTTAAGGTCTTCGGAAAATGCTCTGTTTGTTAGATAAAGGCATCTGCTAAATGCCGTCCGTGTAGATGCATGAATGGTGCAAGTCTGGCATTCATGAAAGAAATACTGTTTCTAGTAGCTGCCCCACAAAACATTCTGGATGAAAACATTGAAGGGAAAAGAATGCAAAATTATCACAAGTCACATTTCATCAGATGTCTCATTTTCATACCCATTGGCATTAAATGGTCAGATCACATTGAAAGAAACCTCACTTGGTGCGTCAGGATTATTATGGAGCTTCTTTTTGAAATATGACACAATCTTATGAATTTAATGCTTTATTGCATTATTATATATACTGATATAAAACAACTTAAAAAAAATACAATGTAATTGAAAGTTTATAGGTCAAATGATAGAATACCCATTTTCTATAGAAATTGACAAGGACCAGAAAATAATCTTAAAATGGTTTAGATTCATATGTGACACAAAATAAATATAAGTGAACTGAGCTTTTCTCAATAGTCCTAAAAAGGCATTTTTTGGTGGCATGTGATTGAATAAAAACCCTAGGGGCCTGGGTAAAGGTGTGATGGGAGTTGAGACAGCAATAATATGTGGTATGTGGGAGTCGCTCTGAGTTGGGGAACACTGCTTTACCCAAATAAGGAATAGCTAAACAACAAAAAAACAAAGTATGCAGACTTACTTTGTCATGAAAAAAAGCCTCCAGCTGTAGGAGCCTTGTAGACTTTATACCAAGACATTGGTGTAACGCTTGGGGCCATGCCCCCATTCCATTCTATAGTGCTCACTGGCACCTGCAACCGATCATGGAGGGGCTACTCCATATTCTACTAAATAAAACAATAATATAAAGCATTACTGCATGGCACTTTGATTAAGTCGCTCTTTACGAAGTCTTATGTTTTTATACAAAGTTTTAAATTGTGTTGCCTAATTCCTGATCTACCCATTTGCTTCTATGTTTTGACCTTTTGCCTGTTTTTTTATCCTGTTTGTAGTCAACTCCTCTTGGCTTGTTTGCCCTGGATTTTCCTTAATAAACCACTCTACAGGTACATATAGGGACAATGCCACAGTTGCCTTGAACCCTGTCTGGTGTCTCTATTGGTGTTTATTAGTGTATTAATAATTTGCTTACAAAATCTAAATTTGCTTGATTTTCTTATATATTCTTGCCTTTGCAGTAGTCAACATTAACCGACCAAGATTATTGTTCATAGTGATTATTTTATGTGTTAATTTTATTTAAGAACATTAAATTTTATTCAAGATTAATTCTTACATGTCATTATTTTTTATAGGAATTTGAACATACAATTAGAACTATTTGATGATGAACACTATACCGAACTCTCCAACAGACCTAAAACAGAACAACGATTTCTTTGAACTTGAATTTGAACTTACTGATTCAGACAGTAATGTAACGAGTGAGAGTGATTCTCTAGAATCAGACAATGAAAGCAAGGGTGTGGATACCCTCCTTAGAACAGAAGAGCCACCTGAAAAGAAACGGCGTGTATTCATTGGTACCTGGGTAACCGGACCCTTCACTCCAAGCCGTTTCACATTTGACCATGTCTTGACGGGCCCAGCTAAAGAGTGCGTGACATCCACGGACCTGACCGAGTCCGATTGTTTCCGACTTTTCTTTGACTCTGAACTGATGCATCGCATTGTGGAGAGAACTAACGCATTTGCCACAGCCAGCGGTGTGAAGGAACATGGAGATGAAACTGACAATTTGTGCTGGACAAATGTCACTTTGCCCGAGATGTACAGCCTGTTGGCCTGCTTGCTCCTAATGGGACTAGTCAGGAAGGATACGGTGGAGGAGTATTGGACAACAGACCCCCTGACTGAGACTCCCATTTTTGGCAAGTTTTTTACTCAAACACGGTTTCTCTTGCTTCTCAGGGCAATGCACCTCTCCAGTCTTGCTGGATGGCAAGGTTCGTTTTCACCCACGCAGAATCACATGGTTTTTGCTCATCTCAAGAGCCGCTTTGGTGAGCTTTTCCACCCGTCACAAGAACTGTGTATTCAAACATCTTTCTCCCTACATGATGGTGTTCTTTCTCTCCAGCCACCACAATCATCAGAACAGTCCAGTGCTGGTGTCCAGTTGATAGCACTCTCTGACGTTAAAACAGGTTATGTGCTCAACTTTGAGGTTCGTACAGGCTATGCTTCTTCAGACTCTGGCATGGCTGCGTGCAGCATGTTTTCTGTGTCCATGACCTTGGAACTGGTAAGGCCTTACCTTGGGAAGGGCCATGTGCTCTACACAGATGATCAACACAACAGTCCTGGGTTGTTTCGCTACCTCCACAAATTGGGAACCAGTGCTTGTGGCCCTGTGCGTCTAGCCTGGATGCCAAGCTTCAGTGAAAACATGGAGACAGAATTTCTTCACACGGACATGTTGCTGGCAGTGAAAAGGCGTAATCTGGAAGACTTGCCCCTCTTGTCTTCTGTGCACAGCACAAGCATGGCCATAAACAGCAAGGGAGATGAAGAACCAGAGTGTGAGGCTGACTACAGTCGGGCCATGAGGTCATCCAAACATCAGATTGTGCACATCGACTATGCTAACTTTGGTAGAACTCCACTCAGATGGTATCACAAAGTTCTGCTTCACTTAATGACCACCACAGTGCAGAATGCCTTTATGATCTATCAGAGCCTTTCCCAGAAGACAACAACTTTCTACAGTTTCCAACTGGACCTGATCAACCAGCTTCTTAAAATGAATCACCCTGACCTTGGAGCAGCCAGGACCATAGCTGCAACAGTGGGCATTCCTATGCGGCTAGTTGGTCGGCATTTTCCAAAGCCTGTGACATTGGATAGCGCCATCAGCTCCTGGTGCTTCGTCTGTCAGAACACAAGCACTAGAGCATCCCAGTTGGTGAAAACAAGCTATACATGTGTGGAGTGTCAGAAACCACTGTGTGCAGTGCCTTGCTTTGAGATCTACCACACACTAAAGGACTATTGAATTATATTGCATTGTATCTCTTGTACAGTGGTAGCTCAGTGGTTAAGGTACTTGACTTGTAATCAGAAGGTTGCTGGATCAAGCCCTACCACTGCCAAGTTGCCAATGTTGGGACCCTGAGCAAGGCCCTTAACCCTCAATTGCTTAATTTGTACTTGGTCATAATTGGAATTAGTCAATACATCCCTAAATTAGCTAAAATGAGTAAAAGAGCAGGCACACAATCCACTCATGGAGGTTGAGTGTAAGTGGTTATATATAGATAAAAAGCAGCAATAAACAGTGTGTGTAGGCAAAGAGGCGTAAAGTAGCCCTAATTTGAGAAGTGATTAGCTGTAAATTTACCCTGGCCAGTTCTTGTGTCAAGGGGAATTCTACTTTTTTTTCCATATAATATTTCATAACATTTGCTTGGTGGCTTGTAATTGTGGCAGTTAGATTTTATGTGCCTTATGTAAAAGTTTAGGACATTCATCTTCTAAACCTAGGCTTCTTATATCTTAGAAATCAGCATGTTCTTAGTCCTGTATTTACTGAATTTTTGTTTGTCTAAATGTCAGTTTTTTGGTTTTGGTACATTTTACTTTTCATAAGACATGAAAACTGAAAAAATGTTTGCAAATCTGGAATTTTTTTCCATAGTCTTAAAAATGATCAAGAAATGAATTGATTTGGAAAACCCTTCTAAAAATGCACGTTTTTATGTTTCACAGTGGGGAAAAATGGGAAAAGTTTACATGTAACTGTCTAAATGTTGGATACAACATTGCCCTGCATAATGTATAATAGGAGCTAAATTTCTTAATTCTTCAAGAAATTTACATTATTATTATTACATATAATGTAATAATTATTACATAATTCAGTGTTTTTTTCATTGTGAGAATTATGGATTTAAACCTATGTAGATTTTTCATAAAATCTATATAAGGCAGTTCATAGTGCTTGTTTCAAGACTCCAGTGTTATAAATCTTCAGTAATAAATGCTTCAGTAATAAATCTGTAAACATTACTTAGCATGATTAAGTTTGGACTACCTGTCACTCCTTTTATGATCTTAAATCATAGAATAGATTTATTTGTTTTAAGACAATTCAGCGCTTGCAATGAAAAACTACTTATCTATATATTCTACTGCATTCTACTAAATAAAACAATAATATAAAGCATTATTGCAAGGCACTTTCACTAAGTCACTCATTATGAAGTCTTATGTTTTTGCACAAAGTGTTAAATTGTGTTGCCTGATTGCTGATCTACTCATTTGCTTCTGTGTTTTGACCTTTTGCCTGTTTTTTATCCTGTTTGTAGTCAACCCATCTTAGCTTGTTTGCCCTGGATTTTCCTTAATAAACCACTCTACAAATACATATATGAACAATGCCACAGTTGACTTGTGCCCAGTCTGATGTCCCTAATAGTGTTTTTTTGTTATGTGTTTTGTATAAATAATTTGCTTACAGAATCTAAATTTGCTTGATTTTCTTATATATTCTTGCCTTTGCAGTAGTCAACATTAACCGACCAAGATTATTGTTCATAGTGATTATTTTACGTATTAATTTTATTTAAGAACAGAATTAATCTTGAATAAAAATGTTATCTTGCATGTCATTATTTTTATAGGAATTTGGACATACAATTAGAACTATTTGATGAACACTATACTGAACTCTCCCCCAGACCTAAAACAGAACGATTTATTTGAACTTGAATTTGATCTTACTGATTCAGACACTAATGCAATGAGTGAGAGTGATCCCCTAGAATCAGACAATGAAAGCAAGGGTGTAGATACCCTCCTTAGAACAGAGGAGCCGCCTGAAAAGAAATAGCATGTATTCGTTGGCACTTGGGTATCCAGACCCTTCACTTCAAGCTGGGGCCCAGCTAAAGAGTGTGACGTCAAAATACATACACATCACTATACTGTCCTACTTTCTACTAAATAAAAACAAACAAGGCATTATTGCAAGTTGTATTTTCAAATGCCCATGTGAATTAAGTATGGTATGTATAATTAAATCATATTTAAAATGTTAATGCAAAGGTTGTACAAAAGCTAAAATTACAACAATAACAAAAAAAAGATGATATATGGTTTTTAATTGCTCAAACCCATTCCAATCGATTAGTTGGTAATAAAACACGATATACTGAATGTTTAAGTCAGACTGTTTGGAGAAATCTTAATCCTAGATTTAAATATTTATTTTACATAAGTATGTGTTCTGCTAAAAGAAATTATGAACTAACCAATTAAGATAGCTACAACTACAAATTTTCTGCATAGATAAAGTTCACCAGTCAATATTCTGACGTTGTCATGGTAGTCACACCCCTAACGTAAACTGTAGCTGACTATTGAAAGCTGTCGCGAACGGCCCCAGCAATGTTTCAAAATACGGCCTCGCGCCATTTTAAGAGTGCTGCGCGAAGAACAAGAGAATTAACATCGGGTGGTCTTTAACAAAAATACACATACTGTAGTGTTCTTGCTGTCAAAATATAGTATTACAGGAATATCTTTGTGTATTTTATTTTCCGTTACGATTGGAAGTTTTATTCGGGATTGAATGCGGAGCTGAGGTAATGGTTTACACGAGGCTGTTCACTAGACAGTGTATGGAAATGTCGCCAACTAGGTAGCTTTGCTAGCTGAATAACTAAACCCGCTTCTTAGCTAGCTGGCTAGCTAGGTTGCTACCTATTTTTTAATGAGAACTTGCTTAATGAATAGTGGCATTCGGTGATGTGGCTTATTTGTATTTCCACTCGTATTTGCATACTCTTACATAATCCAAAGTTTAACTAAATTGTAAGGTAGGTTAGCTGGCTAAACGGACCTCTTAACTCGACGACTGCTAGTGAATGATGCTAGCTAGCTAACCTACATTACCAATCACGGTCGACGTAGCTAGATATCTAGCTAGTTGTCTAATCTAGGTTAGTATGCAGCTCCTATTGTCTCAATTTCATTAAACTCGTATTCTCTAGTTGACTATATATTCAGACTACTAATTTTCAAAATATGTGCTGTCGTATGTGCAGGTTCCATGTTCGTTGTTGCTGGTTTCTAACTAGGGGCCCCTGTTTAGCAACATTGTGATTCCTTCCTGAGTCATTTGTACTCGTATAGATACGTATCGGATATTGTAAAGCCCATGCGTGATGAGCTGGCTATGAACTGGTTATTGGTCTCGTGAAATTTGAAGTCAAGACACTAAAATGCCATACGGTTTTAGGTGAACAATGACGCAGTTTTTGCCTCCGAATCTGCTGGCGTTGTTTGCCCCGCGGGACCCTATACCATTCCTGCCGCAGCTTGAGAAACTTCCCCATGAGAAGCATCACAACCAGCCATATTCAGGCATCGCTCCTTTTATCAAGCACTTTGAGGTAGCCCAACACGTATGATGTTGTGAAACTTTATTTATATGTAACTTAATGATTTCTATGTTGGTAACTAACTTAAATTACTATTAAAATGGTTCTAAAATTATTTGTCTGCAGTGTTGCTCAAGTTCATGGTGTTAACTAACCTACTTGTACTTGCCATGGTATTGACTAGGACCCTAGAGATGCCCCCCCACCTACCAGAGCCGAAACACGAGAGGAGAGATTGGAAAGGAAGGTGAGACTTATTTGAGGGTGGTGTTCTTGTAGGCACTTGTGGGGCTTTTTGATGGCTTTCTGATTTGAAGACTACAAAATGGAAAGGATCTGTTTGATTGCGTTTGCTCTGTAAATCACAGAGACGTGAGAAGATGGAGAGGAGGCAGATCGTGGTAGAGGAAGAGCTGAAGTTGTGTAAGTTCATGAAGCTTTTTAAGTGCTTAACCAATATACATTCCAGCATTGTCACATTATCTTGCTCACTTAATTTTTTATTTATTTATTTGCAGGGGATCCTCACAATGATCCCAATGCTCAGGGAGATGCCTTCAAAACCTTGTTCGTGGCTCGAATTGTAAGTATTGAATTGTGCGGCAGTAACTGACTTGGCTCTCCAAATATTTGATTTGTCTTCTCTTACAACTGCATGTTGTTTTTGCACAGAATTATGATACTACAGAGTCCAAGCTGCGTCGTGAGTTTGAAGTATATGGTCCTATCAAAAGGGTAAGCTGTTATGCTTTGGATCCTGTGTGCTTATCAGTGTTAGACTTTTCTTCTCTGCCCATACTTATGTCCTCCTTAATTCCCACCCTCCAGATCTATATTGTGTACAACAAGAGGACAGGGAAACCACGTGGCTATGCTTTCATTGAGTATGAACATGAGCGAGACATGCACTGTGAGTATATACATCTCATGCTCACACATCTTGTGATTTTAAATGCTGTAAGCTTAGTGTGTATGCACTGCTATTCTCCAGAAGGAAAGGGTTAAAAGGCCATTTTGATCACTTCTCAAATTAGGGCTAATTTACGCCTCTTTGCCTACACACACTGTTTATTGCTGCTTTTTATCTATATATAACCACTTACACTCAACCTCCGTGAGTGGATTGTGTGCCTGCTCTTTTACTCATTTTAGCTAATTTAGGGATGTATTGACTAATATTGTAAAAGTAATTTTACAATCTACCTCAGTGCAAAAATGTGCACAGCATACTTAAAGGTCTGTTTTTAAAAAACAAAACAAAACAAAAAAAAAACAAGTTTAAGTGACCTCGGAGAAATCAAGTAAATGACCCTTCATCTGTGTTTGTGTGTCTGTGTGACTGTCGGTGTCTTGAACTCCCGTCTGTATTCCTATGCAGAGTATTCTCTTCCCTGCCTGTGTGTTTGTGTTGCATCAGGTGTGAATGTTCGACGTGCATTACACATGGATATGGGGAGGGCAGGGGTGGGGATATGGCTGTTAGTCCACTACACACACGTTCTGATGAATGTTGCCACTGTATGGCATCTCTAATGTTTAGGCAGTGAGACACATAGGAGTGTGTGTTTCCGGCTGAAGCGGCGACGGTAAGCTGAAGGCCAGGCCTTCTGTAGTGTCAAGGTGACTCCAAACCCCGTACACCTGTCTGTCTGTTCAAACGAGTTGCAGTTAACGTGAAGGCTTTTTTTTTTTTTTTATTCCCTTCCCCCTCCCTTTCCTTTTCTCTAATACGTTGGCTCAAGTGAGACCATGATGAGTGAAGTGTTGCAGCGCAAGTCCATGCAGTGTATTAATTGTGTGTTGTTCTCGTTGCTACTGCAGCCGCCTATCTCTGATGGCTATTGGCCAGAGCTGGCTTGCAGATCATGCTGATGGTTTTGATACATCTACACCCTACTACCACAGCTCAGTATATGGTTGGTATGATGGGTTTGTATGATGGGTAAGATTTTTTTCCACCCTCATCTACTTCCAGGCAGAAACGAGGGACACGTTCACTTGACCAAAGTGTGCTTGCCTCGTTTGTGGGCGGAAAGACGGCGCCGTTATTTTTTGGTCACTGAACGTTCCTTGTGTTAGGTGCAGGGAGCGGGTGCCTGCGGTCAGCCTGTTCCCTCAAAGCCACTGCACATTTTGATGTGACAGCCCAGACTGTACTCTGCAACATTTAGAGTATTAAACCGCAGTGGAAGCTCGGTGAGCTGGTAAGCGGCAGCCAGGACCAACTGTCCTATTCAAGGCAGAAAGAAACTTTGGGGGCTTGAGACCATCATGATTGTTACGGTTAAGGAAATTGTACAGTGGTCTTTATCAGAGTGAGAAGTTCATTTTCCATTTAGTTGGATGCTTGGCTTGTGTTAAACCTATGTGGTACTCCACTGTGCTATTTTTAGTCAATTTTCCTTAAGTCCTTGAGTGATGTACATCTTAAATATATTGTGGAATAAAGGTTAAGTTCAGAAACTTCCTTGCTCGGACGCCACTACAAAGCTGCAGAAAGATGTTACATTTATCTAAATCTTACAGAGTATAGCTGTTTAATTATGATTTATAGATGGCTTTAATGGTATAGGTTAACCAAAGGCAATCCAGTGTCAAGCAAAAACACTAAGCAAAGAAACTCACTTAGACTATGGTGGTTAGGAGTTGATCAGATATTTAAACATGGCATGCATAGATCAATATTGTAAAGGTCCCATTTCACTATTGGTAATGAATTCATCTTTCACCCAAACTATTAGTAATTTAATATCTGAGCCAACACTGACACCAAGTATGTGGAAGATTATGCTGTTTATGCCCCTTAAGAGACACATTACTTTTTTCAGCTGTTAAACTTGAATACAATAGTCTTTTTCAAAAAAGTTATCACCCTTCCCCAAACAGCACTCTTCTCAGTAACTAAGCTGTCTATATCCCTTATGCATCTTCCTTGCAAGTGATCTTTTAGATTTGAGTTAAGACTACCACCCACCCAATGTGGCTTAACCTATAATTGGATTTTTAGACATTTAAACCAAATTAAATTTGCTAGGAGCTTGTTAGATCTGCAAACATGCCTTGGTGAGCGTTCCTGGATATGAACCTCAAGTGCATGGGGGTTCTTGGTAAGGCCCCTGGTTTGATGGGAGGAGGACAGGGCCAAGACCTGTTTATTAAGATGAAGTAGAGAGGGTTGGTGGTAAGGCCCTCTTCTTACTGACATGACATCTGTTAGAAAACTGAGGGTTTGGGGTAAGGCCCTCTGGTTGAGATGTCTAGAGAGGGTTCATGGTAAGGCCCTCTTGTTTTTAAAGATGGAATTGAGGGTTGTTGGTAAGGCCCTCTAACAAACATATTGGAGAAGCTAGGGAGACTTGAGGGTTGTTGGTAAGGCCCTCTAGCTGAGTGATTGGAGAGACTAGGGAAACTGAGGGTTGTTGGTAAGGCCCTCTAGCTGAGTGATTGGAGAGACTAGGGAAACTGAGGGTTGTTGGTAAGGCCCTCTAGCTGAGTGATTGGAGAGACTAGGGAAACTGAGGGTTGTTGGTAAGGCCCTCTAGCTGAGTGATTGGAGAGACTAGGGAAACTGAGGGTTGTTGGTAAGGCCCTCTCAATAGGGTAGAAAGGAAGAGTTTGTACCTGCTTCCTCCAAGATGGCTATGCTCGACAGTGCAGACCAGAGTAGCTTCATGGACCTCATCCAGTCCAGCTGAGTAAAGAAATGGATCCCAATTTTTGTTTTTATTAGTTTATTTTAAAATCATTCCACCTGTATCCCAGTTGTGGCTGCGCGGGGCCTAAATATCAAACATATGGAAGGCCAGACTCCATTTTGATTCAGCAACTGGAATCACCAGGCTACGTTTCAAGGGGCTATGTCACCGATGGGTTCCAACCTTGGCCAGGTATTATGGTAAGGTAGACTTTACAGGTAACATGGTAAGATGGGGACAATGATTTCTTCACTGGCTCAGATATGATTCTTGGGTTTCTGGGAAGAACAATTATTATACTGAAAATTGGGGCGGGGGGTATGTAATGTGGCACCACAGATGTTTGTAGTAGTGTTGAATTAAGTACAAAATGTCAGTAGACAGAATTGGTAAATATATAGTTTTAGTTTTGGGATGTGGGATGTTGAGCAGAGAAACCTTGTATCTTAATGGATCCTTATTGCATTGTATTTGGTTTTTTGTGCCGATGTGAGGGTTTGGATGGTTGTTGGTAGAATACCCAATAATATCCCTTTTTGAGAGAGCGTGCGAGAATGTGAGGAGGCCCCTAGCCCAATGGGTTTGAATGGCTGAATAAACTTCAATTTACAGGATTTTCTAAAAATGGAACATGTCAATTATGAATCATAAAGCAAACAGTAGACTTTTTCCTAGTTTGATTTGAAAGGTATTTTCTTAAGAATTATACTTGGTTATATGTTCCTGGACATGCCTTGAATACAATTTTTCTGAAATTGGTATGCACATGTGCTTTTTATTTTTAAATCCCCATCATTCCAAAGCTTTTGTGACAAACCATGACTGACTGTTTTCCTCAGTACTCAAAAGCCTGATATTGTGGAGTGTTTGTTTTTGTTTTTGTTTTTTGTTGTTTTTTTTGTTTGTTTAAGTTGTGGCATGATTGCTAAACTAATGGTTACTGTTCTAAGGCCAAGAGGATCAGTGTTGTCCAGAATTGATGTTGATTACATTGTAATATTCTCTAAGCCTTTTTTTGTTTGTTTGTTTGGGTTTTTTTTGTTTGTTTGGTTTTTAAATACACTTTACTACAACTGAAAATATGAATATCTATTATAGGTTATTAATTTAATGCTAACTTAATCAGTCAGTGGTTGCCCATCTATGCGTAAAATTCAAAGCCGAAACACCTTAGTTATCACAAGGCCATTATTAAAATGTTTGTTAGGAACTTGTAAACTGAGAGATCTTAGAAGAGAAGTCTAGTCCCAAATGCAGGGTGGAGAAATCCCTCTTTTCCTAGCCTCCTTGAATACTCATTTGAAGATGAGTAGACTTGACTAAGATGCTGGGAGTTGCATCATTTTTACTTACTATCAATTAAAATTGTTCCAGCTTTGTAGTTAACCTTTTGGCTTTGTCAGACTCCTCTTGAACATGTCTAATGAAAGGGGGTGGGGGGGGAGTGCCAATGCTGACTGGTGGCTGAGGCTTGCTGTCTCGCACTTGTCAGTTAACTGAGGTAAGCCTGTGCCTTTTAATGGCTGTGTGAATTAACATGGGCATCAAACTGTGTCTCAAGGTAAGAGATCACCAAAGCAATACTGTGTTGTTTACCCCCACCTCTTCTGACTGTCATATTTTCTCTTGCTTTTTTCTCGCCCTCCCCCCCCCCCCATTCTGTCTTTCTCTCCCACTTGCCTCCCATCCCTTCCTGTTACTCTTTCGGTTTAATTTTCCCACTTTAGCCGCCTACAAGCATGCAGATGGCAAAAAGATTGATGGGCGGCGGGTACTGGTGGATGTGGAGAGAGGTCGTACTGTGAAAGGATGGCACCCCCGTAGGCTGGGTAATGCACTGCTTCTCTCTCAAATGTTGTTACTAATCATCCTGGGATTTTTATATAGCTTTTTCTATTTGACTAATGGTTTCAGGAATTACCAAAATTTGTCTAATGGAATGTGACGTAGATTTTTCCAATGTTTCCTCTAATTGCTGCCTAGGTGGGGGTCTGGGTGGTACGAGGAGAGGTGGAGCAGACGTTAACATCAAACACTCTGGCCGAGATGACACTTCCCGTTATGATGATAGACCTATTGGGAGGTGAGTGTAGTCCGTGAAAGGTTGGGTCCCCCCCCCCCCCTTCTTCTCCCCCTCTCTTTCTCACCTCTAGACTGTCTGCTCTCTCGTTTCCCTGCAGTGACCGTGATCGTGACCGTGGAGATCGGCGTGAGAGGAGTCGCGAGCGTGAGCGGGACAGGGAACGTGGTGAGCGGCGACGGTCGCGCTCTAGGGAGAGGCGCAGGCGCACCCGGTCCCGCGAGCGTGACAGAGCAGCGCCGCCAGTTGCTGAGGAGGGAGGCGGCAGCCGTCGAAGAGAAAGGGAACGGGAGAGGGGGGAGGTTGAAGGCAAGACCCGAGAGAGGAGCCGAGACCGCGAGCGTGACCGTGAGCGCAAGAGGAGGAGCCGGAGCAGGGACAGGAGGAGGGAGAGGGAGAGAGGGAAGGGAGGTGAGGAGGGTGTGGGTGGCCTTCCCGATGGCATGATGGGAGATGGAGGAGAAAGGGGGCAGGAAGATCCTGCTTTAGGTGAGCCAGGGCGGACAGATGAGGGGGGCCCAGAGGGAGAGGAGCGAGGGAGGGACCGTGACAGGGAGAGGGAGCGTGACCGTGACCGGAAGCGTAGCCACAGGGATAAAGATAGAGACAGGGACAGGAGGAGAGACAGAGAAAGAGATCGTGAACACAAACGAGATCGGGGTGATCGTGAGAGGGGCAGCGAGCGCCGGGAGGACAGGCATGCCCCCCTACTGCCCCCCATGGGAGATCACGAAGGCCTGGGTAACGGAGGTGAGGAAGGGGATGAGTCGGTCCCGCCACAGTCTGAAGAAGGATCCCAGGATGGCATGGGAATGATGATGGACCAAGACTCCATGCAGTCTGGGGAAGGCTATGGCTCCAATGAGAATGGATACAGGATGGACTTGCAGGGTGATGAGTATTAATCAGATGGGCTTTGATTGTACACCAAGGTCATCACATGCAGTATATGTGATGTGTTGGGGGGTTTTTTGTTTTTTTTTTGTTTTGTTTTTTTTGCTTTCTTCCCCTGTGGTTTTGTTTTTGTTTTTGTTTTGTTTTTTTTGGCTAGTTCCCTGCTTCTCAGCCATTCTCTTGGTTCACTTGCCCTTGGTGCTTCTGTCCCTGTGGTGACACTCTCCACATGAGAATGTGAGCATCTTAATGTACAACAAGTCTTGGGGAGCATGACCTCCACAGCAAGCAATGTCTTCTGGTCTGGCATAGTAACAGCTGAACTTTGATCAGCCTTTTTTTTGGTGGGGGGGGGGGGAACTGACATCAAATAAATTTGGCAAAGGTTGTATGAAAAGTTAATTGAATCGATCATCTCTATCTGAATTTCCTGTTTAACATTTCAGCTGTAGTGCTGTATTCTATAAACATTGAATGCTGTGCTTGTTTGCTCACGTACAGTATAAATATTTTATACACTTGTCTGATTAAATAGACTTAATGGATTATTCGAGTTCATGTTTCCCCCCCACCCCCGTATAAATCTTTATTGGTCTACTTCAAGAATCATTTCAAGGTAAGGCGTTATGATGGGTAAGATGTTGACTATAATTTACGTTATTTAGGCTCCTCGGATGCTCAAATGCTCCATCATATTCTGTTCCTATTCCCCACGTTGTGAATCATAGCAACGACCCTTCTGTGAAGAACGACAGAAATTGCTGTTCAATAACTTGCCATAGATTCACAATTTATTTCATTTTATTTTTGAGTGCTTCGTAAAACTAGGTTTTTTTTCGGGGTTCTGTTTTGCATCTTTCTCTTTTAATAAACGATCCCTTTTTTAATTATCCTCGACGACTTGTCATCTACACATTTTTTTGATTCGAGAAAAAAACGAATCAGTTTGGTTTTGCCTCTTACGTAGAATGTTGCGTAGTTCAATAAGACGGGACTTGGTGCACGCGAGTGGACGGACCGCTTGATGCTCCTGATCGTGTACTGTTCGATTTCGACGTCGGAAGCATTACGAAGCAATGGTCCGTCTTGAATAGTGTACCTCCTTCAGGAAAGAACTTGGGACAAGTAAATCGGTTATACTTTATCAGCAGAGGTAACGTTCCTGTCTTCACCGCAGTGTTAGTCGAGTATCTTCTTAATGATGTCATCGTATTATCATACGGGGAAAGAGGTGGACATGGCGGCGATGACGGAACCCCTCTGTTTAGAAAGAGGTAGGCTAATCCTACAATGAAATATTTAATTAGCTACTTTGTTACAATTGTATTACTCTGATGCTAAGAATATGCACCGATCATTCTGGATTTGGGATTTATTCTATTTAAAGAAGACTTTCATGGCTTGGTCACTTGTGACCGGGGTATGTAGTAGCCATAGAATGGATAGTCACCGCCTGCAAATCCTGTAAAATACGTTCCTATTTCTCAGTGACATTAGCTATATTACGTTCGTTATAACGGTTTACTTACAGTTTGCAGGGATCTTATCTGGCTAACCATTCCTCCACGTAGATTGCCTAGACTAATTCATTTGCTTATATAACCACATGTACATTTGATTATGGTCTTAGAATACAAACATTTTCAAAGCCCGCATGCGCAGGCAATGTTTCTCACTCTATATTTCTCTCTGTTCTGTGCTCAGATGTGTGTAGAGTGATCGAGCTGTTGGACCGGCTGCAAAGGAGTGGCGAGCTGCCACCTCCCAAGCTGCAGGCGCTGCAGAGAGTCCTACAGAGCAAGTTCTGTGCTGCCATCAGAGAGGTGGGCTTCCTGCACCACCTGCTGCCTTCCAAAGAGAATTCTGCTCCTCACTCCTCTATTTGTACCTCTTGTTAGTATGTGAACGAGTGCTACCCCTCTCAAAACAGCGTGATGGCCAATGCAACAGTTCCTTTAGTGTTTGACTTTGTCCTCTAAACCTGCCTTTTGCCTGCCATTAATTCCTCTATTGTTTTCCTTCAAAATGGTGGATCATTACCACCATGTTGGTGGGAGAGGTTTTAACTACAGAGGAGGAGTCATTGATACAGCTGCAGTGTTTTTTGTCCCACACCTTCACAGGCACTTGTGCTATATCTGCATTCCTGCTCCCTCCTCTTCTCATCGGAGTGTCTTACTTCCATCTCAGACGCTACCCTTCCACTATGACTCTCACTTAATCTATTAGTGCTTGTAACTATGGCAATTTTGAGTTCATCAATATTTACAGGTGAATGTGCCAGACAGATATTGCACTTTTCTAATCAGTCCAGTGGTTCCACACACTACAGTGAATTCCCCACCCTGCCACGATGACTGACCACGTTCAAATCCAGATGATCCAACCATCTTTTAGGGGTCCAAATTGTCTTTCCCCCTCCCTTCTGATAGGTATATGAACAGCTCTATGACACCTTGGACATTGTGGGTGGCCCTGAGGTTCGTGCTCAGGCAACAGCTAAGGTAAATCTTTCATTGCACTTTCTTTTAATTTTTCTTTCAACTATCACAAAATATAGCAGTTTTAGTGTCAGTAAATGTGGGCTTCACATGAGGAAATGTCAGTAAATCTTGTCAATAAATGATGCAGAAAATATTTAGAATCCTTATATGAGCCAGTACGTACTTGTGATCCCCTTAGAGTGTAAATATAGGGCTTCCTGTTTTCCTTTTGTGGTCTGCTTTCACACACTACTGCCTTTTAATTTCACTTGGCATTTTTCCCCACTGTAGGCCACAGTGGCAGCCTTCGCAGCTAGCGAAGGCCACGCCCACCCCCGTGTGGTGGAGCTCCCCAAGACAGATGAGGGGCTAGGCTTCAACATCATGGGAGGGAAAGAGCAGAACTCTCCTATTTACATTTCCAGGGTAATTCCCGGGGGTGTGGCTGACCGACAGGGCGGGCTAAAGAGAGGAGACCAGCTGTTGTCCGTCAACGGTGTGGTATGTAGGGTGCCGGGCGACGCCTTCAACCGCTGTGGTGATTTCAGTTAATTTTTCAATGTTCTATGGCCTGTGTGTTATCCTCTGTGTACATGTGACATGGTCAATTACCATGACAATAACATTTCACCAAACAGTTCTGTTCTTTCCTTTCTGCCCCATAATTCCTTGCTTGCAGAGTGTGGAGGGTGAGCACCATGAGAAGGCGGTGGAGCTTCTGAAAGCTGCGCAGGGTTCAGTGAAGCTGGTTGTGCGCTATACCCCGAAAGTGCTGGAGGAGATGGAGGCCAGGTTTGAAAAGCTCCGCAGTGCCAGTAGGCGGCGCCAGCAGCACACTAGCTACTCGTGAGTGCCTTTCTGCCTGCTCAGTTACAGCAGCGTGCTGAGTGACTGGAATACTGAGTGACTGTGTAGGGGGGGGAACCATTCTAACATTACACAGAAAGGCGACGTGTGTAATTAAAGATACTTTCTGCCAAATGCATTCACACTTTGTGCTGATCCTGTATGTTTACAGTTCTAGTTTGTAGAATAAGAAGAAATAAAGTATTTTGCTTTGTGTGCTATGTATGCGTTTTATGGTGAATAGGTAACTTTCACCAGATATGGGTGTACGGGTCCTCAAATTGAGGTCATCTGCACTTTATAGGCATTGTTACTTGCTGGAGTGCAGAGCTGAACCCTGTGCCACAGTCCAGTTATATTTGGACAGCACAGAATAATCAGCCGGCTAAGTATACTGACAGCAGAGTAATTTTAATGTTTATATGCACTATGAGAGACAAAATATATAATTTGTTTCATATAATGTTATGAAATTAGATTTTATGCCATGTGCATTCTAAATTAAGTACAGACACTCTAATGTCTATGTTTAACATGCTGCTTGAAATTGAGATTGGATTTCTTTTTTTGTTTTTGTTTTCCTTTTATAATTTACAGGTCTTTAGAGTCTCGGGGTTAACCAATCCATTCGTCTGGCCAACCTGTTGCCCACCCCGTCACTCAATCCTCCAATGGGAAGACACAAGACTAGCATTGACATCAAGATGAGCACAGACTTGATTTAGATGTTACTTATATGTTAGTGGAAACTTCCCAAAACAGTAGACCTCAAATGTACTCTTTCCCCTGGCCACTTGTAGGGAAAGACTGCATTATGTATCCAGTCTGTTGGAATGATTATCTATCAGTCTATTTATTTATTCACGTCTGTCAGAAAACAGCCAGTTGTATATTGTTCAGTATTGGTAGCAAAGAACATAGACACAACTATAGCAAAGATCTGATGTGAATACAGTGTATTCACCCATCAGATGCATGCATATCCACACCTCCAAGGGCTCTGTGTGTGGTGCAACCTGCTTTGTCTAAGATTTTTAGTAAAGGACTGGATCCCTTGAGTGAGAGTTGCCTAAGCTCTCAGACCACTCACATTTCAATTATTTGTTGAGTTGAAGTTTCAGACAAAGTACAAATGGCAATGTCTGGAGTTGTGCCTGTGTGTCCTAATAATATGGGTGACATTGTTACTGTATAAAAGAATATAATAAAGGACTCCTGACCTCATACTGGATGAATCCTCTGATAAAGGAACACTATCTGCCTGTCTGTGTAAGCAAGTGAATTGGATGAGAGTATGAGACACAAGTGTTATGTAAATGTTGTAAATATACTTACTGATAAAATGTCATTCTGTCTACAGGTTCTGTCCCTGTGGTATGGCTCTTATTGTGTGTTTTTGATCTGCCAATCATGCCTGTTCGCACATTCATGAGCTTACTGACATTCATTTATTCCTACAATAAAGTCAACAATCTAATGGTCCCTTTTTATCTATTTATTTGTTTTGTCTGGTGAAGGACGAAAATTATTCATTCGATGACGCAATATAATGCCTAAGATGTTAGGATTTAACAAATTCACTGCCATGTTTTTATATGTATTAGGTAATTCGGCCATGTTCTGGGTTCGTTTAAAATTCAACCAGGGCGTCACATCTCAGTTGAAAACCATTTACCTACCACGTAAGATATTCTAGGAACTGATCCCTGACTGTACTCCGAGGTTTCCGGGCGCCTAGCTAACGCTTGGTTTCTATAGCGACATCAAACTGTAAACCTGACTGCTGTAGAACGAGGTGCGATGTTCTCCATTTACGTAGCTACATAACTCTAATACATTCTGGACATTTTATTCCAGCAATCCGTGGTCCTTTCTGTTTCTGTTTGAGGAGCGTTTGTACTTTTACTTCTGTGCCGATGGACCGTCTGTGTAAAAACAGGCAAATCCTCTGTGAAACCAGTACGGATGTTAGACATGCATACACGCCGGCTCTTCGTTTTCATACCAACAGCAGTAAGGTGTGTCATAAATTAAGCTTTATTTTATTGTGTAAATAGATACAGCTTTAGATATTTTGAATATAATTTGCAGTCCCAATTAACGTTGCGTACAATTTTTGTTACTCCAGTACACTGGTTCGAAAATAAATCAAATGCCAAATTGTTAAAAGAAATTACGAAATCTAATGACTTACGCACCTACGGAGCCATTTTCTACATTTTCATGCTAATTAGAAAGCGTACAATTTAAAAATGCAACAAACCATGTTATTCACTACATATGAGAAGAGGCTGCCACATGGTGCCGAACACACGCTGCGTTGTTTAGAATGACTACCTTGCTGTTACAGTGCCACTTTATGTGCATGCCTATAAACCAATTTTAGAGTTTCACCCCCTGGAGTTGATGCTCAGCAAATATCTGGTTTAAAATATTCCTCCTGAAAAGACTTAGTATTTGGGACCTGCCATGTTGGACAGTATTTGTTGTTCCCAGTTTTTAAATCTAATGATCTGTGAATGAGGGAGGTAGTAGATCTTTTCTGATTGACTGGACAGAATAACTGTTGGGCTTTCTTACCTTTCCTCTGTTCTGTGCTCTAGAATACCCTTCTTCCTCCTCTTCCCAAGCAGAAGGTCCGGGGCCCTGGGACTCGGCGCTACACTTCCACCTCCAGCAGTGAACATGATTGTAAACGCACCAATGGACAGCTGAGCGGTGTTGTGTATTCTAAAGCCTCTCCCCACTGGCAAACAAACTTCCTAAAAGAATTGGTTCAGAAGGTGAGGTGTGTGCGCGCAAGAGTGCATAAGTGAAACAAACAACATATGTTAATTATTTTAAGGATTATTCTTGTTGTGTGTGTGTGTATACATATATGTGTTTGTGTATGTCCTGCTGCAGCTTCAAGACCATAAATCAGTCAGGGTTGTCTCTGCGCCAATCAGTGAAATGCAGGATCACTACAAGGTCCAGTCACAACCCCACGAGCCCCTCGTGGGCCACTATAAAACTCTGCTGGTAAGAGTACCTCCATATTATAACTTTAATGCTAATAGAAATATGGTGAATCCAGACAGCACTGTTTATTTTCTTCAACACTAAATAAATAAATAAAACAGAAAATGTAAACATAAAAAATAATTTTTTTTGTATGTACACCTGCCATCAAATGTTTAGGAGCCTTTTCAGAATGCCTATAATAAATGCACATATTCTTTAATGGTTTATAAAAGCTTAAAATACCTGTTGTGATCTTTTAATTCTTCTATAAAAAATAATCAAAGATGCTACCGTCGTAATTAATAATACACCACACACATTTTGTACCCTGGTTGTCATGGCAGCAATCACCCCTTCAGGTGTTTAAAACACATTTTCAAATTATTTGTTTAAAAGCTAAGGGAAAAAGAAAACCACGAAATTACTATGAAACAGCTGGTAACAATATGGTAGCAATACATACACAGGTATTTTTTAAATAAATCAAAATTAACCTTAAATTAAAAATAAAATTAACTTTGGGCAGCAGGGTTTAAAAAAAAACTATTTGACTATGTACTTAAATACTGGCTTCAAACTCATTCTGAGCAACACTTTTTTTTTTTTACCCTTTTAAGGGTAAATATGGAAATAGATTAATTGAGGGTTGGAGGAGTGGGTTCTTTAAAGTCTCAGTGAGCAGTGTGATGGTTGCAGGGAACTGAGAGTTAAGGTTGGTTGGATCAAAGCAAGGACGTGTGCACTAAATGGGCAGATAAGCAAGAGGAGATTATGAGGTGAGAAGGAAGAAAACAGCAGAGTACATTAGCATGGCAGTGAGATTGGAAGTGAATGCATTAATGCTAAATAATGATAATTCATGCAAAGCATCTTAATGGAGCGCTACTAAGCCAAAGATTATGTAGCTCTCAGCAATCATGGAATTTTTGTCTATTGGAGCTCAAGGACTGAGAGTGGGACTCATGTTATGCTGCTTTTCTTTCTTTAAAAAAAAACAACTTTTCAATCAGGCACTATATGGACAGCTAGCTGTCCCTCCTGCCCTGGCCCTTCTGCCCAAAGAGCCAATGCTCAGCACAGCTCAGTCAGACTACAGGAATTTCTGCAGGTAATGACACATCACCACCAGAGGGCAGTATAGCAGCAGCTATGGGAGCTGAATTAGCCCTTTTGTGGTTGCTTATTCATCACATTTGGTGTCCTAGTTGCAGTTATTTATATTAGTTAAAATCCTTTGCATAATTGATCATAAATATGAAAACAACGATGTATCTTGTTTACAAGTTAAAAATTGTTGGATTTGTGTTGAAAAGTGTGAAAATCTGTTATTGCAAATCATAATAATTAAAAGCAAGAAAACATGTTGTAAAAAGAGCTAGAAATAAACTTGAATTGGATTGAGCTAATCAGTTGATTATGTGCAGTATATGTTATTTCATCTTTTATATGCTGTCTCCATTAAAGGAATGGATCAATGCTGAACAATTTTTCCTCCAGATGATTTTACCCATCTTGAGCTACCTGTGTGCCTACTGTAGAATTAGATCATGCATTTAAATGAAACAGGCAAGCTAATGCTGTTGACCTTCAAATGTTTGCCTCTGGACAACAGCAGCAGCTGTAATCCTAACACTCAAACACAATGGCCTGTAGACGTCTGTGAGTAAAGCAATGTTTCTCAGTCATGCTCCTTGTGCACCATAGCACTTCTTGTCTCAGGTGTCTTCCCTGATCCAGCAATGGCATTGGCACTAATGTGCGGATCTGGGCACGTTACATAAAGAAGTGCAGTGCACTCATAATCTGAGTGCACTGCTATGGCCTCTCAGGTGCTAGTCTGAGAAATACCTCAGTAAAGTGTGGTTATGTGTAATTGCTCAGTGTGATGAGCTTCTACTCCTCTGACAAAGAAGAAGGACATAGGGTCACTGAATCTTCTGGAAGCACTTTGTTTAAAGGGCACTTAAATCACTCTTCCTGGGTTTTAGAGGGTTAGAGTGATAGCCCTTGGTAAGTATGAGTATAGGGTCTGTGGAGAGGTTTTTCCACCATGCTGGAGTATGAATCACTGGTCTCAGTGGGCCCACAAACTCCAAAATATTTCTATATTGACAAAGCTGTTTGTGCTAATGAATGGAAGCTATGGTGATGAAGCAGGAAACTGATGGACATGAAATACAGCAAGTCAGCAGCTCTTCAATGTCTCAGATATGTAACTGTAAATTAGTGAACTATAACCACCCCCTCATGCTCATCATTCAGACCCTTTTATATTTCCCTTTTATATGTCATATATCTCCAAGTTGTTACTTTCTGTGCCTTAAGCACATTAATTTCTGTTTCAGGTCTGAATTGTCTCCTCCTTCTGCATTGGATGTCCCTCCCATTCAGGGAACCCTGACCATGAGCGGTGCTCTCAGTCGCCTTCCCACTCACAAGGCCCCACCTATTGTGGCCACACAGCTGCAGTTACCCCGCCCATCAGTGCCCTTAACCCATGGGGGTAGAACTAGTCAATATATGGATAGTTTTACTGTACCCAACCCTCCACCAACATTCTCCACAGCTGCCCCTGCCCCTGCCCCCGACTGGGAAAAAGGCAGAGAGGCAGGTGGAAAAGGCTTACAGCAGCATATTCTGGAGGTACCAAAAATGTATGTCACGGAGAACCAGAGCTATGGAAACAAGAGGATGGTGCTGGTGTGAGGAGAAAAAAAAAATCAAAGAGGCCATAGAGTAGCAGAACTGGTTAATATTGATTTTTTTAGTGGATTAGATTTAAATGTGATATCACATTCTCAATATTGCTTTTTTCTGTAGACTTAATAAAACGTCTATTGCTAAAAGTTGTATGTGAGTTAAAGAGAGCAGGGTGACTGTAAATGGAAAAATTGTAATGCTCCATGTGTTTTAGGGTGGTATGCAAGGAATTGTTGGAGAACTGCAATATGTGCAGAGAGGCAAGATGTGAAGAGTGTATGTACCTGTGCACATGGAGTAATCTTGCTGAACAGGCAGTGGACTTCACACGGGTACAGCTGAAGAGGACAGGAGTGTACACACAAGACATTGCTGCTGATCTGCATAGTGCAATCGAAGACAGTCAGAGCACGAGACGGGGAGGGCAATAGTGCAAAGAAAATAGTGTGCATTTGGCAGCATCTTACAAATTAGCCTTTAAATCTGTGTGAGTTTCTCCTGGCCCTGTTCTTCAAGCTCTTTCGCCCACCTGCTCTCTGGTGCCCTGGCTCTCCTCACTCTGGGACTCTCATGGCAATGTGCCAAACAGACAGGGTAGAGAGCACAGAAAAAGATTTAGAGCCATACAAAGAAATGTAATTGTTTTAAAAGGAAGTGTATGCTAATAGTTTGGACAATTGAACACTCTCTAAAGATATGTAGGCCTACTAACAGAAACCATCCCAGTACCCCTTTATGCAGGTAAATTCTTAATGACAAATAATTCAGGCATCGTATGTGATATAAACATTGAGAGTAGCTATGGCCTCGGCTAAACCTAGTGTTTTGTATATATTGCAGTTTTCGGTGAATAATGAATAATCAGTAAAAGTGAAGGAAACACGTGTGTGCGCGGATGTGGGTGAGAGGGCGACAAAGATGGGAATTCTCAGGCAGGGTCACGTCTTCGCACTGAATTACGAGCACTGGGAACACCTAACCGTTGGGAGAAGCCACACTAGGACGTAAAGCTCTCGTCGAAAGGCAGCTGGGCAGATTTTCCGTCTAGGTGGTAATTCACGCTACTCCAACAAGCCAAGGTGGTTCGGAATTCTGCAGTGACTACTTGGTGGGTCAAGTGATCAGTCGCGCACGCCAAACCTGGACAATAAAGGCAATAAATCCAACGTCGGCACATCACGATGATTTCATGCCATAAGAATGTCATGGTTGATTTGTATTCGAAACGAACTTCTCAATGCCTGAATTATTTGCAGTCAACCTCTACACTGTAGTTATTCCTGTATAGGCTACCTATTGCACCGACCATGTCTTCTCTTCTAACGCCGCACTAGGACAGACCCAGTTCCACATTACCTTGGTTAAAAAATCGGTCAGAGATCTTAATTCAGGCTGCCATGTTTTATAACTTCTTATTGTAATGAGGATAAAACCTGTCTGGAGCAATTTCTAAACCCATTATACTTAGAAAAAATAACATTGTTTTGGCAATTATTGTCTTTTTTAATTTCACTGTCGTTCAGAATCATAGTCCGTCTCTTAGTGGTCTAATAAGTTACTTGCACAATAAGAAAAATAGGCGGGATAGCTAGCTTTTGCGTTACATGATAATGCAGTACTCAGGTCCTGGTGCATAGATGGTTAAGTGACACAGGGTGGGGCCCGGGGGGGGGGGGGCACCGGCTGCCACCTTTCCATGTACAGAACGGGTGTGAGAGAGAGAGAGAGAGAGAGAGAGAGAGAGAGAGAGAGAGAGAGAGAGAGAGAGAGAGAGAGAGAGCAAGCGAGAGAGAGAGAGAGAGAGAGAGAGAGAGAGAGAGAGAGAGATCAGAGTGACCACTAGAATATGCTAAGGACTACCTTGCACGAAAATACAAATTTACTTAAAACGCATCGACAGCAAAAAAGGAGAGACGAACGGACGGTTCTGTTAGATGTCAAGGATTCGCCTACATCAATTCTACATACACTCTGTCGTATTTGCCTGGGTGTTTGATCCGTTTAGGCAGATTTTATTATTTTAACACTGACCGTCATTTGGGACCACGGAAACAGGTGAAGACTGAGAAGGAAGGAAGACTGAAAAGAAAGCGATACAGTAGTAGACGTGAGTGCGTGCTATAGAAAGGGAGGGAGAGGTGATTCCCTGCGGTTCCTTGTGCTTGGTCGGATTGGGCTGTACTGTTCAGGGAAGAAAACGTTGTTCTCACTCTCCTTTGAATTAATTGCAGGGAATCTTTAATAATTACAAAAGAAAATATACAGCTGAACGTAGTACTATTAAATATTTGACAAAGCTAATTTATTAATGAGAAAACCTGGAGTAGAGTTTTATAGCACACAGAAATGTGTCAAATTTCAGAAGCGCGGCGGCATTGGTAGGAACGGGCGCGGGAGGGTAGCGTACTCCAGCACAGAAAAGTCACGCCGTGAGCTGCAGCATTTAGTGAAAATATCTAACATCATCCAGGAAGCAGGGCTTCAGGTGGATGAGACGGACTTGACACCGGGAAGAGTGCCTTCAGTTAAAAAAATATCAAAAATCCCACGTTATAATTCCGTTCGTGTGTTAATGTGTGTGCGCTCATTGACACGCACACTGCGTACACACGAACCGAGCCAGACCCAAAGCGAGTAAGTACTTAATAGGTGTTTGTGATGTGAATGTGCGTGTTCGTGTCGTGATTTTGTTTACAAGTGGTTGGGGAAATATATACAATCAAAAGACTCAACAAGTATGTTCCTTCAGTGCACCCGTGCCAGGCTTCACTCTGCATATAATTTAGAAATAGAAACAAAAAGTAGTGTGACATAATACTGTAGATTTTCAAGCACAGCAGGCTATGTACCACTCAAGTCTGAATGTGCTCACACAGCAGAAGTACGATACGACAGTAGAGTTAGACCTGTACTGCTAACATGATTCGTTTAAAATTCCCTTCCAAACCTGTCCTCATAGCTGTCCTTCTGTTTGTTCATCCTGCACTGCACCCTACAAACTTCGACTCCCATTCCCTCCTGCTGCACCTGTGCTCTTCTTTTATATACTTCAGTATTTACCACCCACCGCAAATAAGGATTGTGTGTATTCCATTTGTCTTGCTTCTCAGTGATTTTTCATTTGACAGGGCATCGATGGTAGGGTTAGTTGCAATTTCATTGTTTTCTGAATGTTCAGAAAACAGAATGACTCCTGTGAGTTACTTCAGATTTCAGATTCTGTATAAACACATAGATGACAGATGAGTCAGAATTCCTTCTAATCTCTCAATTTCTGGTTCTCTCTTTCACTCTTTGTTGTTCACAGTGACTCTAACATCTCTCCTCCATGCTAGTCACCACTCTTTATTTCTCTATTCCCTTTTCTCTCGTTTGTCTGTCTTTTGTCCTGATCTGTCTACCCCTGTCAGTCTAAACAAATGAATAAAACACAGTGGTCTTTGAACATTGTCTCTTTTTTCCTGCATGAGCTCTTTGTCTCAGTGTATATGTATTCTCTTATGTTTCACTTTAGCAATATGGCTATAATCAGCTTGGTTCTCCTTTCTTACTAATTATCATTCTCATCATTCTCCTTTCTCTCTCTCTCTCTCTCTCTCTCTCTTATATAAACAGAAGATTCTATCCCCTCTTTCTGTTCTGTATTGTGACAAATTTCCTTGAGACCACCTCTTGATATGATGTGACCCAACTTCTAGCAGGTTGACCTTTCACCCCCAGGTAGCCCCCCCCACTGTCCCTTCCTTCTTTTCCTCCTCTGTTATGCCCCTCCCCTCACCACCAACACCACTTCCTCCCTATATTCTTCAGCTAAGAATAGTTTCCATCACATTCAGATGTGATTTGGCTTAACACAGTTATATCCCATCTCTCTACTTCTCTCTCCGGTTTCATTCCCTAAGTGCTTAATGGGAAACTATAAAGAGATTGTAATTAACCGGAGAGGGCACTTTTATTAATTAGGTTTTAACGAGAGATGAGGTTGAGGGAGCGAAGGGAGGTATCTTAAGAATGATCTTAGTTCTAGATACAGGGTTGTAGTCAAAAAGGTCTCATGCTGTTGTTGCGAGACAAGTCCTCGTTTCTATCTTTCTACTTCCCTACCATTTTACATCTCTCTCTCTCTCTCTCTCTCTCTCTCTCATATACACACAAACCCACACTTTTTGTTTCTGCTGTATAAGATATGTTTTTCTGATTGGACCGATCCTGTGGCTAACAGTCAGAGCCTTGATTTGCTTCAGATCAGAGGTGAAAATCCTGCTGATGGCCTTCAAGATGTGTCTTTATATATTGGTCTTAGTGGCATTTTTCTTGTTTCCTTGTTTTTCTAGATAGGTGTTTAATTCTAGCATCTTAGCCGACAGTATTGTGGTACATAGAATAGAGATGGGGCAAAAAGGAAGTTTGCAGCGGATACGTCAACCATCATCTCATTCAGACCTCATCATTTATATTAATGTTATGAAGTTCAGAAATGTGCATCTTACACACACATACCTAAAGCCTCATGAGGGCAGACGTTGATCTTAAAATCAACAGAAGGACCGGTAGTTATCGTAATCCCTCCATACTGAAGCGGAAAGAGCAGAAGGGGGGGGACTGCAGTATTTGGGGGTGTGTAGTTGCCTAATTAGGCCTCTAGGTGGCCCTTTAGCGCCACTAAGCGCAAACTGCAGTGGGGAACATGGTAGAAAATCAGGAAAACAAGCACTGCACCACGGCGTGGGGGTCGGGTTTTATATGGCAACGCTACTGCACATTGGCTCGTCAAAGAGCGTGAAGGCAGAAAGGCAAAGTGGGAAAACGCAGGCTGCCCTTGCGAACTCTCTTGAGAGCATCTTTTCTTCGTTCTTCCATCCTCTTTCATCCCTTGTTTTCTGCCTAGTAGTTACGTCCTCGTCCTCGTGTTCATCTACCTCCTTTCTGGCGTGTTCTTTCTCAGCTGGAGTGTTCCTGTCCTCTACAGGCACGTCCATCCTTTCCAACCCCACCCGCCTTTAAGATCAAGCACACTTGCACTTGGAGTACTCCCACGCGCGCGCGCACACACACACACACACACACACACACACACACACACACACACACACACACTTAACAGCGATTTCCTTTTTTAGTGGGTTGTTTTCGCTCAGTCAGCACACCTAATAATCTATCGCCACCCGCTCTTTCCGTCCTCTTTTGTACGAGGTTGGCCCTTTCTCCCTCCCTTGTTTACATGTTCTACCATAATTCTATCGTTTTTTATCTACTGCGCTCTCTCTCTCTCTCTCTCTCTCTCTCTCTCTGTATGTGTGTCTGTGTGTGTGTGTGTGTTCGCCATTGTTTAACATACTAGTCTACATTTTAATTCTCTACATTCCTATACTGCACTATTGAAGATGGTTTATTCTACTATCGGTTCTTGTGCTGCCGCTGTTTCATGTATCTTAAACTAAGCAAAACAAACAATAAACGTTTAATTAAATAAATGATGAATTCATAGAAAAAAACTGATTATTGCAAGCCAATATGTATCAACTGTATCTTGGCGCTAATCTAGCATGGCTAATAAAAACATTTCTGTTGTCTTCCTGTAGTGAAATTGTTTTCGTTTCGTTTTCCACTGGTACACTACAGGCTACATAGCCTAATCATACCTCTTATTCAGGCTGCACAAATCGTGCGCATTTAGACGTCCTAATCACGCTGCTGTCTACTGTTTAGACCAACTAGCGATATTCGGATAAACTGTTATGTGGCATACGTCTGCCCAGACACCTACAGTGCTTCATTTTCTGGAAGGAATTAAGTATTGTGGAAAGCATTGTAGGTGTCTTGAATATACTTCGATATTTAATCCTTCAACGTCAGTTGCTGCATATTTCGTTATCTTCATTTTCCCGCTAAATTTCTGTTTCTTCCTGTAACGTGCGAAAGGGAAATAATTTTCCGCTGGCATAACTAGGGGACTGCTGTAGACATAACTGGTGGGTTGTTTTTTAAATTAGACCAATATTTTTAATTAAAAAGTGACGATACTCCTAAGCCGTCTTTTTTGCTGACGTATTCCACATTCGCTCCACTGAAATGCTACTGTCTCCTACTTAACCTACATACAAAAAAACTTCATACCTTTCTTTATGCACATCATCTTCATACTAAGGTTTTCTTTCCAAGGTCCTGTGACAGTTTGTGGGTGCTTAATAAAGCAAGTGCTCTGGGCCCTAGTGGTAAAGAGAAAGAGAAACGAATGAATCGTGATGAGGGTTAAGAAAGGAGAAACCAAGCTAATGACAGTCGTATTGCTAAATATATATATATATATATATATATATATATATATATATATATATATATACATACATGGGAGACAAAGAGATTGCATAGAGAGAAAGAGACAACGCTCAAAGACCACTATGTTTTATTCACGTTTTTCGATTGACAGAGTCAGACAGATCAGTGTGGAAGACAGCTATAAACAGGTGGAGTGGTGATTAGCATGGAGGAGCAATCCTATGTTAGAAAGAGTCAATGTAAGTAACAAGGAGAGTGGGAAGGAGAGCAGGAGAGATTAGAGAGAATTCTGACTCTCCACTATAATCTGAGTGTTTTAGGTGGAATCTGAAAGTGGGAGTAAGGGATGTGAGGTAAGGATTATCTGAGAGAGTGCCGAGGTGGAAGCTTCCTGAAGCTCCTCAAACCTTCGGACAGAAGAACTATGGATGAGGAAAGAGAGTCATTCTTTGTTTTACTGCAGCAAGAAAAAAAAAATTCAGTTCTCCACTGCCTGTCCTCATCTCACCACATCACGCTGCGCTGAGTGGCTATGTGGCTGCTTGTGCTGTGTGATGGGGCATATTGTTATAGCAGTTAGGATTTACTAAGAATATAATTTTTCTTTTTTATGACCTCTTAAAGACATTCATACAGAAACTCTTTGATGTACCTTGGTCTGCAACTCTGTACCAGCATAACAGGGTTAACATCATACACAAAACTGTTCTGAATGGACTGCGTAACATTTCAGTGCTGCACTGAGAAAAGAGGAGAGAGGGAGAGTTAATGCTCTGCAGTCTTCTCTCACCGTTTTGTGAACCTCAGCAAATAATCGTTCTGCCTTTAGCTTTCTCCTCCTGTCTTCTCCCACAAACCCTCTCCCTTTCTCTCTCCCTCCCTCATTCCCTTTCTCTTGTGCTATCCCTCCTCCCTCCTCATTGTTGGTGCTGGGCCCATATGGTAATAGAGGACTAGGGCATGAAAGCTAAAGCAGTGGACCACAGCAGAGCCCCATAAGCCATTCCATTTGTTGTGTAATGTTCAACGTGTCTCAGACAAGCCTCGGCTACTGTACACAAGAGACTGCCCCGCTCCCAAGTGGCTGTCAATCTTTGTAGTATAAATGCATTAAAACTCTACTTTTCTATATTTCAAGATAACAGGTATTTTCACCTACCGGTCATCATCTTGCGAGGTACTTATATGGAATACACCTGTTTGGAAAACAATCATCAAACTTGCAAACTTGTTTCAGCGCTAGCATCCTCAAACGCTCTGCCCTCACTGTGATCTGTTTGCTACTCTACCACATCATCTGCATGTGAAGCACCTGTAGTTCCTCGTTGTTGCATAGTCCCTTGAAAATTCTCCCTCCGTACAACCAGAATATCCGGTTAGTATGAGGATGCTGTTAGTGAGACAGTTTCCATGCTGCAGACTGATTACACCAGCATCATCGCTAGATGGGATATAGACAAGTAGCTTTAACTTGCTATGTTGAAGGGTAGTTCTAAGCATCCCTTTTAACAAATCTCTCCTCTTCTCTCATCCCACCCCCCTTCTCTCCCGCTCTCTTTGCAGGCTCCTCCTCCCCCCTCCCCTTTCCATCCTATCTCTCTATACCTCCCCCTCCCCCCGATCCTCTATGCTCAGTTCCGTGTGTGTCTCCTCTTTCAAAGGGCGCAAGGGTGGGAACAAGTCGTCCAACAAAGCATGTTACAGTGCCGACATGACTTGTCCATCAGACAGCGAGAAAATAGTGATCAACTGCGGGGGGATTCGACATGAAACGTACCGCAGCACACTCAAGACCCTGCCTGGGACACGTCTGTCCTGGCTCACTGAACCAGACGCCTTCAGTAACTTTGATTATGACCCCAAATCAGACGAATTCTTCTTTGATCGCCACCCCAACACATTTGCTTTTATTCTGAACTATTATCGCACGGGGAAGCTGCACTGTCCCGGTGACGTTTGCGGTCCACTCTTCGAAGAGGAGCTCGCTTTCTGGGGCATTGATGAGACGGATGTGGAGGCATGCTGTTGGATGAACTACCGACAGCACCGGGATGCCGAGGAAGCGCTGGACAGCTTCGAGACCCCCGAACCGGATCCACCAGAGGAAGACCCAGCACTGACGGGTGGTGCTGATGGGGACTTGAAGCGACTGTGCCTGCAAGAAGATGGGCGTAAGCCCAGCTGTTGGAGTGTTTGGCAACCCCGCATCTGGGCACTCTTTGAGGATCCGTACTCCTCCAAGTATGCCAGGGTGAGTGCACCAGCATGTCTCAGGGATTCAAAAAACATTCTAAACATTCACCACTCAGTTGATGACAACTGTAGGCAAGGAGCTACAAGTTTACTCATCCCAGATTTAATGTCATGGTCCATATGTGAGAAGTCAGATTTTATCATGATAGGTTATTAATTTTATAGACTTCAGGAGCCTAATACTTCTTGGCTTCTCGCTCTGTCCAACACTTTGTTCAATACTCTGTCCTCTCATCACTCCAGGTGATCTCCCCCTTTTTACGCGTTATTTGCCCGTTAATGTTTCATGCCTGCAGCATTCACACCACCCCCACTGGCACTTTCCCACGCTTCATTAAATCATCTTTTTTTTTTTGCAGAGAGAACTGGAGCACTCTTGCTCACTCGCTCAACTCTGCCGTTTTCACCACTTGCATCATTCGATCTTGATTAGCGCATGATCTGGCCTCTTGTGCTTTCTCTTGTACTATTGTTCTCTTATCTCTCTCTCTCTTTCACTCTCTCTATCTCTCTTTCTCTCTCTCTCTCTCTCTCTCTACCGTGCCGCCCCCCCGAACCAGGTTTCCACAGCTTTCTGATTTATGGACTCATCCTGAATGGTTTTCAGTTTTGAATATTTGAAATAAGTCTCTAGAAGATGTGAATTTTCACCTGACTCAGGTCTACAAGACTTCATTCGATTTTGGCACCTTATTAAATGAACTAATAACCTGTTGTGAATAGACTTTAGGTATTTGTTGTACCCTCACATTTATGCATAAACATATTAGTTCATGAACTATTTCCGAATGTTTGGTAGTTAGTAAAACATAACCCAGTTGTGCAAGTGAAATCCTGACAGAGAAAGCATTTGTAAATGTTTTACTTAAAAAACTGACCAGGAAAAAACACTCTAACAATTATACTTGTGTTATAGTTAATGAACATACATGCACCAATTATTAAAGGAGGCAGAAGCGGGTGGTCTTGACAACAGCAGGTGGTCATACAAATCCTAAACACAGCAGGGTGCTCATCAGTGCAAGAACAGTGCATTTGTGTCTGCTTACTCAACACGTACTTGCGAAGCACCTCATAGACCTGGATTGTAACTCATTCACATTTAGAGTTAAAATAAAATTGTCTACAAGAAGGCACTGAAACAGCTTTGGTGCTTCACATCAATCGCACTATGTGTCCTTGTTACCCTCACTGATCACTGTATTAAATTACATCTGTGTGAAAATGCATTGGAGTGCTTTGCCAAACTTTCAGCTGTGTCGTCTAATGACCAGAGTCTAAAAGCCACAGGAGTCATCTACCAGACTTCTTACACAAGACATAGAGGCTGTGTAGATGCAGGCTGGGCAAGCTGGTGCTCACTGCAGCTTGAACTACTGGTGCTCCTGGGCAGGGAGTGAGTAAGATCTTCACTCCTCTCCTGCTTCTTCAGGCATGGGATGTAAGTACTCCACTGAGATGAGCTCTTTGACAGGGTGGAACACTTGATCACCAAACTGGAGCAACGTGGAGTCAGAATGTGCTTTAAAAAAAGGGTGCCAAAGATCATTTGGAGCGCCCTCTGTCTGTCTCTCTCTCTCTCTCTCTTTCACACGCAGGCTAAGAGTTAGGACATGCATGACTTTGATCTGTACGAGGCTATGCGTGTCATCCCAGTAAAGCTGGGAGTGCAAGGTCTCTCCAGGGCTCAGCATACTCTGGTGTACAGCTGGAGTGGCTGTGGTGGGGGCCATCCTGGGTCTCTCATGCTTACTCAGCACCAGCGCTAGTATCTCCTTCTTAGCTCGGCTCACCAGGAGGGCCCTTACTGGCCAGGAGAAAGGCACTCCGCTTGGTTTCTTGCACACTCAAGTGCACACTCATTTCAGCTGCAGATCAGTTTTAGATGTGTTTTTAAATATTAAATCACGTGTGTTTTAAATCTTCTGATAACAACTTTTCAGTTGTAGCATATAGTTAGTGGTTCTATTAGTTGTCTCTTCCGAGCTCCTTCCCTCTTTTTTCTTGTTCTGTCTCTATTTTTCTCTCCCTCCCTTTCTATTTTCTTTCTTACTCTTTGTATATTTTATATTTCGTTTCTATTTATAGCCACTGAAAGAAATAAAACCTTCCTGTGAGTTTGGTTCTTGTGGATTAAGTTGTGGGTTTTTTTTGTTTGTTTGTTTGTTTGTTTTGCAGACTAGTGTGGATGAAAACAGCATATTGATCAGTTTACAGACTATGTTTATCTGGAGGATCTGAACATTGCTTTTCACTGAGTTACTCATAAAGTCCAAAATGACCATTGGAAAAATCACTTTTGTCTCACTCATTCTTATTTTTTTCTAATCGTTCAGTCCATGTGCGTTAAGGTTTAAAGCGACCGTCCAGCCGCTAGTGGGACGGCTCGGACACAGCAGAATTATATTTTATCCGTCACCTTTCTCTTGATCCTTTGCTATGTGAGCAGTTTTCGCTGTGGTTATTTTTCAAGCTGCATTCAAAAGTATTCGGAACCTGTAGCACTGTAGGACTATCTCACTCAGGGCGGCACGTGTACTAGTTTATTAGCGGGCTACGGTATGAGGGCAGAGCATCATGTTGCGATACTAATGATCGCTTGCATCCTCAAGCCCCCGCTTCTCGCCCTCTTTCCCTTTCTCTCTCTCTCCCCCTGTGCTATAGCGTAACACTGCGGCGTCTCGTACTAGCTGACTGGCGCTGATTTCTGCTGCAGCGCGCACGAGCCGTGTAACAGTTCAATGGGGGGGGGGGGGGGGGGGTTGGATGGGGACCTAAAAAGAGGTTGTGAGTTTGAGTTTGAGAGGAAGGAACTATATGTAAGTTTATAAGTCTGTTAGTCATTTATATGTTTTGTTTCAACGCGTGCGCGCTGCATTCTGTAAGTGCCGGCCCTTGGTAGTTGTCTGTTTCACCGCAGCACCGTAGCCACCTGCTCACGTGCTAGTTTTCACTGAGCGACGTTTCGTATTATCTTTATAATTCCCCCCACCATGCATCAGTTGCGAGTTCCTCTCCACCCCGAATCCCCACACTGCGACTGTGCCGGCGGTCGGAAGCCTCTTTGCTCCTTTGCTTCCTTGACCTCACGGCCACTCTGAGACGCAGTGCATTTCATTAAGAGCTGCTTGCTCGTAGCTGCCCATAAATCAAATGGATGCTACTCTCCAGGGCCCCTCTCACCGACAATGGGACGAAGGATGGGGATTCATTACTAATACCAGCAAAAAAGCACTTATCTACGTGCACGCTGTTTTTTGCTTGGTTTTTTTTTTAAGTTTTTTTTTTTTTTTTTTACTTAGGATTTTCGCCGGTTGATATGCTCGAGCTGTGGTCTTACGCGGAAATGTAAAGATTGGTATAAAATGTTTCATATTGTTCAGGTGGTCCAGGTAGTATCTAACCAAGAATCTTATGGTTTGGTCGCTTATTTGTCAAATCTATCCTGAATTTAAGACATTCATTTTTCGTTTGTTATTTTTACGTTATACACATATAACCCTTATTACAGCTCACCATCACGTTAGTGCCGGTGGACAATCAGCAACCCGTGGCGGTACAGCCGTTCGCGTACAAAAACCCATTCCCCAAGGATGAACAAACACTGAATGAACTTCAGAAACGCACTCGCAGAGTTCCTTGGCAACAGCCTGAAGTTCAAATAAATCGCTATACATCATTATCAAATTCTTCTTAGAGGCAAAAAGACCATGTGAGACCTAATTCATGTCAGACCTTAATGTTCACCAAATCACTAATTTATGCGCCTGTGAAATTTGTATTTAAAGCGGTAAATCTTTTTGCGTCAGAAATCATCGTCTGTTGACAGTTTCCAAGAAATACCTTGTAGCGTGGTTACAATGGGAGGGAGTTCCCTTGGAGGAATAACGCTGGAGGGGGTTAACCAAAACTGCTGCGCTGTAAAGTACCTCATTCGTTCTGTCCGTGGAAATCCCTTTGCTACAGACTGCGTATGACGAAACTGGACTACGAGGGCGTAGCTGTCCAGTGCTGAAAACAACGTTTCTTGGAATGTGTTAAGTTTGAGCGAAATTATTGGAAGAATGGTTTCAAATAATCAGTTGTTAATGCTTACAGCAGTTTACAGCGTACACCATTGCTTAAATGCAAGCCCGTCTAATTCTCAACCCAAACTGAATGTTCTCAACGATGATCTTTTTTCCCAGTAGTGTTTTTTATAGAGGTTTATTACACTGTTCACTGAGACTGAAAACGTGGAGTGCGCTTACATGCCTGATTCTGTTCTTTTGCCGAGTTTGTGTTGCCTGCGTTAAAAACAGCTTATTCCCTCTGTTTGGGGCTGTCTTCCCTGCAGGTGTTTGTAAACATTTAGTACCAGTGAATGGTGAACATTGGCGCCCAAAATAACCTTGCGCGTCAGAGCTCTGGGGTCTTTGCACATGAAAAGTGTGTCGCGCCTCTGTTGGGCACAGAAGGGTATCACTTCTCACTTCTTTGGCGAGATTTGGTTTATTCCGTACCAACCTGCGTTGGAAGGGCTTCCTAGGGGACAAGCTGAGAAAAGGCAACCATCAATTTGCAACGCGTAATATACGTTTTCTTAGATTGTGTATGCAAGGAAAACCACATTTCTGTAATTCTAGAATTTCATAAAATAATTTTCATTTCTGGCATGCATATAATAAAATGATAGTGTCATTTCTACATCAGTGGTTTTATGTTCCCTTCAACGACATAATCGTAGATACATATTTAATTACGTTTCGTTGTGCATTTGCGACAAGATGTATTTTCGAATGAGACCTATTTATGGGACAGTGCACGCACCTCTGTACTTCCCCCTCCTCTAACACCATCTACCAAGCTCTAAATATAGTACGAAAATGAGCCAGGGGACATGGGGCGAGAAGGCTCCTTTCTTACCGGCATCACTACTCCCTCCTCGTTTAGGGAACGCGGCTTATTCAGCTCGCGGATGCAGCATTATTTGATATGCTCCGTTTCCGATATCACAGATTCGCTTCTTGAACTGATAGTTGTGCACTGACGCTGTAGCAAGCATCTTCGAGGTGTGCGGCACCTCTTGCGCTTCCCGCCTTTCTCTGTGGCGTACTGCGGCAGCAGTGACAGTGCTTATCGGGCCAGACACAAGGCCAATACGCCGGCGAGAAAAGAACAGCATCGGCTGCGCTTGAATCGACAGTCGCAGTGTACGCTTCAGCTGCTGGCTTCCCTCCAGCGTACCGGTGAAAGAGTTCGTTAGACCTGCAGCCCTCTCTTGCAAACCCGACGACAATTCATCGGGGCATACCTGGTGTCTAGTCAGCGGTCATAAAGCCCTCGCGCAGTCTCAAGATCCCGCTTCATTTTAACCGTGACTATTACAGGCTGTAATCAGTGTGAAATTGCCTGCGCTGTATTTCTTATTAGGCAAACCGTTGTCAAAACGCACCTATCAAAAGCATGTTCCTAAACCGAACCTTCCCTATTAATTGCATACGAACACCACGCGACGCACTATGTTACTCCTGTCTTGCTCTCCGATACACGACCCCGTTTTCCTAGGGGTTACATACTCATATAATGAAACAGTTTTCCTTCGAGTATACACCGCTCGGACCGCCGGCTAAAATCGGGAAAATAGGACGAGTCGTTCACAATCCACATTTTAGGAAAGAAATGTCCATATTAATTTTTATCATAAGAGAAATACAAACATTTCACAACAGGTAACTGTGTGATGCCGGATAGAACCATAGCCGCAACCTTTCTCCCATAAGATTTGTACTACTGCTAAAATGATCATGAAAATGACAGTCCTCTCTCGCGACTATAACCGCACGAGAGACACTGGTATTGACAGCGAAAAATTGCAGGTATAGTAACCACGTTAGATTGCGAATAAGAATATGATCAATTACAACGGTTAGCCAGTAATTTTCCCAGGCAGACCACACCTTCAGTTCATCGACTGTGGTTTGAGAACCACGTTAGATTGCGAATAAGAATATGATCAATTACAACGGTTAGCCAGTAATTTTCCCAGGCAGACCACACCTTCAGTTCATCGACTGTGGTTTGAGAAGCAAATATAATACCGGACAGGAGGGAAAAAACACCTCGAACTTGAGCTGCGTTTCTGAGCAGCTAGTGCTTCCCTCTGCATAGCCGGACATCCCTTGCTGAAGATAGAGAGCAGAATGTAGGAGTCAGAGGAAAGGTAATGTGAATGCGTCACAGTGAACATTACGGGCTAGGAGGTATTATACAGTATGAGCTAGGGTATGCGCACAAGCTCTTTCTGTCTTCCTCTCTGATTCTTTTTTTCTCAGGTGCTCTCCCAGTAGACTTCTTCAAAAGAGTACTATGAACTGATCAGAAAGAGGAGTGTGAGAGTGAAAGAGATAGAGATGGGAGGGAAACTTGTGGAAGTAACACCATAGACCTCAATGCTCAGAATGTTCTTCCTAAAGCAGATCAGTAGCATTTCAGCATCCCTGCACCGACCCACCCCTATACTGTAATTTAGGCCATTAATCTTAGCTTCAAAGATTATATATTGCTTGTGTGTATGTGTGCTGGAGAAGAGAAGGAGGAGGAGAGTAAGCAACTCATGAAACGACACTGCAGCATGCTGGACAGAGGGGGGGGGAATGAAAGAGGAAAAGGAAAAGACAGTGAGATAGAAAACCCACTGCAGAAGCAATGGAGAAGTGAAGAAGAATGAAGATAAGGAGGTGGAGGAGCAGAGGTGGAGTGAGCATGGATGGAGGCAGTAATAGAAACATGGAGAAGGAAAAGTGGCTCACCTGAGATTGGAATAAAGAAGTGAAGATGGCCAACACCAGTCAGTTTAACAGCCTGAATCAACTGCCAGACAGCCTGCCTGGGAACTCCTGCAGTAGGGATTTCTGAGCAGGCCATGTTGGAAGAAAAACAGCAGACAGTGCCCAGTGCAGGAAAAAGTGATGGTTAGCCCTGGTGTATCAACCATGATTCCAGTTTTTCCCAACAGAAGATCTGCTTTCCTGAGTTGTGTGTTGGTTTATTCTTATTACCCTCAAGCATAAACATAATTTAGTCAAATAATGCAGTTGTGCATGTTAATGTGTGTGTGTGTGTGTGTGTGTGTGTGTGTGTGTGTGTGTGTGTGCTCGTTTGGGTGTATAGCCAGGTGTTCTGCTTCTTGTGTGTTCTGTGTCTTGTGAATCTTACTTGTTCTGTGTTAACACTGCAGATGTATTAGCCCATCATTCCTTATTTTTGATGCACTGCAGTAAAGTCCAAGCATCCCGAACAAGGAAACTAAAGTGTTATTAGACAGCATCCATTATCATGTATATTACACTATGTATGTCTACAATGCATACTCTCAGTGTTAATGATGTAGGTTTGGAGCTTGTCCTGTATGGGCATGGCTAGGCATGTATGGGTGGAACTTGTCCTGTAGGGACCTTGAAGTTGGTTTGGCACTTTCTGAAGTGGGGAGCTGGTATGGGCGAGACAGACTGATTTAACTGCCTTTAAGCTCCAGTAAATGGAAGCTTTCATTATCAGGCTAGGTAGGTACATTTCTACACCTGAAAACAAGTGTAACAGAGTGACTACACAATCATGAAATCAAGTAAAGTCATAGTGGATTGTGGTGTTTTGGGTCTTGCCACTTCATTGGAATATTTGTTTTACATTTATAACATCAGAATTTCTGAGCTGCCATGGCCTGTCATCGAGATGAGCACAAGGCTGTATGAGGGGTAGCCAGTCACTGCCTTACTGCCACTAATAGATTTCAGATGCCACCAGCATCCCTGCACCAGTTCACTGTACTGGGCTTTTATTTTCACTTACCAATCTTTTTTCCCTACTGTATTAAAGAAATAAAGGCATGGGTTAGATGCAATATTTTATCATTAATATGAATTTAGTGATTGTTAGGTGACCATAAATCATTTCAACAAGTAAATGAATATCTTTAACTAGTGCTTTAACTAGTCTCGGATGCTTTTCCCAGTGCTGCCCCACCAACAAAATCATCAGTGTGTGAAAAAGTGCCATTACACAGACCAAACAGGAAATAGTGATCACACTCACTCAAACCTTCACTTGCAGAAAGCTGGCATTCCAAACTACAGTGACGCAGGAGTACAAATCTCACTGCCTTCATAGAACAGGAACGATATTATGATAGTTGTATTTGTTATTATAATCTTTTTTTCTTTTCGTTTTTGGCTTGGATGGTGTCAGTATGCAGATCTCTGTGTTTTGTTGGCTAGAGGACCTGATCTTGCTGCTCACTGCTGAGGAGAAGAGGCCTTCTATTCCACTCTGCCCTTCACGTATACTGAAGCAGTAATTTAAAGCAGGCGCACACAGACATGAGCTAGATAGATGGAGAATCATAGTGACAGTGGGCGGCTTCAGAGCTCCCTCGTCTTCCATAACAGGCTGGAATCCCTCAGCAATGGTGTGGTTTTATCAGTGAGAGAGAATACTCCATTTATAACCATTAAACTCACTGGGCAAAAGCATTTCTCTCTTTCTTGCTCACACATTTTATCTATTTATCTATCTATCTATCTATCTATCTATCTATCTATCTATCTATCTATCTATCTATCTATCTATCTATCTATCTATCTATCTATCTATCTATCTATCTATCTATCTATCTATCTATCTATCTATCTATCTATCTATTAATTCTCTGAAACATGGAGTGCAAACACACGTGCATACCCACACACACACACACACACACACACACACACACACACACACACATACACTCTCCCTGTTTTTACCTACTCTTACCCATACATAATGTGGCTTTCAGGTACTTAACAGTGTGATATTTGTGTGTTTGTGCTCATGTGTGCTTGTGTGTGTGAATATCTTTAAGAGCTGCCGTGTCTGCTTGTTTCTCAATGCACTGATTTGAAAGGGGTCCATCCACTCTGACCGTAATTAATCTTTTAAAGTGCTGAGCTGGGAGAGAGAGCTCTGACACTGCTACATCTCACTACTCCTTCTGTGTGTGTGTGTGTGTTTGTGTGTGTGTGTGTGTGTGTGTACTCTTCCGTGTGTGAGGAAGTTCGGGTATACCTTAAACATCAACTGAATTTTGTAATTAACTGTTGAGTCGAATCAGATGCATTTGAGTGGGGAAATCACCAAGCTGTACTGCAGTCCAGGCAGTCAGGACCGGAGCTGGCTCTCAGGTGTTCTGATCCTCTTAGCTTCTGCAGTGTGTCCCGTCTTCATATGCAGTGTGTCTGCGCAGCTGAGCATGTGGAAATGTTGATGTGCATTTCAAGTCTTGCTCTGGTGTGTGTGACTTTGCACCATAGCTCTTATCTGGTATCATTTATGAATGGGGTTTTCACTTGGAGTAAAGTCTCAAATGAAGCTACTTTATAATTCCAGCCTATAACTCAAAGAGTAGGAGTGCACTGCCAAGCACTGAGAGAGAGAGAGAGAGAGAGAGAGAGAGAGAGAGAGAGAGAGAGAGAGAGAGAGAGAAAGAAAGAGAGAGAGAGAGAAAGATGGAGAGAGTGTGAGAGAGAGCTGGACATTGAGAAAGAGTGAGAGACCAAGAGCAAGAAAGAGAGAGGTCAGTAGATGCAGCGAGCAGGCTGAGAAATGGGAAAAGATGAGGGTGAACTGATAGTGAGAGCAGAGTGAAGGAGCTCAGAGGAGAAAGCGGTGCAGAGGAGATATTTGCAAGGACAAAGGCATACACTACACTGCAGTCATCAGTTTCAAGCGCTACGCAGAAAGAAATGCAAAGCTATGTGTTTCCTTGTGTGTGCATTTCTACATACCGAAGAAGGAGAGTGAGAGAAAGTATGAATCAGATCAGCTCTGTCAGTGTGTGAATGAGAGGGAGACAGAGAATGCCCGTGGGTGTGAGGGCGGGAACACTGTAAGTACTCTACACCAGTCATTATGAACCAGGATGTACAGAACACATGTACAGTTTCACATGGTGCTATGCAATCTGGCTAATGGAAAATAATATTTTAATACATTTTACAATGTATAATCCTGACCAAAATAGATACAGGGAAATAACAACATTGTTTTATACACATTGTTTTATACATTTTTTTAAAATAAAATTTTGAAATGAATGCAGTGTTGTGCAGACCCATATCCTGTGCTTATTAATGTTTCTGTGTTAACTGTTGTATTATACACTGCAGATGTATTACCTCACCATTCCTTATTTTTGATGCAACGCAGTAAAGTCCAAGCATCCCGAACAAGGAAACTAAAGTGTTATTAGACAGCATCCATTATCATGTATATTACACTATGTATGTTTACAATGCATACTCTCAGTGTTAATGATGTAGGTTTGGAGCTTGTCCTGTATGGGCATGGCTAGGCGTGTATGGGTGGAACTTGTCCTGTAGGCACCTTGAAGCTGGTTTGGAACTTTCTGAAGTGGGGAGCTGGTATGGGCGAGACAGACTGATTTAACTGCGTTTAAGCTCCAGTAAATGGAAGCTTTAATTATCAGGCTAGGTAGGTACATTTCTACACCTGAAAACAAGTATAACAGAGTGACTACACAATCATGAAACCAAGTAAAGTCATAGTGGATTGTGGTGTTTTGGGTCTTGCCACTTCATTGGAATATTTGTTTTACATTTATAACATCAGAATTTCTGAGCTGCCATGGCCTGCCATCGAGATGAGCACAAGGCTGTATGAGGGGTAGCCAGTCACTGCCTTACTGCCACTAATAGATTTTAGATGCCACCAGCATCCCTGCACCAGTTCACTGTACTGGGCTTTTATTTTCACTTACCAATCTTTTTTCCCTACTGTATTAAAGAAATAAAGGCATGGGTTAGATGCAATATTTTATCATTAATATGAATTTAGTGTTTGTTAGGTGACCATAAATCATTTCAACAAGTAAATGAATGTCGTTAACTAGCATTTGTCATTGTACCTCATCAACTTGATTTTTAATCACATCTCAGATGTTTTTCCTAGTGCTGCCCCACCACCAAATTCATCAGTCTTTGAAAGTGTCATTACACAGGCCAAACAGGAAAGAAAAATCACACTCACTCAAACCTTCTTTTTTGGTTGATTCCACCTTGGATGGTGTCAGCATGCAGATCTCTGTGTTTTGTTGGCTAGAGGACCTGATCTTGCTGCTCACTGCTGAGGAGAAGAGGCCTTCTATTCCACTCTGCCCTTCACGTATACTGAAGCAGTAATTTAAAGCAGGCGCACACAGACATGAGCTAGATAGATGGAGAATCATAGTGACAGTGGGCGGCTTCAGAGCTCCCTCGTCTTCCATAACAGGCTGGAATCCCTCAGCAATGATGTGGTTTTATCAGTGAGAGAGAATACTCCATTTATAACCATTAAACTCACTGGGCAAAAGCATTTCTTTCTTTCTCTCTTTCTTTTTCTCTTTTCCTGTCTATCTATTTATTATGCAGTTCCCTGTAACATAGAATGTACACACGTTTTACCTGTTCATGTCCATACATAATGTGACTTTGAGATACATCAAAGTTTTTTATGATTCCCTAAGATTGATTTTGAAAACAGGGCTAATTTTGTCAAAACATTAACACACAATTCATACAAACAAGAGCACCTCAGCTCTTTGGCAAAATGAAACACATCATTCAAAACTACACAATACATTTTGTCACCGTATAGCACACACAGGGTTGATATGATCTGATTCTGTTTGAACCAGTTACACACTGCTGTGCTCTAAAGCAGTTAAGAATTCTGCTTTTCTAATGACAAAGTCTGGGTTTGTTTTTTAATGGATATTGTGTATGAATATATTAAAGAAGTATATGAATATATTAAAGAAACAACACAGAAGACCAGTATTGCACATTCATACATTTATATTTTGTAAAATGAGTCAAAAAATTCAAGCATTTCCAAGGGTTGAATTTTGCACTGAATCAGAACATATTCTAAATACAATGTAGTACATAAACACAACAAAAACATTTGTAACAAAAGCATGAGTTGTAACAACTTCATCTCTGCCTAGCTGGATCATAGCACTTTGTCCACATGACAGGCTATGTCCTCTCTTATAAGGGAAGAATCTCACTGAATGACAAACCAATCCTTGCACAGGTCCTGCATCAGTCTGGTGGCAGGCCTCTTCCACAATTTGAATGAGGGGTGTTCTGACATATGGCTGGAGATCTTAAACTTTCCACCACCATGCCAAAAATAACTCCTCACTAGGATATGGTGGGAGGTATTAGAATGAAAATTGTGGATGCTGGTGAAACTAGTTTTGGACCACAGCAGATCTGTGTCAAGATACATTCTAACAGATGACAATGTATCTCATCTGCTCTGTAACCCTTTGGTCTTTTGCTGTGGTGGTGCATAGTCTGTCTAAAAATGTGAGCATGTGGGCCATGTTGTATGGACCCAAGTTGGCATGGTGATGAAAAACCCCGTTCTGCATGATGTTACCACCACAGAGACAAAATAGCCCTGTACATGTTAATGTTTCTCCTTCCTTTTTTTCAGGTTAAAGCCAGTCTGATCTAAGTAGAAAAAATAATGTGGGACTGTATCATTATCCCTTTACAAAACTCTGAAATAATGAAGCATTGGGTAGTTCAGTATAGGCCTACTCTAAAGTTATAAAATTTTACATCTAAATTTACAGGTTCTGTGTGCAGTGTACTGAAGTGTACATTACTTATCTTCACATGTTCATATTGCACATCTTTTACTCTATCAGAATTTCAACACTGACATACTGATTGAAAATAATGAAAAGTGTGTGAAATCTGTTTGTTTGAAATACTCTAACCCATATCATATTATTGGCCAAAAGCATGTTTACGATAGCGCCTTTGAGAATATGGCGCAGCCTTTTCTTTGACATTCTCAACCCTCAATCCTGTGGAGGCTAATCAAAATATATGAAAAATGTCACAAGACAGCATACAAGGTATTCTTTCAAACATGGAATTCATTGACTGGGTAACTAAAAGGTACTGCTGTAGTGCATACAGTAAGCTACATTGTACTGGGTTTACTGTGGACAATAGAACAAGAATGTTGCCTTTCACCTGGGCTCTTCTCAAAATGTCAGATTTGCTCTTTCAACAATATATTTTGGCTGAACTCTATCCAGCTTCTCTCCATGGCAACTCATGGTTTACAACAAAG
>NC_137499.1:33999490-34136990 GCF_041902795.1 Electrophorus electricus
TTGAGAACTCCAGTGATTATCACAGCCCAAACTATGATCTGAGAACAGCATGACATGAATGTTGCTCTGAGCTCTTGACTGAATTTCACAACTGCATCTCTGAACTGAGAACAGCCTGAGGTGTACTTTGCTCTGAGCGTCACAAGAAGTGCCCCCCAGATCAGGTGTTACGATTTCAGCAGATGCGCCCCTTCACTTCACAGCTGACCTCTCTGCAAATAGTCCCCCATGTCCTACATTACCTTAGCATGTCTACACAGTCTGTTCTGACTCCATTTTGTGTCAGCAAAAATCCCGCCGTGACCCTGGTTTCCCTTTTTTCAATCTGTTTTCTGTGGCCTCATGTGCCACTACTGTTGCATGAATACTAATAAGTTTCAAATTGTCAGTTTTGTGGATTTCACCTTGTCATAACAAGCAGCAATGTATGTATAAATATGGAGACGTTTGAATTAGTGCAAAAGTATTTTATATTTATTATTGATACTTTTACTTTTACAAAAAAAAAACTTTTTACTTTTACAAAAAGAATTGTCTAACATTTTAATATGTGCACTAATACCTGCTTTTGAGATGTGAAGTGTGTAGTAGAGAATACCTCTCTCTCTCACTGTCTCTCTCTCTCACCCACAAAAAAACAAACAAAAAAAACCCACTCTCCTGTGTTGTGTGTGTTTGTGTGATATAGGATATTAACAGAGCAGATCTTGGGTAAAGGGAAACAGTTGGAGGATGATGTGCTTCTCCTCCTCACAGATAGAGGGTGCTGTCCTCCATGCTCAGTGCAGCTCACACTGTTCAGCCCTACAGATCTCCCTTGCAACATTCCTCTGAGCCCACTCCAAACTCCTCTTCCTTCACCCTCTCTCTCTTACAACTCATTCCCACTGTCATAGGGAAGTAAACCTTTGCCTGACCTTCCGAGGCATGCATTCTTGAATAAACCCTTAACTCTGACACACTCATACATACACTCACACACACGTGAACGCACACCCACCTAGTAGAACATATGCGATCTGAGAATGTGCCAGTGTTCTTTTCAAAAAACGTTTTTACAACCAGTCAACTGGCTAAGACGTACGACATGACACATGTTCGCACTCAGACCCAAACACTTGGACTGTTGTGGAATGTAAATGTGCATGCCCTCATAAAGAATTCTTAATCCATAGACTATGTGTCATTTTCAAGTGAATGATAACCAACCAAGTCACAGCTTTTTACCTGTAGCCTTTGGCTATTTGTGCCAGGGTACAATGAACTCTCAGAAACATTTCCTCTGTACGTCTGCATGTAAAAAACAGCTAAAAATTGAAGCCAAATCAAACATTATGTCATAGTTTGTAGGCAAACTACAAACCATAACTCTGAGAGGACAGATGTCATGTTCCATTGTACATGTGCCTAGAATCTACTATTCTATGAGGACAGCAGTAGCAGGTAGCACAATAGAACTCCAGAGAGTGAGACAATTAGTGCTGTGTCTTGGTGATAGGCTGATTAGTGTATGTTTTTTCATTGCTCTGTGATCTGCTCTGTAGTCGTTCAGGGTTCGTTCAGGGTTCGTTCAGGGTCAGTTTCTGGTCTCTTCCTCAGGCCTTCATTTTTGGTCTGATAGATTAAGTTATGGTCTTATACCTATGGCCTTAGCGTTACGGAGAACCATCTCAGAATCATCTCAGAATCATCTCAGAGTAACAGTGTAATGCATTATTAGGTTCAGCACACATCTGACATCCTGCCCTTAAATTTTACCTGATGGTATGAAGTTTTACCTCAGTGTTTGAAATGATCTAGTTGTTGGTTTGCTTTACATTCATATCTATGCGCAGCCACTGTATACATATCGCAGAACAAAAGTTGTCATTCATGTAGGAGGTTTTCATGCCTGATCAAGCATGCTGATCGTCTAGTGGTTAGTGTGTGTTGGCCAGCCTCACCATATTTACACATCATTCTGCTACTCATAAGTAAATATATACACAAAGATAAAAAAAATAAAAACTAGACAAAAATGAAAGGTTATAAGAGGAGAGGAGAGGAGAGGAGAGGAGAGGAGAGGAGATCATTGTCCAATGCAGAAGGGGAGGGGTTTGGAGCACAGTGAGGGTGTAACAGAAAGGGAGGGAGGGGACAGAGCAGCAGTAGAGCAGGAGGATCGGGAGTCCTGCACAGGACAGCTACACAGAAAACAGCACCAATGAAAATGAGGATTATCAAGGAGAAGCCATAGATGAATAGAACAGGAGGTGGAGACAGAAGAGGAGAGGGAGAAGGAAGGATGGGGGAGAGGAGTGTGAGAGAGAGGAGGAACTGTGCATATGAGTGTATCAGAGCCCATTCCTCAGAACCACCAATCAATCCACATTTTTTGCTCTGAAAGCCTTGTTTGTTGTAACTTATCTCTACCTGTGTCAGACAGTAATCTACCACATGCAAACTACTTTTCTTTTTGCACTGTATATTTTAAATATGCCCAGCTGATGCCGTCTTTGTCTCTAAAGAATAAAACTGTTTTTGTGGAAATAGCAGGACATGCAGACTAAGAGGCAAGAATGAGCTGGTGTGTGTGTGTGTGTGTGTGTGTGTGTGTGTGTGTGTGTGTGTGTGTGTGTGTGTGTGTGTGTGTGAGCACGCGTGTGTGTGTATGTGTGTGTGTGTGTGTGTGTGTGTGTGTGAGCACGCGTGTGTGTGTATGTGTGTGTGTGTGTGTGTGTGTGTGTGTGTGTGTGAGCGCGCGTGTGTGTGTGTTTGTGAGCGCGTGTGTGCGTGTGTCTGCTGCAGCAGTGCTTGGAGAGAATGTTTGGTGCAGTGATCTCTGCGAGTTTAGGAATGTTGGCTGTGATTTTATACTGAAACTCCAGCTGCAGGTGCACCAGAAGGCTAATGCTAACACGCTTTCACGTTTTCTGCCTCAGAATGCACCACTTTGTATTTACCACTGATGTCCTGTATGATACGAAAAAATATCTGTGTTGGCTAGTAATACACAACGGTGCATTGATCTGTGAAATCTTTGGGGTCTACTATTCCACTATTTTTACCATTTGAAACTGCCCACCAAACACTTCTTACGGTGGGAATCTAGCTTGCATTTTCCAAACAGCTAATACAGACAAAAAACAAACAAACAACAAAAAACCTTGCATTTAGACTTCAGCACATGCTCTTATCCAGAGTGACTTGCAACACTAATTTTAGCTAGTACAAATAACTTAGTTATTTACTCTAGAATGACCATGCTGGGTGTGCAGATGCTATTGTGCTGATAGTGGCACATAGTTATTTTTTCAGACAACGTGCTTTGTTGAAAGTGACTACGCTTGCTAATTATCTGACCTGCAGTATCCTATAGTCAAGGGTAGATTTATTACAGCTTTACCCATCAGTACCTATTGGTGATCTATTTAACTCTCTGTCTGTGGTGTAGTGTGGTGGACCAGGAAAACTGGTCTGAAATTGTGTACTCGCATACTATACTACCAACTGTAGTATGACTGAAGTAAATGAATTTGAAACTCAGATACTGATTATGACCAAAACAGAATGTAGTGTTCAGTTTGTGACCAAAACAAATTACTCCAGTACAGAGAGCTGCTATCATGGTGTACAACATCCCACAGTGCAACAAGAGCATTCCCAACATTCCTTTAAAAAATCCAGATAATTAGCAAGAGGTGAACAGTGCCAATGACTAATAAAATTGTGACTATAATGTATACATTTAAATGCTGCAAGAAAAATAAAAATATTGTAGCTGGAATTGTTGCTACTGTGATGATCATCATGAGGTTACCACTAAATTAGCATTAAATTGCAAAGGATAACTGATAGCTAAGAAGATAAAAGTCATTCAGGTAAATGACCTCTAAAAATGCTAGCTTTATACAGCAGGAGAACTCTGTAAACTTTATATATAGGGCCAAGTTAAATTTATTTTTAAAATGATCTTGCTACAAATTAAGCAGTCTCCCTCTGCCAACTTTACCTCTCTAAGGGGGAATTGGTCACATGTGTAAGACAGTATTTGTAAGCCAGTGTAAAGACCATGCTAGTCCCCCCTACCAGGGACATCATTAGGGATGGGTTCCAAAACAGAGTGCTTTAGCATGACTGACACTTTAAAAGTTACGCTGCAGTATCTGCCAGGATCTGTCAGTAAGCACGAAAACAGATGATGATTTCTGCTGATTTTACTTTCTTCTGTTTCTTTCTTAACTCTTCTGGTCTCTATACAGTTTCTATAGAATTGTTTGTGGGCAAGCCATCTAATGACTGCGTACTGATCTCTGCTATTTTCTTTTAAAGTCAGTGTTGCACTTAATTAACAGTAATAAAATTTTAATGCTTATCCACTCAACACTGGCTGTTCTGCAGGAAAACATTTTGTGGCTAAAAAAAGCCCCAGTGATGCACTTGCTGCCTGACTTTCTTTTCTGGCCTGGTGTCATGGATACTCTTCCATTGACTGAAATCACCCATGCGATTGATCGCTTACACAAAGTCTCATGTGGTTGTCATACTCATGTGCCAGACTGAAATTAATTGAAAAGTATTTTCTAATCATAAGAGGTTTTAGCTCAGCAAAGTGATACATTTGGTCAAGGTACAGTTCAGATAGGAGCAGTTAGCTAGCTAACTAGTTCATTTCACATGCGGGACCATCTGGGCACAGTCCTTTTCAAAGGATGATGTCGAGAGAGGACCTATTAAGTAGTTCTGGCTAGGCACCAACCCAACTGCTAAACAATTTTTGCTGCAACAGATTCTGACATTGAGATACATCACCCAATGGGAAGAAAGATGAGATCCTATTTCCAGCTTATGTTTCCTATTGATGAGGTAGTATCTACATTTTAAACCAAGCTTCCTGATTAGTAGTTAAACTGAGTAGAGACTTAGTGTTGATAAATGAAACATTTAATTTTTTAATGTAGGGTAACATAATATAGGCCTAGAAGCTACATTTGGCCTGTTAGTAAAGAGCAAAAAGATTCGAGGGTACTGGCTGATAAAGAGACAAAATTGTTCATGGGGGCTTTTTTGTTGGGCAGTTTCTTTTGATTACTCTTTGTAACTAGCAGAGGTGGCATCTGCCATTAGGTGCCTTCTGTGTAGTTAAGTTACTTTTACCATGTCGCTTGTCCTGCAACTACTTTGAAAGTTAGCTTCTGCGTTGTTGTTGTTTTTTTAGAATAGTTTAGCTGACTGCATTCTTAACATAAAAATGCTTAGCAAATTCAGTTTGTTACACATTTTATATAATCAACTTAGTTTGGAATTAATAAATTAACTTGTATACAGACAAACTAATAAATATTACAATTTATAAAATATTACAATCAGTGATGAAAACTGATTTAAAAATCAGTTGTTTTTGGTTTTTAAGGTGGCTGTTGGAATGACAGGTGCTAAAACCATGTAGTGCATGCAGGTGCCGGGTGCTTGGCCCCAGGGCTTTGGTGCAATACCCTCTGGTAGCACGTCTTCCAGCTTTGAGGGGCATTAGAGAGCTGGAGCACAGAGCTTGTTTCAGAAACCTGTCAGCGTGTTGGGACCCGCTCATCCTTTAAATGCTTAAACTCAATCGTATTCTCAGGTTTCTCAGCGCATGTAAGGAGTCATCATGCTGTCAAAAATGTGACAAAACCGAGACCCCATCTACAGTCAGAGGTCTGAGCACACGGAGCATGCTAGACCTAGTCTACTGCAGTAACTGGGTGCACACGAAGATGTGCGCTCATAACACGTCAAACACCCAAGACTCCCGCAGACCGAGAGTGGGCGATTTCTTGAGCTCACGCGTATCTGGAGCAGGCTGTCCGTGTGGTGTGAAAACGACGTTGGCGGTGATGGCGTGTCAGATCGACACACAAACGGGCGCTTCATCAGAATTTTGAGGCCATGACGAGATGAGATGGGCTCGTCAAATTAGTTCATGCTAATCGGGTTGGGGAATTGGTTTATTCTCCCAGGATGTCTCAGTCCTTCATTTGACTGCTGTTCATCCATCATGGGAGGATTGACCTGACTGCTGCTATTTGAGAAACGTCCTTAAAGATGTGACTTTTTAGGTGCTTCTATCAAATGTTTAAGTATTTAAGTAACTCTCTCTCTCTCTCTCTCTCTCTCTCTCTCTCTCTCTCTCTGTCTCGCTCTCTCTCTCTCTCTCTCTCTCTCTCTCTCTCTCTCTCTCTCTTTCTCTGTGTGTGTGTGTGTGTGTGTGTGTGTGTGTGTGTGTGTGTGTGTGTGTGTGTGTGTGTACACGCCTGCCTCTGTGGCACATGTGAAATGGATCGTGTGTTGGAAATACTCGGAAAGATTATTAATGCTTGTGATGATTATTAAGAGATAGCACAGTAATTCTGCAAACATCTTCAGTGAAGATTGCAGATTAAAGTGGCCTGCAGTAAAGACAGCCCATCCACCACCCTGGTCTGCATGTGCATGTTGTATGGTGCAGCATTGGGACACATGCTGAGGTGAACAAATTGTATTGATTGCAGGTAACAGGGGGGACATTCTAAATAAAGGAACGTGGTCAAACTGGCTGATCAATGCACACCTATCTGCAGGAGTGCCGACACAATATCATCTATACAGGATGGAGTCTGCGCTTGTCGCAACCTGCTATAACTCAGTGCTGTAACACACTCACGTCCTCTCTCTATATCAGTGCCCCCCCCCCCCCCCCTCTCTGTTGTAGGCATGGCCAGGTGTGTGTTTCTTTTGCCATGCTTAGCTTCCTAGCTATTTTTTTTTCCATTTCCATCTTATTTCCATCTTAGCCTCAGTGTCTCGCTGGTCTTTTTCCTCGCTCTGACGCTGCATTCAAGGTCTTCACACCACATTAACGCACAAGCACACATGCGGACACTTGAAACGATTGTGGTATCTGGCGCCCCCTGTCTGCAGAATGATGCTAAGTTCAGGTTTCAAATTGCCTCTGCAATGGCTTAAAACACGTAAAAGCAGGACTTTCTGTTTGTGTGAAAGTTCTTTCCTCTAACAGTATAACATGTTTATAATCTGGGATATATATTCACTAAGGTATCTTTATTATATTAATAAGCACTGGGTAATCCTGGTAAAAAAAAAAAAAAATGCAATAAAGAGAAAAATATAAAGCTAGCCCAGTAAGGCCCAAAGATTTTATTATTTTCCGTGTCTGCTTTGGTGTGAAAACCATCATTAGCTTAATGGCTTTATCTCAGCAAACAAAGATGACTGGCCTGGTATTGGACTTGTTTCACAGAAGTCTAATGCTAAAACCACTGATGTTGACAGCATAATTTTGTCCAGTACTAGGCCTTTGCCTGTGGCGGAGGACCAGATACAGTGACTGAGTTTTGCTTTCACTGCTCTCTGTTTACTTATCTCTTCTGTTATCTCTGCCCCTTTCTTTTTCCTTCTCTCTCTCTCTCTCTCTCTCTCTCTCTCTCTCTCTCTCTCTCTCTCTCTCTGACTGTCTGTCTCTCTATATCTCTCTCTCTCTCTCTCTCTCTCTCTCTCTCTGACTGTCTCTCTCTCTCTCTCTCTCTCTCTCTCTCTCTCTCTCTCTCTGACTGTCTGTCTCTCTCTCTCTCTCTCTCTCTCTGACTGTCTCTCTCTCTCTCTCTCTCTCTCTCTCTCTCTCTCTCTCTGACTGTCTGTCTCTCTCTCTCTCACTCTCTCTCTCTCTCTCTCTCTCTCTCTCTGACTGTCTGTCTGTCTCTCTCTCTCTCTCTCTCTCTCTCTCTCTCTCTCTCTCTCTCTCTCTCTGACTGTCTGTCTCTCTCTCTCTCACTCTCTCTCTCTCTCTCTCTCTCTCTCTCTCTCTCTCTCTGACTGTCTGTCTCTCTATCTCTCACTCTCTATCTCTCACTCTCTCTCTCTCTCTCTCTCTGACTGTCTCTCTCTCTCTCTCTCTCTCTCTCTCTCTCTCTCTCTGACTGTCTGTCTCTCTCTCTCTCACTCTCTCTCTCTCTCTCTCTCTCTCTCTCTCTCTCTCTCTGACTGTCTGTCTCTCTCTCTCTCTCTCTCTCTCTCTCTCTCTGACTGTCTGTCTCTCTCTCTCTCACTCTCCCCTTCCCTGACCCTCCTTTCCTGCTGTCTTTTGCTCTGTCCAGTATGTGGCATTCGGTTCCCTCTTCTTCATCCTCATCTCCATCTCGACGTTCTGCATGGAGACACATGAGCTCTTCAACACCATCCACAACAGGACAGAGAACGTGACGGTGGGCAACGTGACACGGGAGGAGGTGACCTTCGAGGTGGTGACGGACAGATGGCTAACGTACGTAGAGGGCGTGTGTGTCATGTGGTTCACCATCGAGGTGTTCACGCGTGTCATCTTCTGCCCGGACAAGGCCGAGTTCTTCAAAAGCTCGCTGAACATCATTGACTTCGTGGCCATCCTGCCCTTCTACCTGGAGATGGGACTGAGCGGCCTCTCCTCCAAAGCGGCAAAGGATGTGTTGGGCTTCTTGCGTGTGGTGCGCTTCGTCCGGATCCTGAGGATCTTCAAGCTGACGCGCCACTTCGTGGGCCTGCGTGTGCTGGGCCACACGCTGCGTGCCAGCACAAACGAGTTCCTCCTCCTCATTATCTTCCTCGCCCTGGGCGTGCTCATCTTCGCCACCATGATCTACTACGCTGAGCGCATCGGTGCAGACCCTGCCGACCCCACGGCCAGCGCCCACACCACCTTCAAGAACATCCCCATTGGCTTCTGGTGGGCTGTGGTCACCATGACAACGCTGGGTTATGGCGACATGTACCCGGAGACATGGTCAGGGATGCTGGTGGGTGCGCTGTGTGCCCTGGCGGGTGTGCTCACCATTGCCATGCCTGTGCCCGTCATTGTTAACAACTTTGGTTTGTACTACTCACTGGCCATGGCCAAGCAGAAGCTGCCTAAAAAGAAGAACAAGCACATTCCACGTGCACCGCAGCCTGGATCGCCCAACTACTGCAAGCCCGATGCCCTCGCCATGGCCACTGCATCGCCACACAGGATCATGGGTAACGTGCTGGGCGGAGATTGCCCCTTAGCACAGGAGGAGATCATAGAGATCAACCGTGCAGGTGTGTGTGTGTGTGCGTGTGTGTGCGTGTGTGCATGCGTGTGTGCATGCGTGTGTGTATGCGTGCGCGCGTGCGTGCGTGTGCATGCGTTTGTGTGTGCGTGTGTGTGCGTGTGTCTGTGTGTGTGTGTGCGTGTGATACACAGCATGTATGTGTGCATGTGTGTTCCTTCATACACTAGATTTACCCAGAGTATTTTTTTTTTTATTGTGTGTGTGTGTGTGTGTGTGTGTGTGTGTGTTTTAAGGACACTCCTAAACAGGCTAGTGGATGTCAGCCCTGAATGTCTGAATGTCTGACAGTGAAAAGTGTCATTAACTAAACTAGGCTTACAGTACAGATAGGGTCCATGTTCACCACAACTGGTGCTCATCACCCATCAGTGAAACATGGTCGAGGAGTCTGTGTGTGCATGTGTCTGTTTGTGTGTATGTGTTTATAGGTCTCTGTCATGTTTAGTTGGTAAATTCATATACAGGAGAGAATCCTGTGTCAGTATTGACGAACACACACACACCATATATAGGTTTACATCAGGGAGAATAGTACTGGAAACTTTATATTAGTGCATTTTATCTTGGATATACAGTGCATCTCCACCTGGAGCAGAAAGTAAGGGCACTCCTTACCACTTACAGTTCTCACTACATTACTACCTGTAATTTGAATAGAACCCTTTCTTGCACTACCACCTCGAGACAGTTTTAAGTGATGTTTGTGTCTTTGATCATGCTGCACTATTTCTTAGGGCTTGATTTGACGTGTCAGTCTCCGTGGACATGCATAAGACAGGAGCAATATGCAATAGTTTGGCTATCTCGATTGCCCTGGTTACCAGGCAGAAGCAGGGCTAGCACCTGCAGCGGCATTGCTGGCATCTGTACAGACATCTCCTGCCCTCTTGAGCAGGCTCTCCTTTTCATCACAAAGGTTGAAGGTCCACCGAAATGGCTTCACTTACACCAGGGTTGAAACGTTCAGGCCCACAGTTGTTGCAGAGGACTAACACTGTCGGACAGGCTGTGCTGTGACAGTATGTTGGGAGTTTGGTGAACACATCTCTTGCTAAGGATCAGGCTTGCTAAGGAAACATTTTCTGGGGCATTAAGAAGTGTGTTTTTAGTGGCACTAAGTAAAGTTAACAACAAAAGCAAAAAGCTTTCACATAGTCTATAATTTTTCTAAGGGTCAAATCTTTTTTTCAATCAGATAATAATTATAAAATAATACAAAGCTTACTCTTCACATCTCTGATGGGCAGAGGCCTCATGGGTCTGGGAAACAGGAGTTCTAACACGGACACTCAGGCTCTCCTGGCTGTGTGGCTGTTTTTATTTTCAGCTTGCTGGTCACATGACCTGTCACAGCACTGAGATGAAGAGACTATTTTCCAGCCTACACAATGCTGCTTTCGTTCCTATTACACATTTACATTTATGGAATTTAGCTGATGCTTTTTACAAAGTGACTTACAATTATGACTGAACTTAAGCAATTGAGGGTTAAGGACCTTGCTCAGGGACCCAACAGTGGTAAACTGGTGGTGGTGGGGCTTGAACTGGCAACCTTATGATTACTAGTCAAGTATTTCTATGGGAAGTAAACTTGGTGAAGCTTTCACACTAGTTCTAAGTGTTCTCTGGGTGTAGTGTGACAAGGCCTTCCCTCCTAATATGTCTTAGCACTGAATCTATTATCAAGATTCATCATCACCTGCCTGCAGTCTGGTATCTCTGTGTGTCTGTGTGTGCATGCATGTGTGTGCGTGTGCGTGTGCATGTGTGTGTGCGTGCGTGTGTGTGTGTGTGTGTGTGTGTGTGTGTGTGTGTGTGCGTGCGTGCGCGTGGGCATGTGTGTGCGGGTGTGTGTGTGTGTGTGTGTGTGTGTGTGTGTGTGTGTGTGCGTGCGTGTGTGTGTGTGTGTGTGTGTGTGTGTGTGCGTGTGTGTGTGTGTATATGTGTGTAGGGCCTTTAGTATGATCTCCTCTCTTTGCAGATAAAGACTTTAAGTTACGTAATCTGTCCCATTATTCTTGCTCTCGTCCCTGTTTCTTTGCTTTGAGTCTCTCTGTGTTTCTAGCAGGATTTGTCCCTGTGTTCTTTCTGAAACTCCCTGTGTTCTTTATGAAACTCATATGCAATCAAACTGGATATCTGTGATGGAAGAAATAAGCACATGTTCCCTCCCAGCTTTCCTCCGTGTGTGGTGGACTATAAACTATATGAGATGAATTGTGTGGGTGTGGGCGTGGGTGTGGGTGTGGGTGTGGGCGTGGTGGTGGGTGTGGGTATGGGCGTAGGTGTGGGTTTAGGTGTGGGTGTGGGTGTGGGTGTGGGTATGGGTGTGGGTATGGGTGTGGGTGTGGTTGTGTAGGCATGGGTGTGGGCGTGGGCGTGGGCGTGGGCGTGGGCGTGGGCATGAGCGTCGGCGTGGGGTGTAGGCGTGGCTGTTGGTGTAGGCATGGGTGTGGGTGTGGGCGTGGGCATGGGTGTGGGTGTGAGCGTGTAATCCATTATTGTGCTTTGACCTTTACATTCTCTTCTCACTTCCTGTTGTTCTCTTTCTCATTCCCCACGTTGGGGTCTCTCTAAATATGTCTTTCTCTTTCTCTGATATTGCCATTCCTTGCTGCATCATCTCTCCCTCCCCACATAATTTCTCTTCATCTGTCACTCTGTTCCCTTGCCTCCTTCTTCATAAACCTTTCATGTGTCTCATTGTCTTTAACTTTTTTATTCCTTTCTTCTGTCTGTCTTTGCCTCTGTGTGTTCTGTGTGTGCGCATGTGCATGTGGCAGACTCGAAGCAGAATGGAGATGCAGCCAATGCAGCCCTGGCAAATGAGGACTGTCCCACAATAGACCAGGTGCTGGGCCCAGATGACAGGAGCCCAGCTACCGGCGGCCTCGGCTCGGGGATAGGCCGAGAGCGTTACCCCCATGACCACGCCTGCTTCCTGCTCAGTACTGGGGAATTCCGCCCCACAGAGAGCAATGTCAGGAAAGGTATGCAAAACACACATGCATCTCAACACACCCACATGTCCAGAATACATTACAGAGAGCAATATCAGGAAAGGTAAGGTGTCCATCCAAAGAGGCTTAGTTTCCACATACACACACACACACACACACAAACGCACACAAATATATGTGTGGCATTATGACACATATAGCAGCACAAGTACTGTTCAACACAAGGTCTAGCCCCAACCCTCAGCCCACTGTCTCTATCTGTCTACCTTGACCACATCAATTATTTTGATGGACAGTTGCTCATTAGTTGAGATCTTCCCATACTTTCAGTGAAGTGTATGCATGCATTTCTATGCATCTGTTCTCATTTCAAACACAAGTGTGTTTTTTTCAGTGGCCAAGAAATTTTCTATTTTTAGGAAATGTTGAGCTTTGCAGCAAAGTTATTAATTAAGAATTAATCAGATTAAGTTTGTCAGCAGAGTCTCTGTGATTCTGGTATGAGAAAATAGCACTTTGCATATTTGAGAAAATAGCACTTCCCTGATTTAAAAGTAATATTACTTGTTTGCTCAAATAAAATCCTACATTTCCCAAATGCACAGACACACAGAGACACAAAAACCTTGGAGCAAATGAACATTATCACTGCATTTGCACCCTCCTTTTGTGCTATCCATCTATCTATCTATCTATCTATCTATCTATCTATCTATCTATCTATCTATCTATCTATCTATCTATCTTGCTTTGGCTTTCTTGTTCCTATTCATTGACATATTATTCTTTCTCTTTTCCACTGGTATCTGTCTTTCCAATTTCCTTTTTTCTTTGTTTGTCTTTTTCTATCTGCACGGCTGCCTTACTCTCCTCCCTTCACCCTGTTCACCCCATCTTCCTCTTCCTCCTCTTCCTCCTGCTTTCCACCTCTCTCACTCCACATCACTTTGCTGTCTCCCTTTCCTTCAATCTCTCCATCCTCTTCTGATTCCTCCACTTCCCTCCACTGCTCCACTCCGTTACCGCTGATCTCCATGACCCTATGTACCCTATGCGTACCCTTGCTCCTAAATCTCCCCACCACCACAACAACAACAACAACAACAACAACAACAAAACACCAGAACCTGCAGCTGCCAGCCCTGCCTCCCCCCGAGGAGAGGATTGGTTCAAGCTGGCGGGGCCTCTGCTAAAGGAGGACCTCAATGCAAACTCCGCCTCCTCCTGGATCAAACCATAGGGACACAGAGGTAACAAATAAAATAAAACAAATTAAATCAATATGTAAGACATTAAAATATGTACTAAATTAGGAGGCTCCTGCACACTTGCTGTGCATTCAAGCAATTTGTGTATTTTAAACTCAGCACACATTCATGCATATAGAGCATTTTAGGCAATCACAAACATTGACCAGAGGGTATTTTTTATTTTTAAAGTACACCACATGAGTTCACACAAAAAGCAAACATATTCATTTATGTGTGCTTGTATTAAAAAATGCATGTTATTATAAAAGAGTTGCTGTATGACATTTCCGGTTCTGATCTTTTGAGTGTGAGTGATAATGTGTGTATGTGTGTTATTACATTTACACTGACCTATTTTGATTTATATTCAAATTCACATATTTCTAGAGCTGCCCAATATTTGTATCAGCACAACCCCCCACCAACACACACACACACACACACACACACACACACACACACACACACACATACAAGTACACATACAGATTTATTCACATTGATGAATGAGTGTTTCCTGGGAGTGTTTGACTCATATGAACTTTGCCAGTGTTTGGAGAGGCTGCACAATTATTTCTAATATGTTATGAATCACATTTTGGCCTCATACTCTCTCAGGAAAATCATACCTGTTTCACTCCATACCTCTTCCCTCTCTACTCTCTCCTTCTTCCTACTCTTACCTCTTAATGTGCCTTACTCATTTTGCTCTCACCCATTCACTCTCTCTCTCTCTCTCTCTCTCTCTCGTTTTCTTTCTCTTTCCCCTCAGCCACATTCCTTGAACATGCTGCCCAGAACAGTAATTCTAAATCACCACTAATCGACCCACTGACCAATGGTACATCGTAAACACTTACACCGGCCATGCCCAGTTCACTCACCTGGCTGAAAGAGCATGTTTGTTTGTGTGTGTGTGTGTGTGTGTGTGTGTGTGTGAGTGTGTGTGTGCGTGTGTGTGTGTGTGTGTGAGTGTGTGTGAGTGTGTGTGTGTGCGTGTGTGTGTGTGTGTGTGTGTGTGTTGTTGGCGTGCGCTTGTCTGACGCACTCTTGTTGTTTTTCTTTCCCTCTCAGGTTGTGTCGTGTCATGCGTTTGTACGTCAGCTCTTGTTGCTACCCTATTACACTATCTGTCACTGTCCTGTCCACATCTGTCTCGTGTGTGTGTACACTGTGCTCTGTCTGATGCTGCTGTAGCCTCCTCCTGCTCCTCCTCCTCCTCCTGCTCCTCCTCCTCTTCCTCTTCCTGCCCTATCACAGTGAGCTGGCACCCTCGGGGAGACCCACACGTCCTTTCTGACTCCTCCACATGCCTTTATTTCTGTGTTCTTCCTCTTTGTTTTGCGGTTGTGTAAAAGCTTTTAAACTGAGGTCCCAAATTTCGCCTTTCCACCACCAGGGGGCGTGTGTGCTGTGCAGGAGTCAGGGTCCTGGGCCACTGAGGGCAGCCTGTGTTTTGTCTGTGTGTGAACAAAGACTGTTTTTTCTTCTTTCCTGGAACTGCCCTCCACCCTGGGCTTTGATGAGCAGTGTTTCAGCAAGGCCCACCAGGTGGGGTCAGGGTGTGAGAGGAAGGCTCTACTTGATCAGTGCTCATCACAGTTGTAGAGGATGTGCCGTGCTGAAATGCTGCCGTTTGATGTGTGAGGATGTAAGCCACAGGCCTGGAGTCTGGGGGAGTCAGGACACACCTCCTGCCCCACTCATGCACTTATAAACACACACACACACACACACACATATGGATGGCAAGGACACTTAGTGACTGTCTTCTAATGTGGCAAAACATTTTTCAGGAAGAGTTCCCAGCATACTTGACTTGAGGTGTGGTTCAATCAATCAGACTTCAGTTAGACATCCAAAAAAATTCATACTTAAGGTGCATGAACCAAACAGTGAACACATTGATTCAGATAATCAAACAAAACGACAGGTTCACACATATCGGATAGATGTGTAGGTAAGTTACTCCTGTGACACACCTGGGTTGTTTTCATAGTGACAGTGTGTGCTGTGCTGTGATTAGGCTGTAACATACAGACCCTGCAAGCATTCTCTGTACATTAAGGGCGATATGGCGAGGCACGAGAGAATGGACCCTTAACAGCCTTTTGCTTTTAATACAGGTCTTTTCCTTTTGTACCTCTCCTTCACTTTCTCTCTCTTTATTCTCTCTCTCTCTCTCTTTCTCTCTCTCTCTCTCACTCTCTCTCTCTCTCTCTCTGCTCAGTAGTTTATTGGCCTGTCATTACACTTTGACCTTTGTTGACAAATTCTAAAGTGCAAAGGGGCAAAAGTCAAAGGTTACGTTTTGCACCTTCTTTCCTTTTATTCAAAACGTAACTGACCTATATTTCTCATGTGTCTGTTCATTTGTGTGTTCATGTTGTGTGTGTGTGTCATCACACTGTATTCCTCTACCTACCCTGTTTGTGTTCTTGTTTTGTTGATGTTTTGCTCCTCCCTCTTCACCCTCTTCTAGCTCATGGCTTTCCCACTATCCGCCTCTCTCCCAATACTTCCCCTTTTTCCATCTCCTTCTGATCTTCTGTTACCAAGGCAACAGTGGAGGAGAGCATTGTGGGGCTGAGCGGGGTGGTATGGAAGACCCATAATGAAGCAGTGACAGGGTGCCCGAGCCCCAAGGCTCTCCATCTCTTAAACAACATGATCTGTCAATATGATATCACTGATCATAACATGTTGACATTCCATTATGCTCCCAAAGTATTAAGATTATAATGTGTTGCAGTTGTGTTTTTCTTAATTTACTTTAGTTTTATTTCCTTCTCACCCATAGTTTATGCTATGGGGAGCCTTTCGGAGATGTTGATTGTTGTTGATTGTTTTTCTTGGACCTCAGCACAGTGCGAGCTTTGATGGAGACCCACTGCTGTTTCTCTGCCCTATGTGTGGCTGATAGAGCAGGCTGAGGTGGTGACTGAGTGTGCTGTCTGCTAAAGGGTCAACTGAGTAGGCCATCTGTGTGGGGTCAACTGTGTGTGCTGTCTGCTAAAGGGTCAACTGAGTAGACCATCTGTGTGGGGTCAACTGAGTGTGCTGTCTGCTAAAGGGTCAACTGAGTAGGCCATCTGTGTGGGGTCAACTGAGTGTGCTGTCTGCTAAAGGGTCAACTGAGTAGGCCATCTGTGTGGGGTCAACTGAGTGTGCTGTCTGCTAAAGGGTCAACTGAGTAGGCCATCTGTGTGGGGTCAGCTGAGTGTGCTGTCTGGTGCATCAGCTTTCCACCTCTGCTCCTGATGCTGGGCTCTGCACCCTGGCTGCCTCAGACTACCCTCAGACTGCACTGTAGTCACTTTCCTTTTGCCTTTTGTCTCCCAGCAATGGACAAATGCAGGAACGCAGGACCACAGTCATACCTCTCTCTCTCTCCCCCTCCCTCTCTTTCTCTCTATCTCCCTCTCTCTCTCCCCCTCCCTCTCTTTCTCTCTATCTCCCTCTCTCTCTCCCCCTCCCTCTCTTTCTCTCTATCTCCCTCTCTCTCTCCCCCTCCCTCTCTTTCTCTCTATCTCCCTCTCTCTCTCCCCCTCCCTCTCTTTCTCTCTATCTCCCTCTCTCTCTCCCCCTCCCTCTCTTTCTCTCTCCCCCTCCCTCTCTTTCTCTCTATCTCCCTCTCTCTCTCCCCTCCCTCTCTTTCTCTCTCCCCCTCCCTCTCTTTCTCTCTATCTCCCTCTCTCTCTCCCTCTCCCTCTCTTTCTCTCTCTCCCCCTCCCTCTCTTTCTCTCTCTCCCCCTCCCTCTCTTTCTCTCTATCTCCCTCTCTCTCTCTCCCTCCCTCTCTTTCTCTCTTTCTCTCCCTCTGTCTCTCCCTCCCCTGCTCTGACAAAGATATTGATTTTTCCCCCCACCACTGGTTAAATGAGCTTCTGAATCACAGCTGTAACCAAAGCCTGACAGTGCCTTTTCTCCTCATTGTAGTAATGAGTCAGACCTATTCATCGTTATGTTCCACAATATCCTTTTCAATCATTCAAGTATTTTTCTAGCTTTTTTAAAATTATCCCAAAACTAGCTGAGGTATTTACTGCTGTTGGATTTCATGTAGATAAGTAGGAGATCAATATTCCATCTTATCTGCAGGTCTAGCTGGGACAGTGGTCATCAATAAAATCACAACTACCATACCACTACAAGCTCGGAAATCACGTATGTTATGTCATCTAAAAATGATGATGAGCAAACCAAATGAATGGCCCCAAATGTGACCCTACAGCATTGCAAACATACACTTGATTTGTTAAATTACACCAATAAAGTTGCTCATCTTGATTAGCCCTTTAGGTAAATCATCCTCTACAATATATAATAGCATGTAATAATATCATTTCTGCGGCCATTTTGTGGTCAACCCACTAATGAATTCCTCCACTTGGCTGCAGCTGGAGGGCAAAGGCTGACTGTGGGGTCAGTGAGGCTTTACTGGTCAAATCCTTACACGCCAGTGGTGCATTCAGGAGCTCAGTGCTCTCATCTTGCTATGGCTCCTGCTGTGCTAGAGGAGGAGAAGGCGTCTGGGAGGAGGGGGGAGCAGGGATCAGGGCTCAATCCAGAAGAGCAGGGAGATAGAACTGCTCTCAAGGGCTGTAACTGCTGCTCTCTGCTGTTCTCTCAGCAGGGACTCAATTAGTTTTAATCAGCACTGCAGGAAACGTGTGAAAGCCGGGCAGAGGGCCAGAAAGTCCCCATTCACAGTTTAGCAATGACCCACCTTTTTTGAACCCGTACTGACTGCTGATTGGTGGGATTTCATATTTACTGCTAAGGGTCAGTGGGTCTCCATCAGCCTCAAAGAAGATGTTTAAGCTCAAATTGATTTTAAAGCCTTGAATTGAGTTGGGCAAGTTATACACTTTTCTGGAAATATACTGTGTGTATGAAATCTCTTAAGCAATAGGTGTGTGTGTGTGTGTGTGTGTGTGTGTGTGTGTGTGTGTGTGTGTGTGTGTGTGTGTGTGTGTCAGTGCTTGTGAACCCAGTCATCATACATGATTTGTGTCTTCTTTGCTGTCTTTTTCCAGTGTCAGTGTCTTTCATAACTTTGTCTGTGCTGTACATGATAACCTTGTATTCACAATTCATTTGCCTTTTAAGGTCTCTGCAGTTCACTGTGGCCCTCCACTCCCTCTCATGCCTGTTTGTTGGTTTCAGTGTAATTTGCATTGTTTTGTCCTGGTTTGTGTGTGTGTGTGTGTGTGTGTGTGTATCATAACACACCACTGTTTGTGTCTGACTATTGATGTAGAGCAAATATTCAAAGCTGGATATTGCAAATATTAACCTGGATTCTACTGCTTTTTTGTTTTTATTTCATGTTAAGGAAACAGACAACTAGCTACTACAGAGAATATAATCAAGTCCTCTAAATCTTTAAATGTATTGTAATACTTTTTTGATACATAAAAAAGAGAAAAATATGATTATAATCTTGACTATAGAAAGGTAGGCTATTGGATAATGTAGACTTTTCCATTTTTGGAGCCAAATTGATTTCACTTAACTATATTCTAGAAAATTCTAGAACAAGGCACATAGCTCTATTACCACAAACCATACGGACTTTATCAACACCACATTGCACTGTGCCCCAATGCCACACTACAAAAATAACTTTGAATGTAAGCAATACATCTAATATTTCTCATTATGAAATTATTTCAGAATGTACTGAAAGATTCTCCAACCTATTTCTACACGTTCTTACTCATTTTAAGTGTCTTTAATGTCTTGGCAGATAATTTCTTTCTTTAAGCTTTTATTTCTTGAAAAAAGCAAAATTATCTGTCAATGGGCTAAGATAATTTCACTTGACAAAATTGCTTAAAATGAATACAAATATCTAGAAATTAATGATTTTATAATAATTCTGACCAGAGAATTATTAGACATATTGCCATGTCAAGATATTTGGCCGTGCCCTCTTCTGTCAGAGTTGTACCAGGTCTAATATTTATCCTTCACTCTGCCATCTTCCATGAAACCCCCTCCCTCGCAACCAGGCCGCTTCTACAGCCCCCATAGTGTTACTAAGGTCTGACCCAAGGTACGTACCTACACCGTCCACGGCCTGGCCAACCCAGCTCAAACTATCAGAAGCTTACCTGCATGATAGAGCAGCTGTGGTGCTTTGCTCTCTCTATTAAGAGATGTGTTCTGTACTTCCCTGGACATCCAGGGACAACTTGATGCCAGAGGTTTTAAGAAGCTTAGGCTTTAATATTTTCTTGTTTTACAAGTGCAAAACTGTCCAGAGGCACATTTGAGAAGCACAGGTGAAAATGTTTTATTATGACCATCAATGGAAATGCATAACTGTTCAGTGAAAAATGTGTTTTACTTCATTGCAAATAATGGCTTGAGGTTAAATCCCTCATTTCCTCCATTACTGAACCTCTCACAACATCTAAATGTTGTATGGCAGGTTGTGTGTAGCATCTTTGTATGAAGGCTTATTTGTGTGTTTATGTTTGTGTGTGGGTGTGTATGCATCTGTGTGATGCTTACTTGTAAAGATTAGTTTTAGATCAGTTTGTCAGACCCAAATCAGATGTGATTTCTTCAGCTTCAGTTATGTGAACATTTTAGGGCTTCTGGTTTTGAGGGTGTTCTCCTCCTCCCTGTCCACCACAACCCCACACTTTCTGTTCTTTTTTGTCAACACAGCTGGCCTGTTGCATCTGTCTGCTGTACTCACAGAGGCATTCTGGTTAGTCTGACAGCCAATGCCATGCAGTGCTTTCTGTATGGGGCTTGTAACATGGTAATAAAGCAGTTGGGTCAGACATGCCTCCTCACCCCTTACACACATACTGCATGTATCCTGCCCATTCTTGAGAAAGAGAGAGAGAGAGAGAGAGAGAGAGAGAGAGAGAGAGGGGAAAAGTGACACAGAGAAAGAGGAAGACAGAGAGAGACAGAGAGACAGAGTGGGAAGGAAGGAGAGAGAGAGAGAGAGAGAGAGAGAGAGAGAGAGAGAAATATTGCTACAAAATATGTGGCAACATGCCATGCCCTGAAGGACAGCATGTAACCCATTGAATCCTACCTGAAGATTTGTCTGCCTACTACAATGATTTAATAGAACTTTATACTTGCTATTAGTTCCACTGAGAACATTATTTTATTGTGCTTTAGCAACACTGCTCTTGAGACAGTCATTCCGTTAAAGCTAAACTGAACATAAAGTTTAAAAAAGAAGAATGAATTGATAGATAGATAGATAGATAGATAGATAGATAGATAGATAGATAGATAGATAGATAGATAGATAGATAGATAGATAGATAGATAGATTGATTGATTGATTGATTGATTGATTGAGTGATTGATTGATTGATTGATTGATTTTGCTAACAGGAAAAAATAAGCAACCAGAAACTTGACTACACACACATACCTCTCAGCCGTATGATACCATGTATACCACACATTTACCTGATCAGGTCTAAGGAACATGCTGACCCAGATCTGCCCGCCATTACCCAGCATGTCTTGCCATGTTACTCTTACAGGAGATGCATCATTGTAGGAGTGTGAATGTCAGTTGGTGGTGCAGCAACCGGTGTGTCCCAGCAGTGCTCAGAACCACAACACACAGAAAAACACATGCTCACACGCCTCCACACAGACCTGCATCACTCCAGGGACTGATGAAGAAAAGACGCCTCACAAACCGACAGAAGGGCTTTCTGAACAGCTCTTGTTCTTCTTCATAAAATATTCTGTCCCCACTCATCAGCACCTCCGCCCTCTTTAAACAAATCTTTGCGCAGTGTGGTGTTTGTGACAGTGTGAGGGGAGTTGTCTCCTGTTTAGAGGAGGTGTCTGTGATCACTGCCTTTCCTTCCTCATTTGTTCCCAATTGAAGACCATGCCTTCTGATTATGGCCAAAGCAGCCTCAGTTCCAAGTTTACTAATCCAAATGCAAACAGTCAAATGGGAGTCAGCAGATTTTGACTTCTGGTATTACAATATTAATTTGAATATTTTTACAGATATAAAAAAGGATTTTGGCATTTCACTTTGACTCACTGGAGAGTATTTGTTGAAGGAATCCCAGTTCCTCTGTGCTAAAGTTGGAGTAAGTTCTGAAAATAGTAAGTGGTGAAATTATTTCATATCTTCCAGGCTAAATAAACAGCTTTGGTAACAGCACAGATATCAGCATAATGAAATGGTACAGGAATGTATGGATTATCAGTGGAAATGAATGTGGAAGGACAGCTCTTGGGTCCTTTTGGGTCATGTGAAGTTCACTTTGTCCAAAACTTTTTCTGTTCTCACCTGTACACATATATGCCTTAGCAAAATTCACAACTAAGCACATTTCCTATTTGACACTCAAAAAAGGAAAGGTAGAGAGATTGTTTTTGGAAACACAAAGAGCTTCACCTGGTCCAGAGAGCCAGACCGGGCGGCCTCAGTGCTTCGACTAGGCAGAGCTCTTCGTCCTTCTGTCTGTCTGTCTGTCTATCTGACCCCTCCGGTTGTATTCGAATGCAGACTGTCCCATGAGAGACACCTGGATCAAACACCTGGATGCTAAACTCGCTCCTTTTTTCCCTCTTGAGCTCATTATTTGTTTCCGAGTGAGACATCAGGTGCTTCATCCACCTGCCCCATGTTCTCCCTGCCTCCATTCTGACTGTGTACAGCTACCACTAGTGGGAGCTCTTTCCTTAAATAATGCTGTGGCATTTGATAACAAAAGAAATCTAATGACATATTTCATAATTCTCATTTTCCTGTTTTGTCCTTGTCTCTGTCTATGTCTGTCTCTGTCTGTTCGTTTGCCTTTGCACTTCATATTCATCTGTTTCATTTCATTTAATTACAATTTGTTGTTTACCCCGTTTCTATTTTATTAATTTACCTTTTCACTAATCACTTCTATGATCACTCTTTGAAACCTCTGTCCACTAACTATATCCAAAAACATAAAATCTCTCATTTATCTTACTAAACCTTTCCTGACATCATCACCATACCATCTCTCACCTCCACCATGACAAAATCTGCATCTCACTCTAATAACCCCAAAATCCATAACACACTGCTACATTTACCAAAACATCTGAAATCAAAATGATTTCTCTGGACTACATCCCTTATTCTCCACCTAATCCATGTCTCGCTCTAGCTACTGGTTATGAGAAATCCCGAAGCCTGAATAACATTTCAGGAATGACAGGAGCCTCCCTGCGGCTCACCCCCATTACCCCCATCAACAGCTCGCCCTACGAACCCTACGACACTCCAGGGCCTCTCCGCCGCTGTCGATCCCCCATCCCTTCCATTTTGTAGCACTGAGATGTGCGCGTGGGGTGAATTAGCACTCGCCATGAAAGACACTTCCCAGCTGCACCAATGATAACAACCATAATAATGACAGTAACTGTTCTCAATGCAGCCGAGTCAGGCTAGCTTAGGTTGGGAGTTTGGGTTGGGTTGGGGGATTGTGTGTTAGGGTTAAATTTGGGTGGAAGTTAAAGAACAGTATATTTGCTTTATCACATCACAAAGAGGGAAGGTTGGGTTTTGGGAAAAGGTATTCTGATTTTAAGCAAAAAAAAACAAACCTCTACAGAGCTATTACAAGGTACTGAATACTATCATACACACACGCTTCAGGCAATATTTCTGAATGGCAACTATACAAAGAAGTATATGCTGTTTTATTGCAGCAATATTATGCCTTATTGAAACTATGAACAACATTATAATTGAAAGCCATCACTGTGCTACCAGACAGCGATGAGTATTCTGTAGGTTATTCATATGGTAAAACTAGATGATAAAAGGTGTTCTACCGAATATAGCCCATGGTGCTCATGCTCCCTGAGGGGACAGCCCATGATGCAGTGGACATGCTCCCTGAGAGGACAGCCCATGATGCAGTGGACATGCTCCCTGAGGGGACAGCCCATGATGCAGTGGACATGCTCCCTGAGGGGACAGCCCATGATGCAGTGGACATGTTCCTTGAGAGGACAGCCCATGATGTAGTGGACATGCTCCCTGAGGGGACAGCCCATGATGCAGTGGACATTCTCCCTGAGAGGACAGCCCATGATGCAGTGGACATGCTCCCTGAGAGGACAGCCCATGAGGCAGTGGACATGCTCCCTGAGAGGACAGCCCATGAGGCAGTGGACATGCTCCCTGAGAGGACAGCCCATGAGGCAGTGGGCATGCTCCCTGAGAGGACAGCCCATGAGGCAGTGGACATGCTCCCTGAGAGGACAGCCCATGAGGCAGTGGACATGCTCCCTCAGCAGACAGCTCTGTTGCTGAACCCCTAAAGGCCTTGTGGTCAAATCCCCTGATCACGGTGCTCAGAATGATGCCATTACAGACATTAGAAAGCACTGAGTAGCTCTCTGTAGTGCATGCACGAGTATACTGCAAGATTAAAAGGAAAAAGTGCTTTACTAAACTAAAGTAAAGGAGTGTAAGATTCCCCTTTAACGACATGAAAGATGAGTTCCTCTACCTGTCTAAATGTCTCCTAGCATAGACTAGTACTATAAAATGTTCATCACTGAACAATTCTTTTTTTTTTTTTTTCTGGGTGTACCCCTTTCCCCCCAACACACATACATACACTCACACACATACATACACTCACACACATACATACACTCACACACATACAGACACTCACACACATACATACACTCACACACGTACAGACACTCACACACATACATACACTCACACACGTACAGACACTCACACACATACATACACTCACACACATACATACACTCACACACATACATACACTCACACACATACATACACTCACACACATACAGACACTCACACACATACATACACTCACACACGTACAGACACTCACACACATACATACACTCACACACATACATACACTCACACACATACATACACTCACACACATACATACACTCACACACATACATACACTCACACACATACATACACTCACACACATACATACACTCACACACATACAGACACTCACACACATACATACACTCACACACGTACAGACACTCACACACATACATACACTCACACACATACATACACTCACACACATACATACACTCACACACATACATACACTCACACACATACATACACTCACACACATACATACACTCACACACATACATACACTCACACACATACATACACACACACGTACAGACACTCACACACATACATACACTCACACACATACATACACTCACACACATACATACACTCACACACGTACAGACACTCACACACATACATACACTCACACACATACATACACTCACACACATACATACACTCACACACATACATACACTCACACACATACATACACTCACACACGTACAGACACTCACACACATACATACACTCACACACATACATACACTCACACACATACATACACTCACACACGTACAGACACTCACACACATACATACACTCACACACATACATACACTCACACACATACATACACTCACACACATACATACACTCACACACATACAGACACTCACACACATACATACACTCACACACGTACAGACACTCACACACATACATACACTCACACACGTACAGACACTCACACACATACATACACTCACACACATACATACACTCACACACATACATACACTCACACACGTACAGACACTCACACACATACATACACTCACACACATACATACACTCACACACATACATACACTCACACACATACATACACTCACACACATACAGACACTCACACACGTACAGACACTCACACACATACATACACTCACACACATACATACACTCACACACATACATACACTCACACACGTACAGACACTCACACACATACATACACTCACACACATACATACACTCACACACATACATACACTCACACACGTACAGACACTCACACACATACATACACTCACACACGTACATACACTCACACACATACATACACTCACACACATACATACACTCACACACATACATACACTCACACACATACATACACTCACACACATACATACACTCACACACATACATACACTCACACACATACAGACACTCACACACATACATACACTCACACACATACATACACTCACACACGTACATACACTCACACACATACATACACTCACACACATACATACACTCACACACATACATACACTCACACACATACAGACACTCACACACATACATACACTCACACACGTACAGACACTCACACACATACATACACTCACACACGTACATACACTCACACACATACATACACTCACACACATACATACACTCACACACGTACATACACTCACACACATACATACACTCACACACATACATACACTCACACACATACATACACTCACACACATACAGACACTCACACACATACATACACTCACACACGTACAGACACTCACACACATACATACACTCACACACGTACATACACTCACACACATACATACACTCACACACATACATACACTCACACACGTACATACACTCACACACATACATACACTCACACACATACAGACACTCACACACATACATACACTCACACACGTACATACACTCACACACGTACAGACACTCACACACATACATACACTCACACACATACATACACTCACACACGTACAGACACTCACACACATACAGACACTCACACACATACATACACTCACACACATACATACACTCACACACATACATACACTCACACACATACATACACTCACACACATACATACACTCACACACATACATACACTCACACACATACATACACTCACACACATACATACACTCACACACGTACATACACTCACACACGTACATACACTCACACACGTACAGACACTCACACACGTACAGACACTCACACACATACATACACTCACACACGTACAGACACTCACACACATACATACACTCGCACACATACATACACTCACACACGTACAGACACTCACACACATACATACACTCACACACATACATACACTCACACACGTACAGACACTCACACACATACATACACTCACACACATACATACACTCACACACGTACATACACTCACACACGTACATACACTCACACACATACATACACTCACACACATACATACACTCACACACATACATACACTCACACACATACATACACTCACACACATACATACACTCACACACATACATACACTCACACACATACATACACTCACACACATACATACACTCACACACATACATACACTCACACACATACATACACTCACACACATACATACACTCACACACGTACAGACACTCACACACATACATACACTCACACACATACATACACTCACACACATACATACACTCACACACATACATACACTCACACACATACATACACTCACACACATACATACACTCACACACATACATACACTCACACACATACATACACTCGCACACGTACAGACACAGGCACAAGGACACTAGCCATTTCTCATTCCCATGCTGAGTCCCACATACTGACACATAGCAATATCAATATGTTTTAATGCTTTTCTCCCCTGGTGGATAATGCTATCATCATTGTCATGACTAATATTATCAGTTTGAGGACAAAAAAACCCCACAGAGATCTTTTTTTTTTTTTTTTGCAGTACAGACTTTTATGACAGTCTGGAGTTGCTGACAGTGAGTGGTTTAAATGGGCTATAGTAGTAAACCACTACAGGATAGAAGTGAGAAGTGGACATTATATCAGGAAATATGATATTTTTATATCTGACTTATAAAAGTGAATGTAGTTATGGGTAACTGAGCAGGTGTTTGTTTCGAAATCTATCCATCTTCTATGTACCTCTGAATTATGTTTGGGCCCTGCGATTGTGTCCATCTTAAACATCGCAAAAGGGTGTGGACTAGGTGCAAGAAAAACCAGGAGCAATTCCTTGGACCTTCCACACTGCTACCCCTTTCATATACCCAATGCATGATGGAAACGTATTACTCCACAGTTTCCTATTCCTACCTTGGAAATCTTAAGCTAGACCAAGCCTACCTGTACCTGTCACTTTTTTTTTTTTCCCAAGCAGCAAACAGTGACCTCTAGTGTTTCCCTCTGAGAGCTACATCTAGCTGGGTCTCTTCGTCTTCCTCTTCATTCTCTTCTTCCTCATCATCCTTCTCCTCACCATCATTATCATCATTCCTCCACCCTTATTAGCACCATCTAACCATCTGGTTACTCTGTTTTTTATTATTTACCTGCAGTACATTTTGAGTTTGCGTCTTCGCCTCCTTATTCCTCTGTTATCTATTTGTTTCCTTCCCTGTTCTTTATTCCCTCTTTCTTTTGACCTGCCCTGTCTCTCGGATGCCGATCTTCCTGTTCCAATAAAAAAAAAAAGGAGGGAACATTGAATGGATGCTGGACTGACAGCGGTCAGTGCGAGAAGAAAAAAGGATGACTAATTGCAAAACATGCTGAAATGGAAATTGAAAGAGAGAGAGAGAGAGAGAGAGAGAGAGAGAGAGAGAGAGAGAGAGAGAGAGAGAGAGAGATGTACTCCTGGAGATATATTTGATCATGTTGATCTGTTGCACATTTGGGACTGTGGTGCACAGGTCTAAGACTGTGTCCACACTCGTAGTGGCATCTTCCCTGCAATGGCAGCTTATGGGGCGTTATCTCCTTTTTTCGTTTATCCATCTGAAAGAATCTGAAGATAACAGGACAAGACGATGTTACAGTTGTGTTGAACAATGTAGAAGACCGTAGCTTTACTCACTTTGTGATTTTAAGGACATTTTTGGTCATCCCGCAGTAGTCTTTTAACTCTTCTAGTTAATCAGTGATGTCATTCCAGTTCATTTTAACCACTGTTACATTTGAAATGAGCTATATGAAATCATCTTATTGAAATTGATTTTTTTTTTTTGTATTTATAAGCATTTTAAACATTATTGCTTTTTATGCTTGTGTATGGAGAAAGGTTTGTATTTTACATTTGCTCTTGTTTCATCTCCTGTATGTCTCTCCTTTTATATCAAGATGTATCAAACTGCTCCTGCTCCTCACTCTCTCCACGGAACACAAGCTCTTCATTTAGAATGCAGAAGCCAGTGCGCCCTCTTCTAAAGTACAAATCCAATATAACTAACCAGTAGGGAAAAACATATGAGTGTAGTTTTTATGATCAAAGGCCTCCTGCACTGAATGATGCCTGCACACACATACAAAAAAAACCAAAACCTATAGTTCATGCCTGCATGGCATAGTAGCATGTAATGTGCAATTCTTGTCACAATTCTTGTTTATTGTTAATTATGAAGTGCAGTGAAAGACCTCATAAGGTTTCAGTCCAGCAGGATCGATGAAGCTCTCCATAGTCTTCGGTCCAGAGGGATCAGTGAGAGACTCAGCAGACTCTCAGCGGAGACAGACTTTATCAACGTGAAAAGAGTAGAATCAGTGAACAGAGGAAACACTCGTGTCCAACAGGTTGGAGATTCTTCAAGGTGGAATCTTTTCTCTGTTCAGCATCTTCCTTTTTTGTTTTGGCCAGTGTACTTAATTTTGGACTTTAGGAATGTTCAAAAATGTGTGTTTTTCTTTGCCTTTAGAATAGTTTAAAAATTAAAGCTTGTGTAAAGGAAGAGAGTGATGGTGAAAAGAAGAGAGGCAGAGGTTAGTGGTCGAGCGAATCCCTGTGAGCTTCAGGCAGACGTCTCTGAGCCCAGCGGTTGCCCTTCTCTCTGCTTCTCTACCCTCTCTGTCCCCATCCACATCATTCTTCCTTTTCTGTGACCTTCACTGCTCTGTGCATACTGCATTAGAGGTTTATTCCTCAGGCCTAAGTCAGGTCTTAGTGACGTGTACAGTTTTAAAGAATAACTTTGTACTTCAAGAATGCATGGTTTTCCCTTGCAAGCAATAAGAATTGTGTCTATATGTTAATTATGAAGAAGTGTTTTGATAGGAATACTGATCTTGTCTAAAGCTTTATGTATGTCTTTATACATATGGGTGTGTACATATGGATGTATAAATATTCATATGCACATACATATCTATGATTTGCATGATGGAGGGTTTTGACAAAAATGATTGGTTTTTTGTAGCCAATTATTTGTTGTTCTGATTAGATTGCTGAAGGGGTGGGGCTTAGTTTTGCATGCTAAGACGCTATTGGGTGGAAGAGACCATTGTAACTGTAAAAAAGTGGGTTGTTCTTTTTATTGAATAAGGTTTTATTGGGATATGTTGAACTCTGTAAACATGCTCTGTTTTATTTTAATTTTCTCTGTTAGACTACTCAGTAGTCTTGTAATCATTTCATGATTTATTCTTTTTCATCTTTTCACAGAGAACTATTCTGAAAGCCCAGTGCTTATCAGATATATGCAAAAAGAAGCTGTAACTGTGAACTAATCTAGAACAGAACACTCCCCTCCTTCTTACCTGTATGCATTCCCAATTGAACACCAGACCCCTTCAGTACTCCCCCATAAATGGTGGTTCCCTCCTCACCAACATTTCTGCCCTTATTTCCAATGTCATTGTCTGATTGTTCCCTGTTGTTCTACCACATCTTTCCTTTCACTTGTTTCATATCACCTACTTCTGTTCACAGTATGTGGAACAGATGCTTTTGATTTTATTACATGTGCATACCCGATAAACCTTTTTATGTGCATGTTGCCTGTGGGGGTGGGGGGTTACCACTTGACCCCCCCCCCCCCTTTCACAGCAGAACAAGATTGCAGGACTGTGAGGTAAAATAATGTAGCATATTCGTTTTAGATCAGTAGCAAACACTGGTCACTTTAGGGGAATAAGAGGAAAACATAACGGTCCTGAATGTTTACCGGGCCTGAAGTCAGGACCATATAAGCACTCAGCTGGAGTTCAGAGTCTCTGGCTTTCAGTGGCAGAGACATAGAAACAGGCTACTGGATGTTTCCTGTTCCGCAGGGAACATAAACTCGCCATAGCCAGCATAAGGACTAGGGGGTGCTGATGATGAGTCTATTACTGGTTTCAGCAGTGCATGTTGCCTCGCATACTACTGGAATGTTTAGAACTGCATCCTTGTGCATCTTGTGATTTTTGTGTATGCATATAGTATATCTCCCTGGCAGGAGGAGACAACTGTTCACCTCATCATAAGTTCTGAAGAGGACTCAGAGGAGAGAGAAGGTCTGTGTCTTCTTAGATCGAGCTTGAATGCTAGGATTGACGTTGCTGCTAGGAAATGATGTGCATAATTGATTGCTAGACAGAAGCCAGAACCTTTGTCAACAGTGAGAAGAGAGAATGCAGTTTGGATTGGCAAATTGAACTACATTACCCACACTCCTCTCTGTCTCTTGTTCGCCTGTATTCCTCCTTGTCACAACTCAGGTATATATCTCTCTTTGTTGGTCTTTATCAGTGCTTCCAAAATGATGTCATTCAGAATAAAGTAAGAGAGAGCTAGAGAGCGATTGAGTGAATGATCAATGGAATTTCCTGTCTTAGCATGCGTACTTAGAAATATGAATGTAGTCCGTTTTGTTTTTGTCCTCGTCACAAGTCTTCCTTTCCTACAGTGTCTGTGTGCTTTTTCTTATCTCATCCTTTGCCACAACTCTCTCTCCATTACCTTACAAACAGACCTACTGTCATTTTGCTTTGCTTTTATTTTGTTGATTTTATTACAATCTCAACTGCTTCCAAATGACAAAAAAAAAAACATTTAAAAAACTGTCCCGGATGACAATTTTTTAAAGCAACGAAGCATTTGTCAAAGCTTCAGTATGATGCGCCCTAAGTGGATTACAAACATCACACATGGAAACAGGACTGAACCCATGAAAGAGTGAAAGACAGACGGACAGATTGTATGCATGGGGAAAACGAGTGGGAGAACTGTGTGTGTTTAAAATAACAAAGAGGATGGTCATCAAAAATGAAGAAAGGCACCGAGAGATGGAGGACGGTTTGAGGAAGAAGAAAAAGAAAGAAAAGAGGGAGCAGGAAGGAAGCAGATCGTCTCAGTGTAAGAACGCGTGCTCCGTCCGCTTCCGTACGTGTGCCCTGCACTGCGTCCACGTGTGATGTGCTCCACCGCGCACTTCGTGTTTCGTGTCAGCCTTTTGCGTTACTGTCCGTCTTTCTCTCCTGCCTTCTTCCTTTCTTAACCTCTTTATTTCGTTTTCTTTGATGAATCATGTTACTCGCCGTGTGCCATTATCCTCACTTGCTGGGTCTCAAACGGTGTTCTCTATTCCCTATGCTGTGGGCAGCAGAAGCTCTCTATTCAACAAAGTTGAGAGTAAGGGCACTTCATAGGGAATAGGGAGTCATTTTAGGACGCATCCCTTTTTGTTGTCGGTGTGAAGGGGATTCACTGATATATGCTGAGTCTTTGCTTTGCTCTGGTCAGTCCTAGAGGCCTCTAGTCCTGCAAGATTATTTATAACAATATATGTCTGGTTTTGGACTATAAAAAAATGAACGGGAGAATGTTAACCCCTTCACCCCCGTGAAGCAGGCCTTGTGGCCCTCAAAGACTGTTACTCTCATTAGAGAGAGCGTTTGGGGTGTGTGTATAATGCTGTGAGTTTTGAGTTAATGCATGTGTGTGTGTGTGTGTGTGTGCTATTCAAAGAGGCTTCTGTGAGTGTTTCTAACATTTACAGTACAAGCTTTTATTGCTTTGTTTGTGTGCATGTTAAGGTGGGCTTTTAATACGATTTCTTTTAGGTTTTTTAGGTTATGTTGATATTTTCCTGAATTTTAATTTTGGATTATGTAACTTTTAAAATGAGACTATGTGCTATATTCAAAAAATGTCTTTGGCTTAACAATTTTTATATATTTTTTACAGTTTAAAGGTTTCAATTAATTTTGAAATCATTAGTACTGAAAGAGCTGCAATCAACTATACCAGACATTTCAATAACGTGTGGTTTCTAAGTTCAGTTTCTGTTTCTTTTTCTCTCTTTGATTTTCCTGACTATCTCTCTCTCTCTCTCTCTCTCTCTCTCTCTCACACGCACGCACGCTCGCTCTCTCTCTCTCTCTCTCTCTCACACACACACGCTCGCTCTCTCTCTCTCTCTCTCTCTCTCTCTCACACACACGCTCGCTCTCTCTCTCTCTCTCTCTCTCTCTCTCTCACACACGCTCGCTCTCTCTCTCTCTCTCTCTCTCTCTCTCTCTCTCTCACACACACGCTCGCTCTCTCTCTCTCTCTCTCTCTCTCTCTCTCTCACACACACGCTCGCTCTCTCTCTCTCTCTCTCTCTCTCTCACACACACGCTCGCTCTCTCTCTCTCTCTCTCTCTCTCTCACACACACGCTCGCTCGCTCTCTCTCTCTCTCTCTCTCTCTCTCTCACACACACACACACGCTCGCTCGCTCTCTCTCTCTCTCTCTCTCTCTCTCTCTCACACACGCTCGCTCGCTCTCTCTCTCTCTCTCTCTCTCACACACACACGCTCGCTCGCTCTCTCTCTCTCTCTCTCTCTCTCTCACACACACACGCTCGCTCTCTCTCTCTCTCTCTCTCTCTCTCTCTCACACACACACACACGCTCGCTCGCTCTCTCTCTCTCTCTCACACACGCTCGCTCTCTCTCTCTCTCTCTCTCTCTCTCTCACACACGCTCGCTCTCTCTCTCTCTCTCTCTCTCTCTCTCACACACACACGCTCGCTCGCTCTCTCTCTCTCTCTCTCTCTCACACACACGCTCGCTCGCTCTCTCTCTCTCTCTCTCTCTCTCTCTCTCACAGTGCTGAGTTTCTGAACTGACCTCTTTCTCTCTAAGGATGGACACCCCACCCCCACCCCAGCATAATAAATCCACAGACCAACATCAGAGTCACCAGTAGACTAAGAAAATACACGGGGTAAACAGAGAGAGAAAAGGAGGAATGAGAAAGGATGTGTGTTCTGTGGTGCTGATAAGACCTGAAGCAAAAAGGGATCACTCAGTTCTCCAATCATAGGCACTACTCTTGACTGGATCGCCAAAGCACAGACTCACTACATGCGGAGGATGTGGGACCTCCCAACCCCTTCCAAGCTGGATCTCTGTTTGATGCCCACATGCATGTACTCATGTGCATGCATATCAACACACACTCACTTTACATTTCAATAACTCTACCCAGCCTTGGCAACCAAGACAACACTGGGTAGAACCCATTTTAAATAGATCACTATATGTGATATTATATTTTTAAGGTTAGTGAGTGGAAACATTTTCATGCTCTCTTGTGTGTGCTTTAACTTATTGGGTCCATCTGGTCTCTTTGCAAATACTCTTTGAAACATCCCAGAGAAATCATCTCTTCACCAGTCCCACAGGTGTAAGCTAGAGATTTAAACTCAGAAAACAGGGGATTTCTCTTCCTTTGGGCTCTAAACAATTTTAAGCGCAACAAATTGCATGGATATATCCCCATGCTTGACTCAACTCTATGCAATTCAGCCACATGCCATTTAAAAAGCCAAACTAGAAGACTGCAGTCAACTCCATCCTCTCCCCAGAAGGGAGCCTCATTCTACTCATGATCCAATGACAATGGCCTGCCTGGAGCCTCCACTTCCACCACCCGCGACTACTGGAGCCTCCATTTACACCACCCACCACTTCTGAAGCCTCCAATTACACCACCCACCACTACTGAAGCCTCCACTTACACCACCCGTCTTTTCACCCAAACTAGTCTGGATCCCTCTTGTACTACATATCAGAGAAGAACAATCTGGCACACAAACTCAGATCAAGCTGACAAAATCCTCAAAATCTGAGGGTCAAGTTCATCATGTCCTTTTTATGAACCTGTAGATGTGGGACTACGAGCACTACAGAGGGAAAGATGTGTAGCCCCTCTTTCAGTCTTTCTACTCATTCTTTCTCTCTCTCTATTTCCAGCTCTCCCAACCCACGTTCCCAAACACCCAGAAATCTCAGTGTTTCTCCTCCTATGTAGATGAACTGCATGGCATGAAAGAAATGAAAAAAAAACAAACAACAACAACAATTAAAAAAACATCACGAGAAAGAACACAGAGGTTGGGTTGGAGAAACCATTGGGGTGTTTATCAAAGGGTTGGAGGGTACAGATGACAACACATCCCTTGTGTGTCAAGCCCCTCTGAACGAGGCCTGTCTGTGGAGTGGAGCAGATGGTGCACATCTTCCACCTTTACCTGGGGAAGTGGAGAAGAGGACCAGGGCTTGTCCCACATTGAGAAAATGTACACGAAGCCTGCAGAAGGACCAGGAGAGGGGCGCAGCTCCAAGAAGGCTGGGTGAACTTTGAACTTGACAATTAAGGAAAAAAAGAATGAGAAATGAAAATGCATTTTCTGACTTTGTTTACCAGCATGACTAAATTGCATGATTCTACTGTAAGTTCTGATTCCCAGGAGAGGGCTTGGAATTATTAAAAACATGGGAACACAATATAGATTTATGTTATATGCAGCTAAATTTAGAAAAAGAAAAAGAGATAATTATATTTAAAAAAAAAAGATGTTCTATTATTTTTTATAAAAAGATTAATGAAAAAAATATGATTGCAAGATACATTCAGAACTATGCTTTATCAGATATGATACCCCCAGTCAATTCTAGACAGTCAGTCAGACCAACTACCCCTGCAAGTGCAACCACTATAACGAGCTGTTTCAAATGGAATTCCAACTTCTCACTCCCTTTCCCCACTCTTTGCCCCAGCACTCTCTGTTCTCCTGCTGCCACCTGCAGTCTCTGCAGGGCATTGCACCCACCTGTGCTCCATCGCTCTCTGGTGTCCTCTGTGATGGCAGTGCAGTGGAGGGCATGCAGTGCACACTGGGTCACTCGGTCCTAGTGCTAGGGTGTTGGCTCCCATTGATGCTTTCCCACTGCTACAAGGGTTCTGAGCTGAGAGCTTTATCAGTGAACCTCCAGTCAATGGTTTGTAATTATATACCATTTTCATTATGTCTATGGTGAGGCACAGGGGAAACAAATGGCCTTTTGAATGTTCTTTCTATCCATAAGTCATGGTTTAAAGTTCTTTTTCTTTTGGTGTTCAACATTTTTGTCTTCTGCTTCAGCTTTTGGGGGTGTAGGTGCTGCTTGATAGGAAGCAGTGAAGCAGTGCTGAAGCAGTCATCTCAGTCCAGAGCTGGTCTGGAGAACACACTCATAGAAGCAGTAGAGTAATAATGGACATCATCAAAGTCTGATGTCTAGTAGAAATGCCATGTTACCAATACTAGGATTATTATTGTTACTATTTTTTTTACTGTCACTTAATTTTAAAGTCATTTTCACCATAGTTAATTAAGCTCTTTGAATGCATAATATTGACCACAAACACTCAGTGCTTATTGAGCTGTTTTATGATTTCCTGATCTAAATGCAATTTGAGATCAGCTTTGTCATATTTGTTTTAGGATTAGTTTAATAAGGTAATATGTCAGGTAAAATGTTTCAGTGCACTTAAAGAGGTCTATATGTGATAAAGGCCACCAAATCCTTCAATGCACCATGACGGCTCAAATTGAATCAAAAGCTGGAAAAAGGTGCTTTTTGAGTCTTCCTTATTAACTCCAAGGGTTAAGGCCAAGTTCCATGCAGGTAGGGATATGTCTCCATGTAATGGATACCACATCTTGCACGTTTATGGCTTAAAAAAGTGAAAGGATGAAGCTGAAGATATGTGATCGTTTACAGAATTCTGTGTTTGGTTTAACTTCTCTCTAGGTGGAATGTTCCTCTTTGTAATTCTTTTTTTACATTGACAGTGAACGATCATCCATTGCGAACACTACATGGACAATACATTTCAGTACAGAGTAATGTGTTCTTCTCAGTCACCCCATTCCTCACGTTTTAATTCATTCTCTGCTCTCCTAAAGATTTGCACTGATGATATAGCATAGAGACTGGAACAGAACACTGGGCATTACAGACAAGCCACGGGGGAATCAGTTCAATTCTTCCTACTAAAGTCAGAGCAGAGCACAGATGTTGGAATTGGTTTGTGTGTTTTTACAGTTGAGCTTGTCATAACTTTTTCTCTGAGAATCTGTGCGTGCTTTACCATCTCTAGGATCAGGATATAATCAACAGAGTTGAGTTACTAGTGCACCTGTGCAAGGATACTGCAAGTCACGCCACTCACCCAGGCTGCTTTCTTAGGCTGCTTGGCTGTTGGCTGTGTTGGTGCTGCAGGATAGAGGCCAGCAGAAGAAGGCAGATTTGGCCAAAAGGGGCGAGAGCAGAGAGGCTGGTACTGCTCCTGATGTAAGCAGTAGGCCTGCTGTGGTAGAGGAAGTGGGCCAGCGGAGTGCTGGTTCCAGCTGAGCGCGTTCCTCCTCTGCTGAGCTCTCTTCACATTCCTATTCCTTCAGGCCCACTGAGAGCTCTCTAGAATTTCTTCTGCTTCTCAAGTCCATGCAGGAAGGTGACTGAGGGAACAGAAGATTTGACAGAAATTTGTGCACATGGAAACCACCTATTGATGTGTGTGGTTTTTTTGGGGGGGTTTTTTTTTTGTTTTATCAGCGCGTGTTGACACGTGTGTGTCACTGTTGGAGGTGATTAAACCCACCGGCTGAGGGAAGGCATGGGGGCACTGCTCAGAGAGGCTAGCGCCTCTTAGGAAAGCCATCATATAGTGAAAACATTTTGACCATGGTTTTTTTTTGTTGTTGACGATGCTGTTAGAGCAATAATTTGGTGCAATCTGACCTTGCTCTTGGTGTCTCTATTTAGTGTCACTCCTAGAAGTGAGTGAAGATCTTGTGATTGAGCATAAATGCCATGTGAGGCTGGCTGGCAGAATGAGCTGTTTTCCTGCTAGGCTCTTTGTTTCTGCTTGGAGGTACAGATTGAGACCACACCCCCTAGAATGAGTGATTAGTCCATGCTTGCATAACCTTACTTGAAACTCAAATATGTGACATATCAGAGAGGTTCAGAACAAAGCCTAAATTGGTCTTCACTTTTCTCTTTACTGAATCCTTTTCTCCTCTTCCCTCTTCTGCTCCCTGTCCTTGACTATTTTTGAGAAAGAATCTCTTCTGCATCCCTTGCTTTTGTGTTTTTAATCATATTGTTTGAAGTTGAATTATACTGCATGCATGGGATAAAAAAGGACACTTTAACCTATTTATGACTGAATGGTGGTGGCCATCTTTTCCTCCTGGTCTCTCTCACTCCACTTTCGCTGAGGAGGAATAAAGTGGCCACAAGGACAAGTTGATTATTTTACAGAATGCTTCACTTGTGTTATTATTTAGATCTGGTTGTTTACCACCAGAAAGTTGGCCCTTGCTATCCATAATTTTGCTCTAGCCAGCAAAGAATTTAAAGAATTTAAAACTTCTACAGTGGAGAGTGGGATTTTTTGACAAAGGTGGTGGACACTCATACCTGTTACATAAACTCATTGAGAACTTTGATGAATCCAAACTGGAATACGTTTCATTACATATTTATTTTACATTGCACTTTGGATTTGGTTGACTGTTATAGCTGTACTATTTTCAAAAAATGTTTAATTTATGCATTTAATATTGATTTTAAATTAATGTTTAGCACTTTTATATTGAGAGAGTTCAATGTACCACTGTTACTAAGTAACTGAAATATCTGTACTATTGCAGCTCTTAATTACACTGTTAATGACACACTCCAATCCAACAACCCTTGTGTTTACCATCCCACTTCTCCTGACAGAGAGGGCAAAGAGAGAACAGAGAGAGAAACACTAGGTGGTTTATGCTATTAAGACAGATGCTGGACATAATTTTAATGTCATTAAAAGTTAAAAAAAAAAAAAAAAAAAAAAAAAAAAAAAAAAACAGAACTGTATAAAATATATTTCACTGGAATGTTTATTATTTACTTTTTATATTTTTGAAACATGTAAAGAAAAAAAATAATAAACTAATAATTTAACAAAGTTTGAGAAAAACTGAGACTTAAAACATTATACTCCTAAAGGTATGAATGTTTGAAGGTGAATGCAAACCTACCTGATAACGTCTTCTTCATTACAAATAGGAAAAAATAAATATGAAATAGTCAGAAATAAAGGGTGGGGAAAATGAAAGTTAAATTTAAAAATAAAAGCCTATAAAAATCATTAAAAATAATAAAAGCTCTTGCCAAAATTTTCAACATGTGTCCTGTTGTTTATTGTGCACGTTATTGGCTTGATGAACCTCTGACTGGAACAGACTTGATGAATGGAGAATCGTAGATAACTCTTTTGGCATACATCTCAGAATCCAATATGCCCATTGCCTTAGACAGGTGTTTGCCAGTGTTGCCTGAAGCATATAGTCCTAACCTACAGTTTTTCTCTGCCCTATGCTTGAAGTATGTCACACTACACAGAGGGATATCTTCCACCCCTTAACTCACTTGTTTCTTTTTCACAACTGGTCCAAAGAATCGCTGATAAATTGTGTGGGTGTGTCTGAGCAGAGAAAATGCTAAAATGTGTCTAAGTAACAGAAGTAGAAACACTAGGTTAGATTAAGATTTTTTGCTCTTTAATACACAGAACAACTAGCTGGAGGTGTGTGATTTAATCCAATCTGAAATGAGAATGAAATGTTGGAATGAAAGCCTGCAGCCCCAGAGACTCTGTGCAGAAAAGACTGGAGACCCATTTACTAGACTCACAGAAACTCCAAAAAAAATCACATCTGTGATGCCTATCTGGGAAATGCACCAGATTACCTGGACATGTACTAATGATGAAGAGTTGACCTAGCAGTCTTATAACAGGATACTGTAGAGGCCTCTCTAATAGGGCCGGCAATGTGGCCTGGATTCTATTTCAAGAAGACATTTTCTGTTGGAACCTGGAGATCCTTGTACAGCTTTATTTCCTAACACAAAATGAAGAATCTCAGATGCAATCTCTACCATCTTCCCTGAACTTTAAAGCATTGTTCAGGTCTGTAAAATCTGCATATTAACTGCTTTGCATATTGAGTGTTTTTTTTTCCTGTTCATCTGTTTGGTTCTTTGTGACCTTTAGAAGGTAGTGACTATTTCATTATGGAACTATAGGGGGTAATCATGGCAAAAGAATCCTGAATATAAAAAAGCTGAAAATCACAAAAAGTAAACATTACATGTAGTGATAGAACCACTTCTGCACTACTACTGTGACAATGCTGGAATCACTGAATCAACAAAATATTGGCAGCAAATTCATTTGATGTGACGTTTCATTGGCCATTTCAAAACAGTTAGTTGTTTTCTGAAGGTATTTTTGAACTGGTTCAAAGTTTCAGAAAGGCCCATCTCTCATTACTAGCCAAAGTTTTAAAATAGTGAATTTTTCATACTCACCTCTACTGAGTATGAGGGATGTTGCTGTGGAGAACCAGTGTGTTCACAGAACTGGAGAATGAACTGTGTCCATGGCAAAGGAATTATACAAGTTTACTGAAAACCTTATTTGAAATTATATCTTTGCTCCCTTGTGCTTATTTGGCTCCATCTCTTTGCAGACAAGACCATGATATTCATGGCAGCAAAATAAGAATTAGCCTACAAGTAGAATAAATAGAGTAAGTAAAAGTTCAGTTTAAATGTTATTATTAACCAGATTATTTGATGTACTGATATGTGTAATCATATTCAAAGAGGGGTGTACTTTGATTCTAAATTTCAACTCTGACATATCCTTATCTTTAATTTATGGATCTCGTCAGTCATCCAAAGTTCAATGTGATTCTGAAGCATGGGTTCCCCTAAACCTCTGGCACAGGCAAGTCTACCTGGAATACAAAGAAGAGTTTGGAAAATTCTTGTAACGTAGGAGGGGGTGGAGAGCGAACACTCGTACGAAGTGACGACACCATAACGAACCAAAATGATTGACTAGAATAAAACAAATAATACGTTTAATAATCGACACAGACTTAGAATACAGAATAGAATGAAGAACAAACAAACAAACAGAAAAATAATATGATAACAGGGTGATGGCGAGAAATGGGCAACGAGGGAATAAAACATTAAAGAAAGACTAACGGAGAACAACAATAATAAAACATAACGGTGAGCATAAAGACAGACAAACGGGAACAACACAGGGCCGGGCTACATAAGATGAACAAACAATATTGACGACGGAGATACAGAACTAAACAAAGAAAGCAACATGCAGCAAGGGTAACCAAACACAGAGAACAAACGAGATCGGACCAGAACCACAATGATAACGACACTCTAAGACAAAGACAACGACCAACAAACAAGCTACGTAGGGACGGGGTTTTCATAACACTACAATTAGGGACAAACTCAAAACAGCTGGACACTAAGGGGAGTAGACAGGTAATTAGAGACCGACGTAAACCCGGAAGTAACTAGGTTGCCCGGGAAACGGGGAACGCTCCGGTCTGTGGACGTGACAATTCTTAAGTCATGAGATAAACCTTTTGACTGGGGAACAGTGTCGAAGCTCCAGGTTGAGAATGCATATCCCTTTCTACATTTACTGAAAAGCACTTTTTAAGATTCCTGTACTCTTTCTGCTCAAATAAAGACTGCTTTCATATTGGGTCATAAAGTATTGTGAAATTTATCTGAATGCACTTTTTGAATTTCAACAGAAGTTTTAATTCATTTTTGCAATATCTTAAATCCAGCAAACCAACAGTAAATGTTTTCACTTAAATCAACAAAATGTAAATATCAGCTATAAACATATTAGTTGCTTAAGAAATCTTGAGAATCCATACTAGATGAAGAGTACCATCAAACATATTGAAAACTTCACATTTAACAGTTCAATTTATTGAAAATGGTGGACTTCAGTAAGAACACAATACCTCACCTTTATGGCATATAGTTTGCTTGGTTTGGTTCATATAAAAACTTTTTTTCTTCAGGGAAATCCTTTGATTGTTGTTGAGCCATTGACATTTGTGCATTTAACATTCCTAGACAAGTTAACACTGGGAGACTTGAAATATCCATCTGTAGAACCTTCAAAGATCCAGATCAACCTTAGTGCCTTATTTGGCAGTTTCCCTGAAAAACTGTTTATACAGTACATTAGCACTGGTATAAGAGTAATAACCCTGATTTTAAGCAACAATAGAAAACCCAAAGCAGCTCTAAACCTTCATATTGTTGGCCAGTCTTTCACTTCAGAAGGTTGGATAACTGTCCAGTTAACTGCAGAGACAGAACAGTTGCTCTAGTCTTTTCATGGTCAGTTCCTTAAGTCTCCGAAGTACTTTAAAATCAAACCATTTTCCAAAACAACGCAAACAAATTTGACAGATTTCAACCAGGGTGTTCACTTGCAGACTCTGGTCCTTGTGAACACTCATTGAGACCTTGGTATAACGTTCCACAGTTTGACCAATCCATGCAAAGATTTTGCAAAGATTGGGGGATTTTGCAGAGTCACTATTTGTAAGACTGCAACAAGATTCTTCTTTACATTATTTCCTATCATGCTCCTGTTGGAAATTTTAAAGAGAAACTGTTGAACAGCGGAGAATCAGAAGCAGCTTTTCGCCACAGCTGCCCTTGTGTTTGCAGTAGTTTGTTCTGAAAAAAAAAAACAGCCAAAAAGAAAAAGACAAAACCATGGCTTCCAAGACATCCCTGGAATCTCCATGTTTCATTTCTCCTGTACCCACTTTGCTGCTTTTTGTTTGTTGCTCATCTGTTGTTTGCAAACAATGGTTTTATCACTATTCAATACTTAACCTCATGAAAATATTAAACAGACATTAAAATTTGTCTGCAATGGTGAAATCTCTTGAAAAGTCATTTGATGTAGGCCAGTTTAACTTGTCAGAGGTGGTGATCAGGACCCAGGCATTTTCAACATTAGCAACACCAAATATTACCACTAGCCATTGTGCAGCATACAGTAGCTAGCAATACATGGTTTTATGTGTTTACTGAGTTGAAGATGAGAAGATAAGTTTTAGTGATGTTATCATACTTGCGAGCCATTCTTTTTGTCAATGATCCCAGATTTTACTTCCTGCCTGAAAACCACTGCCCACATGAACCAGCCAGTCCCAAGAGATAGATATTGGACTGTTAGGTTCCTAAAGGCAGAATGAGTGGGATTAGTTGGTTGCTGCTTAAACATACATTAAAAGTTGGCCCCTCCAGTTCAGCAAGCAGGAGCAGGCAAAAGGGAAAAGCAAAGGTCAAGTAAGCTAGAGAGAGAACAAAGAGAGGAAGTGTTGTTAACGAGAACAATGCAGTGAATCAGGGAAATAGAACTTTATTTTCTATTTACTAGAAAAAGCCAAATAAACAGTCATCACCTCCACACAACCTTGTGGGAAGGACTTTGTGCAGAGATATATATTTTTGTTACTTTATATGTTTACAATTCAGATAATTGACCTTAGGTCTGGCAAAAGTGAGATGTCTAAATTGTAGTCTGAGCCAAATCTTACCCTTTCATTATCCTACAGAAGAAAGGAAGGAAAAAGAATGATGAACCATTCTTTTGAATGGCTCTCAGAAAGGAACAGAGCCATAAGAGCTGGTTCCTTTCAACGAGTCATCATTGCCATTACTAATAATCTTGATCTGCAGGTGAACAGTGGATAAGTGGATGGAGATAGAGATGGGGATTATATACATGTTCATAGGTCCGCATGTACTTAATGAAGGCAAAGGGCATATTGGGGCATATAGGGCTTTTTCTTGGAAATAACTTCTAAATATGTCATTTTTTATTAAAAGAGATTAGTTTTCAAGGGTTATTCAATGACATGAGGGTCTTTAAGGAAGATGGGCATTCTTTAAGCATGGAAAAAAGAAAACAACAATAAAGGATATAGTAATACCTTAATCAACATTAGTGGAGCTAGTGGAGAGAACAATGTCCTGGATGTTTGATAATGTGGTCAGAAGGAAATAAATCTGCTATTTTCAGATGTGCTATTTTCAGCTGTTCACAACAAAATGGGAGTGTGGCAGTAGCACTCCCACTCAGGACTGGAGCAGCTACACATACTTTATCTGAGTGCTGTTGGAGGAACGTGTGCTAGTAGAAGCATGTTTGCCAGCCTCAGGCTGTCCTGCAGCTGCACCTTGCACAGGGCCTCATTATGTTGTCACATTACATTCTCACCACAGTTACCTATTAGCACTTTAGACAGCCTACATTTTAGAAAATTATGATTTTCTATTGGCTAGTTTTCATTTTATTTTGATTCATCTCTGAATGTTTTTAATTGTTTTTCCAAGAATGTTGTATAGATGTCTGCATACAATATGCAAAATGAATTTGATTATAAGGACTTGTATTACCTAATATACAGCTTCTAGAATATTATAAACTATGGCATAATATATTGAGAACAAGACAATATAGTCTTTTGATGAGAAAATTGCTTTTTTTTTTCCTGTTTTCACACATCTTTTGATACATGTGCTTTGTCTGAGAAAGTTTTGCCAATGGACATTATGTGCATCTCTGCACTTTCCACTTTGGAAATCTTTCAAATCTGTGAATTCTATATATAAATTGGTTCAACAACTTAAAATCTTCCTATTTCTTCAGTAAGGTTCTCAGTGACCTTCAAAATTATTCTTCAGGCAGTTATGACAGCAGATGTCTTCAGAGGTCTCATAAAGTCATGATGAAAGTCGCTGAAGGGATGAATTGCCTTTCAGAGCTGTTGTACAGCATTGGCAACATCTTTCCTAAAACCTGTCTGTAAAATAAAGACAAGTAATGCCTTGTACTGTTTATCCATGAGTAATATTAACAATAAACTGGCTTAAAATGCTTTCAGAAATTTCAGAAATGTTTTCCAAATTTGACCAATCCGGAGTACCTGGATTTGTTCTATTGCTGGTTATAGAGTGATTTCAGCAGAGATCTGCAGTTATTTAAAGAGTACATCTACCCTTGAGGGGTGCTAGTCCTTGTCCTTTCTGTGTTTTTGCACTGTAGGAGGTGGAGCATGAGAGTTTGTGTGCAGAGGCGGGGCATTGGGAGTGACAAGTGCAGCGGACGAGCAGGAAAGACAAAGGGAGGGAGTATATCAACATTAGCCATCACTCAAATTAGCCTTATGCTAAGCATGGATAGCAACTGTAATCCAATGTCCCACATCACAAAGTAGCATTATGACAGCTCTCTTGATGTGAAAAGATGTGAAAAACACTGTTGTAGGAGATCTTCAGTATTTTGGTAATTTCTCACATCAAATGGATTTCATTTAATTATTCATCTTCTAACAAATTTCATAAGCAAGTTCTATTTTTCTAGAGATTTTAAGACTATGATTGAACTCCAAAATGCTCCAGATACTAAAATAGCCTAAAGAAGGCCAATTGTATTGCTTCTTTAATCAGCACAACCATTTTCAGTTAACATAATTGTAAAAGGGTATACAGAGTTTTACATATATGCAACATTCTAAATATACATTCTAATCAATTACATCTCTCTATAGCCTTTCCATCGTACCACAAAGTAAAGTCTTTTAGAGCTGGTTTTGTTTAATTAATGACTTTTAACTCCATAGAGGTACTTTCAGCATGTTCCCCCAGCCACTGCTCCCAATGGACCCCTCCAGTACCTCCTACAGGTTTCAGGTAAGTCTGCACTTCACTCAGGTAATTCAGGTAAGTCTGCACTTCATTCAGATACTCCAGGTAAGTCTATATTTCATTCAGATACTTCTGCTTAGTCTGCTTTTCATTGAGGTACTTCAGTTAAGTCCACACTTCACTGAGGTAATTCATGTAAGTCTACACTACACTTTAGAGGATGTTGCTTATTTAAACAGTCCTGGTGATGCATCAGACCTCCTGATATTATCACAGAGACCCAAGTGAATTATTTTCTAATCAGCATGTACTGTAGTGTTTAGGCTTGTGTGTAGGGAAGACAGTGGGTGTGTACAGAGTGGAGCATCAGACTCAAAACACATCCATATGGTCTTATTGTACCCTACCCTCTCCTGCTGGTTTGTGGGAAGGGAGAAACGGGCAAGGCCTTTGACTAGTCTGTTGACGCACGTAACTGCAGTGTGAGAGTGCTACTGGGTGACACAACAGGAAACAGCTTTATAATATGCTACACATAGTAAGCAGTTAATAACATTATATGTTTTGAGATACAACCAGTTCCAAGCCTAGCATGAATCAAACATATGATGCAGATTGACAAGATGGACTCATGACCAGTGTGGCTGGCTTTGGTCATCTGAGGAATCGGTAAAGAAAAACATAAAAAGGGAGCATGAGCAAGCAGTCACATGCAAGTATGTATTCTATACAAACTCTGTTTCACACTTGGTTAGGGTGATTATTATTCATCAGCTGAGTCTCATTGTGCAAAGCATTCAAACCAAATGCATTTGTTTTTATGCAGGTTGCATAATGTCTGTCACCTACCCCCCTACCCCACAACCCACAGAGCCAGAGTCTGTAATGAGCATGAAGGGGCACCCACTGAGGTAAATCAACAGCTCTCCCATGGCCTTTTGATAATCAGAACCTTTCACCACAACAGTGTATTGTTCCTCATCCTGTGGCACCCATCAGAGGAGGCATACAAGGTTTGTCCATTTCACCCATTAAGGTAATTCCTTCTTTGTATGCTCAGATGGGGCTCTGTATGGGGGGGGAATAAGCACAAAATAGGAAGGCTTGTCTGGTTCTTCATGGCTGGTTGGGGAAGGTTCCATACAGCCTTGACTTTGTTATCCTGGGAAGAGGCCACAACATTCCTTCAGGTCCCAGAGGCACTCCCTGGCGATGGCAACAAGTTCAGCGCCCCCTGCAGTACGCCACAGTTACTCCCTGGAATCATCTTCATGTATGTGTGGGTGCGCCTTGTTTGTTTCTGTGTTTTAGGGATCCTTGGATAAGATGCTGGAACTGGGTATCAATGGGGGGGGGGGGGGGGGGTTTAACTATAAGGTGGTTTGTAGGGCCATGATGCAATATTTCAATTTGTTGGGTTTTTTTTGTCACGATTCCCACTAAAATTCCAGTAGTACAAAGATCGAAAAGTTATGGTGAGAACATAAAGCGCCTCTGTATGGAGTACATGATTTAAACATGAGTTCAGTTCAACCTGTGTTGTCAGGTGGTACAATAGCTCCAACACTTGAAACTATTCTTGTAAAGTTCTGTAGGTGTATGGAAAACATACTAATTTTAAAATATTGTCCACATTCTACACCATATGCCTTCCATTCAATGTCAATGAAGAAGAAAATAAACTTCTTATGGATATCAGCTTTAAAATAAAGCATACACCAAAGTGAGGGTTGTTATATCATTATGTTCGCCTATCTAAAGACAGACATACCATTGTAATTTAACCAAATAAACATTTGTATTAAAATTTGTCAAGACTTGCTTTGTGGTGCAAATTATTTACAGTCACAAGATGGCGCCAAATGCTCATTCATGAAAGTAAACCTGTTTACCAGAGAAATAATGGAGGCTATTAGGGCATGTTGTATGCGCGAGCTTCTTCAAAAATAACGAATATGCAAAATGTTACTAAACCAAAAAACATTTCTGTCAGTTTTTTGTGTCAGTTTTTTTCATGTTTCATGAGCTGAATGCCTGGTTTCTTTGCTATGTGTCTTTACACACATTCTCGACCTGTGTTGATGCTAAGGTGAACAGGTGCAATGAAATAAAATTATGTCCTGACAAGCCTGTTCTGTCAGTAAACTCACAGAGGGGGGATTCTTCTTTTTTTTTAGTCCATTTTCCCCTGTGCAGCATTGTACCTGTTTCATATTGTATGCAAGGACTACAGGGCATATAACTTAGGATGGAATAAGGTCTTTTATTTTTAAGATGGGTGTACCTCAAAGTGGCCAGTAAGTGTATGTCCAAGGAGTCAAGTCAAATTTACTTATATAGTGCTTTTTAAAACAGATGTGAGCAAGCCAAGGGTGAGAGTGGAAAGTAAAAACTCCCTAGAGCATGACGAAGAAACCTTGAGGGGAACCAGGGCTCAAAGGGGGTGGGGGGGGGGATCCTCCTCTGGCTGAAGGTGTGTGTTGCTGAAAAGTTTCTGAAAAGTAACAATCATTTTACTCATGCTTTTGTCCCATTTTTATTTGCATTGCTTTTATGATCTGTTAAAGATTTGTGATGGAGTTGAATGAATGCGAAACTTATTTTTTCCATTTTGAGAAATACTGAGAATACATTCCCTTCTTTTTCTTTTTCTAGTGCATCTGTGCACACTTGGGAATAAAAGGTATGCACTACTTATTCCCTGTGGGTAGACAGGTTACATTTACATCAGGAAGGAAGGAAATGAACCAGGAGAAAAGTCTGATGGCTGAACCCGAAACTGGCCCAAACAGAGCTGAGCAAAACCCAGCTAAGCACAAACCACCCAAACCACTAGCCTCTCGAGCTGTTTGTTATAAATGTTTTCGAGTGTGGCGACAACACTGGAGCCTCTGTTGGAGCACACCCAGGTGCCTTCTATAGCCAGATCCAGTACCGCCGGCACTCACCCCTCTCTTGCTCATTTAATTTCCCTTCAGCAAACCTTCACTGGTTTAATTATGTTCAACTCCAACAACTTCAGTTTCAATTGTAAAAGATAATACACTAATATTACAAGTATTGCTTTGTGTTTGTATACCAGCATATTGGTTTGCAAATGAAATCATTAGTATGAGGTTAAAGTGCAGTGGCAGCTTTAATTCAAGGGTACTTGCAATAATGCAGGGTGAACCAGATCAATCACATCTTATTATAGTCCAACCATTTCAAGGGACCATAAGTAATTGGATAATTGGCTGCTCCGTTGTTTGTTGATCGGTTATTTGTTTGCCAAACATCATTGAATCATTATATCATGTGCAAGTAGGATAGCCAGACGGTCCAGTTGTAGGCCAGATGCTCCGGTTCTTCAGCTCCCTGTCCCTGGCTGCTTTTCATTAAATATTACTTTAGTGTGGCACACAGATGTTAAAGCAAATATCTTGTATTTTATTAGTTTAACGGAACACCCTGTATGTCACCTACCGACTAACTGCAGGAAGTCCATACTCTAACTGCTAGTCACTTTGCAACAGTGTGAACATACCAAAAGGAAAAACAACTTTGGTTTTCAGTGTTCAGCACATCCTAGGAAAGATCAATTCCATGCCTTCTGTACACGTGGTTTTGATGAGTAAAACATTAATTTATGACAGATTTCTAGATCAAATTGGTCAGCTCTGTTAACTAGCTAGATAGGCTATGGTTTAATTTTGGGTGTTTAGTGTCATATGCCATCCCTGGTATGTCCTCCTTTTAGGGATTATTAAAGTGGCCAGCCTTTGCACAACAGGACTACCAACAGTTCATTCAAGATATGGCATTTACAGACTAAATGTGTAGTGTCTAGTGTGGTTCTGTTGCCTCTCAATACCAAAGAAGTGTCACTAAAATAGACCATCATGGATCAAACAGGGACACGGCTAAATCAATACATGTATCAATATTATGTGTTTGCTACTCTTTTGTGATGGGGCATGTAAGGAATATTGCTTTGTTTAGTCTGTATGAAAGATAATGTACATGTAATTAAACTTAAAATCAGTGTCTTTAGTTGTGAGATTGCATGTTGTTTTGTGTTGAACCGGAGCTGTCTGAACACAGGACAGAGTTGTGCATTCTTAAGAAGTGATGCACTGAAAAGCCTAGCAATAGCAAACAACCCAATGAGCCATGGACAGGTACAGTAAAAGATTAGAAAATGATTTTAATGAATGAGGGGAAAACTGTGGCACTGAAGACTGTAGACTACTTTAAAGACCCATATAAAGACAAGAATACACCAATATAACTTAGTTCATATTATTGTTAAGAAAACCAAAATCTCAGGCTGCAGTTGTTAAATGTATAAATAGCATGTATAGTTCTGGCACAAAGGTCCTACTGGGAGATGAGACAAAAAGAGACAATGTGGAGACAAAAAGAGACTGTTCATAATTACAAGTATACCAACAGAAGGCTCTAAGTCTACGGACTATAGACTTTTGTGAGTCATCAGTTACAAACGGATTTGCAGCCAAATAATAAACATCATAATTGTTTATAAGATTGTTAATTTGTTAGTTATGGAAATGAGAAGACTATGTGTAAAAAGGACTATAATTCGCAGTTAAGATCTGTAGAACAAAAAAAAATGAATTTTTAAATTTGGGAGTGAAATAAATAATTCCATTATGCAATACAAATTGAACCTATCCTTCACTAGGGATAGAAAATAAAATAAATGTTTTAAAATGAAGAGGGTATATTGTTAACGGTGTTAACAATAGTCTGTGAGGTTTCTGCGATTTCCCAGTGTGTTCTCAGAAGGAAATGTCTGTTTATTCCTCCAATTCTCTAGCTTTCCCCATCTATCTCTCTCTCTCTCCATCACATACATTTTCCACCATTTACGTCTGATTTCGTTGACGTGCCGATTTCTCCTGTACCCATACTAGCAATATATACCCCACCCCAACAGCAACTGTAGCAACATTAAAATTAAAAGGTACATGTTTTCTTTTTTTTTTAAGAAAGAAAAAAAAAGAAATAACATCATACAAATTCGCCAGGTTGACACGGGAAATCGTTTAGGAATAAAAAGGGAGGAAATACTTTAAACAGAGCACCCCTATTCCCCACATTCCGCAGTTCCGTTTCTCCAGATTTTGCATTTTTCCCAGCCTCATTTCATATCGACGTAGTCTTTTGTAAAGAGCTGTCAAGCGCGCGGGTCGTTGTAGTCGTCGCGAGGCATCTCCCACTCCCATTTCTTTCTCTCTCTGTCCTCCACGCCCACTGGCTCGCGACTCTCAGCAAGGTTGAAACACGCTCGGAAGGATTATTTCATTTACGTTTTCCGATCGCCCGCACTATACCTCTACGACTCTTCGTGCGCCAGTTAAAGCCGGGGAAGCGTACTAACAAAACCCCTAGCAAATCTTTTCTACTCCTTCACTTTCAGCGCCTGTGTCGATTAACTGCAGACATGTCTGGCGAAGACGCACCCACCCAGCAGCAAAACGCCGACGAACAAAAACAGCAAGTGGAGAAGAAGCCCGCCGAGTCGCCTAAAACCGAGAACAAGCCGGATCCGCCGCCTGCCAGCGCGTCCACCGAGGCTGCAGCCACAGCGGCACCCACGGAGAAAGCCCCCGAGGAGGACTCGTTCAGTTACCGGGCTCTCGTACTGACCGGCTACGGCGGCTACGATAAGGTGAAGCTGCAGGTGAAGAAAGGGAAGCCCGCGCTAAAGAACGGTGAGGTGATGGTACGCGTGAAGGTCTGCGGACTAAACTTCGCCGACCTGATGGCCAGACAGGGGCTGTACGACCGGCTCCCGTCTCCGCCCGCAACACCGGGAATGGAGTGCTCCGGAATCATCGAGGCTGTTGCGGAAGATGTGACAAACAGAAAAGTAAGATCTCGCGTGTTACTCTAGAAGAAGAGTGCTATTTTATAACTCGTTGTCTCGACACGCTTGAAGGCAACCAACACAAATTTCTTATATCCTTATATGATGCTATTTAGTGGTATGAGACGTAATATGCTTGATTCGCTGGGCACTGGTGCGTTCTTGCCTTTTATTGTCCAAATTACTTATCAGTCTGTATGGTCGTTATTCAGCTGTAAAGAGAAATATCATTTGGCTCCTGGTCTCTGGGCTGTTTCTGATGAGACAATAGAGGACTGGGAGGGGGACACTAGCCTCATTTCGCCATCACCAGACTCCTCTTGCGTTCCCGAGTAGCCGGGAGGAAACGCTCCTATCACTTGCTGTGCCTTTAGTATAACGAATTCAAGGGAACATTTAAGTTTAAACAGCCATTAGTTTAAATAAGCGCGATCACAGAAGTTGCATACAGTGGGTACTTAGCGAACACGACGGAGCCGCCGCCCCTCGCGCGCCGAGATAGGGATGTCTCTTAAATATCGCGCGACTGACTGACAGGTTATGGCGTTGCACTGAGGAGCATCGTATCCTAAGAACATGTACATGTAAGTCGTTAGATTTACATGCTGTACAACATATGAGAGTCGAAAATGCAAAAATAATTTGGCAATTCCAGAATAGGGACTGTCTCGGGCGGGTTTAAGGGGGGGGGGTAATGGGGGTATGGGGGGTGTTTGGGGGTTGCGACGACACTTTCTATCGTTCCACCGACGCGGAGGAAAAGGGCGAGGCGCGAGCAGAGACAGGAAATGTGCGTGCGTGTGTGTGTATGTATATATGCCCTTTGTCATCTTCCTGGCGTATAGTTACACAGGGACGGTCACTGGCATCAGCTATTATTTTTGCGACACTTTCCTCGACAATAATCCCGGTTTTTCTCCTGTCTGCCCTGCGCATCTAGCACCAGTCTAACTTTGATATTTTATTTTAAAAAGATACGCCTTTGGAGTAAATTAATATAACTATATCAATTTTAGCTGTTCAACCCACGTAGCAAGAATTCTCTCCTCGCACTTGTATCCTGTCGCTTTCAGTTCACTCCATAGGAACAAATCGATGAGTCATGCGTGATGGTGTCCATGGCGACGCCTTATGGCAGCGCTCTCCAACGAAAGCTGGATAAAAGCATCCCCGAGTGGATGTGTAGCACAAATCCCGAGGGTAGAGCAAAGTGAAACGTGTGTGCATGAAAGACAGCAAGACAGCGACAAGAATTAGGCGTTGGCTGTGCACAGGGATGTCACTCTCACTGTATTGTGTCTCGTTCGTCGCTGAATTATATCGAAAGGTTATCACGCAGCCGTGCCTAATAAGATACGCTATCGCTCGAGGACAAATGCGTGTCCGAGTTCATCTCACTGGCCCACGCGCCCCTCACCCTCGAATACTGTACTGAGTCGCTGGTAAACATGCGCGCTTTGGATCGGAATTTGCTGATCACGACTTTAGTATAATGATGGGAAAGAGAAACTGCCATCGCGCTCTCTCTCTCTCTCTCTCTCTCTCTCTCTCTCTCTCTCTCTCTCTCTCTCTCTCTCTCTCTCTCACTCACTCACACACAATCTTGCGGCTAATGAAAGTGGTCAATGAAACCTGGCTATGACAATAACTCACATGACTTGTCGAAAACAGAACAATTGCTGTTCTCATGTGCCCAGTGATTCTCTTCATCTGCTATTTTATATGAATAATGCATGTTCCTTCCGCCACACATGCAGATACGACAGCATTTATCAGAGCCCCACTACACAGATCACTCACATCTGTTCTCAATTATCTTTGCAAAGCCCACACTGTCAAGATGGAATTTCCTCCTGCTTTTTCTCCTCTATCAGTCTGTCTCTATTTTCTCTCTCTCTCTCTCGTTTTCTTCCTCACTCTTTGTGATGTGACATGCTAAAGGCCAGTGAAGTGTGTCGGGGTGGGGGTGGGATAGAGATGATCTGAGTGTGTAGATAAGCAGCATCCAGTGGGCAGCTGTAGCCCTGCCCACTTCCAAAGCATACGCATCTCTAGAAAATGGAAAGAGGTGACAACTGGAACAGGACTCATCTGTTTTTACACATGTTCCATGTGTCTGCAGTGCTCACTGATGGTACGTCTTGTAGTAACATCTGGTCAGTATAAAATCTGCTTCCCTAGCCATTGTTTGAGTCATTCAAATACAACTCAAATGAAGGCATGTGATTGGATACAGGTGGTATATCATAAAGAAATGCTTAGTGGACATCTAAAATATCTTGTATCAAAGGTGCAGTGCATCTGGAGATTAGTGTCAGTATTATAATAGCAGGAGTATGACAGCAGCCATTATCAGCAGAGACCCTGTTTTCCAGTTGGCTGAGAAAGATCTTCACTCAGAGAGCATAAGAGCTGATCCCCCAGACCAAGATTAGTCCAAAGCCCAGACTCTGAATGGTGCTTTACCAGTGATGCAGCAATGAAGGGCAAGATTAGTCCTGTCCAAGAATGCAGCCAAAGCATTACAGTTGACCTGTGAAAAGCAGTGGTATTGTGGTGTTATGCAAATGTGGTATAATGGTTACAGAGCAGTAGTCCTACTAAGGAAAGTCAAATAACAGTTTAATAATAATAAATTACAGTTATGCAGATCACAGTTATACAGTTATGCAGAAGCAGTGTCATGATGATGAAAGTATGATGTCACAATGCTTGTGACTGCGAAACAGATCACAATGATGCAACATTTGTATTTACAGCTGAGTAAGTGTCACAAGTGTGACAGCATAGAGATGCAGACATGATAAAGCAATATTTGTGAATTGGTAGCATAATAGTACCACTACTTGGTATTTACATGTTTCAGGGATGCTGAAGGGTTTCTTAGTTGACATAAGCTACATCAGGCAAATACAGACAAATAACTGTCGCGCTTTCCCCAAACAAGGCTGTTTGTCTCTTTGTGTGTGGCTTGTGACTATGACTAAGGTTTGCACAGGGTAGTGAGTGTATGATTCAAAGATCACTATTTAAATGTGGCATATGCTTTTAAAGCTGCAAAGCAGGAACTGTGTGCGTGTGGTTTTCAGGATGACTTCTGAGTCATGGTAGTGGTTGACTAAGGCCCCCACAGCTATTGATGAGTGCTGTACAATGGCTGTAATTAAAAGACAGAAAAGCAGCCCAGCAGAGCAGTAGACAAGCAGAGAGGGGGGCACTGAGGAGGGGAGGACTGGGTGAGAGCAGGGGGTGAAAAGATGGGGAGGAGGGAAAGAGCAAGAGAATACGGCAAAGGATGAGGAGACAAAAATTGGGACAGGGACTGCAGAAGCCAGGGATAGTCTGAAGTGACAGGGTCCAGCGAGGGAGGAAGTTACTTTCCAATTAGGTTTAAGAGACAGCTCTGGTGTGTGCGTGTGTGTGCGTACGTACGTGTGTGCGTGCGTACGTGTGTGTGTGTGTGTGCGTACGTACCTGTGTGTGTGTGTGTGTGTGTGTGTTCAGGGCGTGTCTGTTCATATTTGTCTGCGAGTCCATCTGCTGTTTTGCACATATATGGGAGTTCTGTCCTTATATAAGAGTTCCTGTCCCTTGTGTGTTCACGTGAGTGTAAATGTGTCAGTGTGACTGTGTGTTTGCATGCATGTTCTCTTGTCTCATGCTTATTGAGGCTAAAGAATCTGGCCTCTCCCTGATGAGAGGAACTCATCCTGTTGGAGAGATGGAGAGGGAGGGAGGGTGGGAGAGTGCAGGAATAATGGAGAGAAAAGAGATTTCTTTCAGTTCCTACATTTACATTATGAACATGAAGAATATTGTACAGATGTAAACTGGTATATTTTTATAGTCCTTATATTCGTTCAAAAGTACACAATTCTAGGTCATTGTGTGTGTATGTACATAGTATTTCCTGTGTCTGCTGAATCCAGGGGAAGTTGTGGAAGTTTGTTGGATGGGTTTTCGCGCGCGTGGGGTGGGGGGGTACTGGGCTCATCCATCTTACTGTGTCCTTCTATTGTTTCTCGTGTGTCTGTTTTCACTTTGCCTCTTTTCACTTTTTCTCCTTTTTGAGTTCCAGTCCTTACAATGAACTGATCTTTGAAACAAATTTACCACATTCTACAAAGTTAAAGTAGAATTGTCTGTTAACACAGTGAATAACTTTCTAAATAAATGTGCTTACATTTTTCTACATATTTCTTAGTCAAATTTATTAGTCAGATAGTCAAAGTCAAAGCTTCCTGTAGCTTTCTCTTTCAAAACAGCATGATTATACACTGTAAACACCCTTGTTCTAAGTTATTATATTTTTTATGTTGAGCGGACAACCATTTGGGTTAAAAGCAACTTAACTGAATGTTTCTATTTATTAGTACAAACGTTTTGATAGACATTACATTTTGAGCTCTTTTTTTTCCATATAAGCTTTATTTGAATTACCCTTAACCTTAAAAACGGATAGTCCTGCACTCTCTGTAATGGGTAACTAAAGTTGTACTAACCAATGAAGAACCTTCTTTCCAAGGATGTAGTCCTCTTCAGCTTCACCCTTAGCCATTCTATTGCGTGTGCATGCTGCACATCCTTTCAGCACTAATTGCTATTATCTTTGGAGGGAGACTTCCGGCTTCGTGGGCCTGGTTGGGTAAGGAGCAAAGGCCAAACAGCACTACTGGGTTTCTTTTCAGTCTGACACCAAGTAATGCCAAAGGTAGCATCATGAGCCCAATCATGAGCTTTGTTTTTGTATACATAAAAGAGGACATTTTTGGGATTCCTCCATATTTGAAAGCTTTTGCATCAGTAATCAATAAAATGCCAAACACCGGACTTCTCTTCTTGCTATAGAAAGAGCAGTTATATGAGTATGTTCAGTTGCTCTAAAATGTTGTATCTTTCTTTTTCAAGATTTATTTTTCATATGTTCATATTTCAAATGTTGTAATCAATACTCTTAAGTCAAATTTAAAAAAAACAAGAACAGCTGCATGGATGCTTAGGAGCACACACACTTAACATCATGCAGTAGAAATGTATGAGGGCGAGCGATTAATATGACAGTGCACTGTAAAAACTTCAAAAATGTTCTAACCAGAATAAGCAAACTAAGTGGACTTCATTGTCCTGTTCAACTGAATTAATGTTCTGACTTGAGTAGTCTTATTAAAATGTCAAGCTGGGAAAAAGTGAATACATTTATAGTATGAAGTTTGAAAGAAAGATCTAGTTAAACATGACTAGTGTATTTTATATAGGGTTCAAGGTTAAGACCCCTCCTACTCATCACAGGGAAAACAGGTTTGAGTGCCTGTAATTTAAGGATATAATTTGTCAAACTGTAGTTTGTGTATTATTAGGTTATTAGTAGAAAGTATTGGTCTACTTTGGAGTACAGTATTGGTAAAATAAGGATGAATGTTATGGCAGTGACGAGCCTGGCTGTCATTCTATGGATTTTGTCAGCTGCAGAGGGAGAAAGCGCTGTCTCAAATAGCCACACATCTGGTTTGTGTCGCATCAAAGGCCCCTTGTTAATCACAAGCAAATCAAATGTTTTCATTATTCATTAAAGTTCTTGAATATTATCAATATCAGTATAAAACATTAAAACATCATCACCTATAGGTAAACTGGATTTCATGGCCTAATTTCTTCATGAAATAAGTTTAAAAAAAGGTTTTCAGTTTTTCCAAATTATTTTGGAAGAAGTCTATGAGGCACAGCCTGAGGTGCTTGCAGTGGTGCAGCCCGTGCTTGTAAGGGGAGATGTTGGCCTGATCTGAAGCGCCACAACGTTTCCATGCCGCACCATCCCACCACACAGTCATCTATAAGTGCTTCAGGTCATCTTAAGCATTCGCTAAAGTGGATGTTTGTTTTGTGAATTTGAGCATAAATATTATGGTTCTGGTTTGTGAGTGTGTGGTCTGCTAAATCAAGCGTGTGTGTGTCTACCTGCAGGTGGGTGATAAGGTACTGGTCCTGAACCCCAGTGGGCTGTGGAAGGAAGTGGCAGCGGTTGCAGCCACACACACCTTCCTCATGCCAGAGCGGATGAGCTTCGAGGAAGCGGCTGCCATCCCAGTAAACTACATCACTGCCTACTTGATGCTGTTTGACTTCGGCAACCTGCGCCCCAACCAGAGCGTCCTTATTCACATGGCTGCAGGTCTGTTGTGTGTGTGTGTGTGTGTGGGTGTGGGAGGCAGGGAGAGGGAGGGAAAGACAGTGAGATTATGGTCTTTGGGAAAGGATTATTTTCATATGATGACTTCTTTATGCAGCTGTTGACACCAGACTTATGGGCTTTGTGTCAGTGAATTTGTGCAAAAACATCCGATATTTTGGGTGTGTGTGTGTGAGAGAGAGATTTGTTGCAGCTGTTGAAAGTGTGCTCTTGGGCTTCTGAGAGAATGAGAATATACAGAGCCTTTGGAAAAGCTCATATGTGTAAATCATAATTTATGGAGTTGGAATGAGAAATTGATGAGGAGCATGTTTGTTGTGGGCGGAGGGTGGATATTACAGTATATTGTTAGCGTAATACAATCACAGTTGATAGTTTACTTGTCTGGTGATGTCTGTGATATCATCAGTACTGCTATAACAATGACTAAATGCAAATCTTGAATTAAACAAGACCTCCATTCACTGCACAGAATTCTGCAGCAGTGCAACATACGACAGACTGATGCATGCCAAAGTGTTAAAGTATTAGTTCAGTTTCTACTTCGGATTTATTAGTTATAGCCACAGCTAACAATAAATGTTAAGCATGAGGTCTCTTGGTTGTCTTTTAGCAATGGCAAATTAGTCACTCACATAAAGACACTAATGTTACACTTACAAATAAAATAATTAGAACATAGGGTTTCCCCCAAATCCATCACTCAAGGTTAAAGAAATTGTTAAAAACACACTGATCTTTCATAGTCATCCATTTTTGTGAACTTTACATAATTTTTACAGTATCGTTACCAATAACCTCCTCATATTACTATTAACCTTGTCATGAACATTTTACATTACAAGCCAGTTAGTGTTATCCCAGACTCTGTTCAGTCAAATTAGTGTAGCTAATGTCAATGAAAATGGTCATCCTTTGATGTAAACCACCTGTTTAATTGCTTACCTTTTATAAATGACCATATACATTGTTGAGTTCTGATCACTCTTTTCAGGCAACATGGTGTTTATTGCCATCTTTACCACAAAGCACTTTAAGTGTACCGATAGTTTAGATAGCTAGATACCTAGCTAGCTATTGCTCACGTGTACTGAGGTCTCTCACTTGTGTGCATTTCAACAATGGGGCAGCCAGCCAGTCACTGAGCGACAATGTCTCTTGCCATTCAGTCCACTAGGTGTTCCTGAAAAATTCACTACGCAATAATTACAAAATTCAAAGTGAAGTTTTTCACAGCCTTTTGTAAATGTGGCGCGTGTGTGCATGAACTACGTGTGTGCATTTGTGTGTGCGTGCATGTGGGCATGTGCATTCATGCATACATAAGTGTGTGCCTCTCTGGAGATGGTTTAAAAGTGTGTGCGTGTGTGTGTTTGAAAAAGACAACAAGAAATTACATAATTCTTCTGACAATTCCTGTGATCACTAACACCATTAGTGCATTTCTTAAGTGGCCTCCTCTTGAATGTTTAAACAAAGAAAAGGAACAACTTTCCTACAACTGAGTTATTTTATATTAATTTGACAATGAAAGATGGACATAATTCCCCAAGGAGAGTTATTGCATATGTTGGCTCTAGAGGGGATAACTTACCTTGGGTTTTTGTCATTGTGCCTTTTAGTATGATTAAAATGAAGGATGACTTATGGAGTCATTTCTCCTTTGAACATTTGGAATGTAGTCAGCTAAGCTCTTCACTCTCGCTGCAGGCAATATTTGATTCCTGCATGGCTATTATTCTTACCCTTATTAAAGGCAACCAGCTACACTTCACATGAGCTCTTTACGCTGCAAGTGACGATGACAAATGTTCACACATTTTTGAGAGCATATTTTATTAGATCTGCTTGTGCATTTCTACCCATAGTTATGGTATCTTTTTCATGGTTTATAACTAAATCGAATTAAACACACCTAGTAGTGCAGGTAGTGTAAGGTGCTAGCAACTCCAGGGTCATGGGTTTTATTCCCATGGAGCTCACGTAGTGTCCTACTGATGCATATGTAAATCTGCTGATTAAATATGCGAGCCTCTATGGATAAGTGCATTTACCAATTGCTGTAAATGTTTAGGTCAGGTGCCGAGCTCTGCTCGTAGCCCTAAAACTAAAGTTTGTGGAGGTGGTATACGTTTGAGGGCTGCACACATTGTCTTCTCTGTTTTTCCACTACTGCTGTGTGACTTCCCATGCAGAACACTGCTGCAGCTTCTGTGCTCAAATCTGCAGCCCAGCCTGGCCCATGTGGGCCCGGCAGGCCTGGTTCAGCCACACGACCTGGCCCATGTGGTTCCGGCAAGCCCAGCGTGAAGCGTGCTGCTTAGCATCAGTGCTCCCACTCCCTCAGCACAGTCTGGCCAGAGCACACAGCAGGGCACCCAGCCAAATGCCCCCCTAGGGAATGAGTAGCCTGCTCGCTGCCTGACTAGGGCACATTCCACCATTTCAATGTAGTATTAAGCAACACCACATGGGGATAATAAGTGATACCCCCATCTGCTGTGCTGTAGTAATAATACAATGTTTAGTATCATAGTGTGATATTTTACAAATAGTGACGCTGCTGTGCGTGCGTGTGTGTGCGTGTGTGTGTGTGTGTGTGTGTGTGTGTGTGTGTGTGTGCTCATATGTATGTGTGTTTGTTATTTATTTTCCACTTATCGTGTTTGTTTTTTGCAAGCAGCATTATTCCAGTATCAAGTAAACCTGAGTTTAGTGGAAATTAGTCCTATTCTATTAAACTGAATTGTTAGGTTATGAATTAAAAAGTTATTTGAAGGCAATAACTCTTACTAAGAGGTTTCCATATATGTTGCATTTATTCAACCAAAGTAAAATGCATAATCATTTAGACATCCAGATTTTGGAAGGGAAATTGAACTTGAATGTGTGCGAGCATGTGCGCATGTGTGTCAAAAGGAGAAACACTGATCCATCTCTTTGACCAGCCATCCACTCTGACCACCAGATATTGGGGTGGCAAGCCATTCACAATTAGGTAATGCATTTTCAGGATTTCCATGGTAAGAGAATTATTATGAAAGATGTAATATGCCAATCATCTATCAAAACAAATATATATATATATTTGCATGCTGGAAGGTCAAAATGCATCTTTATTTTCACATCTCAATCTACTGTTAGAACTCTCAACTGTTAGAGAATTTTGTTTTTGGTAGATTTATTGCCTCTTATATAATCACACACACACCCTACACACACAAGGATGAAATGGTGCATTCTTAGGAAGCACTTGAGGTTGCTGTGCACAGGATGTTTTCCTTTTTTAATCATTTGTAAATGTATTCTAAAACTGAAAACATGTTTCCTCTTCATGTCTTAACTCTGTGACCTACAACTGGGAAGCAGCAGCCATGTGCTGGCAGTTGGAGGTGAAGGCTGCTTGTGGTGGTGGTGATGGTGTTGGTGGTGGGTAGGGAGGTGTCATTTTTACAGGTTGAATCATGCCAGGCAGTTCCCTGGAGTTTGTGCAGGCAGGCAAAGCTTACAAGTAGCATACACACAGTGGTTAAGGACAAAACCCAAAACAATATCCTCATTAATAATCCACCCATGACAAAGTTGACCTTGACCAGGGGAAAGAGGGTTTTGGATGTTTGCCCAGCCCTGTCGTAGATGGCTGGGAGGTGGATAAGAGTGCTGTAAAGCCAGTTTTCTTTTTATGTAATGGTCTTACAGACTTTGTCACAGACTTTACAGATAGCTGGTAAAACACACCGAGCTTTTTCAGAGTATCTCAGCATGGAAACAAATCGACTGGTTTTATTGTCCTGGGCTCACTTCTCCTTAAAATGTATCAATTTGTCTAAAATGTAAGGCATTAATAAGTGTTAAATTGTCTTAAAGTTTAAATTAAGCCGTCTTAAATGTTTTGCCTCAGACATGTATCTTTGCTGTCGCTCATTCAAATTGCGAAAAATCCAGTCACCGATTGTAAAACTTCCTAGTGATGATGACAAGCTATATTTTTGTTATAATTGGCGCAAGCTATTTGTGGCGCAAGTTTGTTTCCGTACTTAAGTTATGTCAGGGAAGGACAATTCTCACACGCTTCTCTGCACCCGGAGAAGACAGCTGGGATTGGAGATAATGTCGCAGAACTTGAAAGCTTGAAGGACCTGATCTGAGAGCTTTAAAACAAAATCTGTACTTGTATTTTAAATAGAACTTTGCACTTGTGTTTTTGACGTGAGAACTTATTAAAATCTGAACGTGAATGTTAAAATTTTCACTTGAAGAAAATATACCCACAATTGTATTTTTAAACTTGAATAATATATTTATGAACGAATATTAAGAAATACAAATGTATATAATATTTATATTTGTATAATAAATACAACCACAAATTCGAACTCACAATCTCTTACACATGACAAACACAACTTCAAATATACATTTGCAACACTTTTCAGTAGACTTGATTTGTGCACTTGTTGGGGATCAGAACTGGGCAGGCAGTGTGGATGGACAGAATTCGTTGATTTTTGCTAACGAAAAAATATGCACGCAGAAAAACAAGTTTTTATCCGCAGTGTTTTGTTAATAATGTTTGGCCATAGACTGATTATAGCCCAGACACATTATACTAGACTTTGGCCTGTCTTAGACATTTTGAAGGGTAGCTAACCAGCTAGCAAAGATAATTAGCCAACTGTAGTTAAGTCAATTGTCACCAACTCCGTTCTTAACAAAGACTGGGAAGAAAAAACTGTTTCAACGGTTCTTCAAGTCTGTTCTTGATCCACCGTCTATAGTAAGTATATGGTCTGGGTAAGCTTGGCTAAATACATAACGTCGTTACATTTTAAGTGACTATTTCGATATTTTAATATTGACGACTTAATAACGTATGCTGTGCTTGCATTATAAACAAAACGGTGCGGATAAAATAAACGTACATTCGGTTGTTGCCATCGTTGACGGAGGTAGAGCAGAGCTCGTTTCTCTGCGTCCAGTTTTTAATTTTTTTTTTCCCGCGCAAAAATGAGTGCCTTTGATTGGTCACGAATTACGTCAGGTTTTAAAAAGGTGAAAACCACTTTTCTTTCTCCCTCACTCTCCCCCTCTCTCCTGTTCTTTTGTCTTCTCTCGCTCGCTCGCTTCCCTCCCTCTGTTTGGCCTCCTTGTGTGGGCTGGGATGGCTTGCGTTTTAGGAATCTGTCGAATTCTTCAATGTTTTAGAGAACGTTTCTTCTCAATAGAAAAGGGTCGTACTGTTGTGACCAAAAGTGTCAGCTGCCAAATTAGTGTGTTTGTGAGCGCGTGTGTTTTCATGGGTGTGAATGTCTGAGCAGAGGGGGAAATATAAAGACTTCCTTGTGTCCTGTGTACATTGTGTTTGTTGTACTCATGTGCCTTTTATTTCAAATTAATGTTATTAGATAGACACTCCTCATTCTTTCATAAAAACAACAGAATTTAATTCTGAGCATAATAAACAGAATTATCCATGGGAATCTGCTCATGGTCCTGAAGATTCTTTAGCCCCCCTCCTTTGCACCCGCCTTTTACTCTTGCGTGTATCCCCCTCCGCTTTTATTCTGATTCCTTCAGTAGGAGAACATTTTATAAAACTACAGCATTAGTTGGGGTGATGAAGAGGGCAGTGCAGGTGTGAAATGATGTGTGTGTGTGTGTGTGCATATTTTAAAACATCAGCTCACTCATGTAATCTGATGTTTTAAAATATGCGCACACACATCATAAAGGCTGTGAAATTTTGTGCGCGTGTGAGAGAGGTTGTTAGTTTAAAAGGTTCTGTTGGCAATTCCACTGCAGGTCTTGTAATGAGGCCCCTGAAGTCATGGGGCAGACTGACACCCTCAGCATGCGCACATGCACACAAACGCCTACCTTATTCAGGCCTTATTCACCTGCCCTCTTTTACTCATAAATATAGATACTGTGGCCAAATGTGCCCAAATGTATTGGCAAACGGGGGCAACTTGTCTCAAGTCTCCATGGCAACACAAACCTGATTCACCCGAGCCGGAGTGAGAGACAGAAAGAACAGTTGAAGAAGAGAAAGAAGGAAGATTAACATGGTGGTCTTTTGCTTGCTTTAGGATCTCACACACACGCACACACACATACACATGCAAGCAAAAGATGGTTAATGGCTATTTGATGGGTCCCGAGCTCTCGGCCATTTGGTTCCCTTGGATACGTCCTGGGGTCGTTTTTCACACCGTGGGAAGGAATTAGTAGCTGTTCACAATTTTTTCTAACTTCATCAACTTCTAAAGTCACAAATTAAGGCCTTGCATTGTAGATCCATTTATTCATTTATTGAAAAGAATTTGTAAAGATATGAATTTAATCTCTCTCTCTCTCTCTCTCTCTCTCATACATACACACACACACACACACACACACACGCGCGCACGTAATAGTGCATGCACCAGTGTGGTTGCGCATGCGTATGTGTCATTCATTCTGGCATTCAATAAGCTTTGCCCTTTGTTAGGTCATTTGCAGTGACCTTTACAAACACATTCTCTCCTCTCTACTTCCTGCTTCTCTCCTTGCTCTCACTCACATACAAGATTTACATTTTTTCTTTTGCATATGCAAATTGGTCCTACACATTCTTTCACACACACATTTTCACTTCAAGTTCAATTTCAAAACATACACTCATTAAAATTGTTCCATTGAACATGTTATCACATAATTAACTAGACTTTCTTCTCTAAAACATTTTCTCTGCTGTTTTATGCTGATCTGATTCTTTCTGTGTGTATTTTCCTCAGTTGTGTCACAGCATAGTCTCCACAAGTCCCCACTGCAGTAGGTGTCGGAGCAGGCTGTAGGTCCTGTGTGTGACACTTCACTGCCTGAAAAGCTTGTGTGTGTGTGTGTGTGGTGGGGGTCTTTTATGACCTCTTTAATAACATGAACTGATCTTAATCTGTCAATCTCTTTATCAGTTTCTCTCTTCCCCGTACCTTCCTTGTTTACAGGTGGGGTGGGCACAGCTGCCACCCAGCTGTGTAAGACAGTGAATGATGTCACTGTGTTTGGCACTGCCTCTGCCAGCAAGCATGACACCATCCGTGAGGGCGGAGTCACGCACCCCATCGACTACCGCACACGGGATTATGTGGAGGAGGTCCGCAAGATCAGTCCCAAAGGTGAAACATGCCTACTGGCTAAGATCAGCTCTAAAGGGGAACACACTAGCCTATCTTAAGTTGAAACCTAACCTACCCGCTTAGATCAGCCACTATGGCGAAAATATTCTGACCAGCTAATATCAGTCCATAAGAGGAAAGCTACTTATCAGTCTCCAAGGGAAGAATGGCGTACTAGCTAAGATAAGACAATAAGGGGGATGCGACTAACCAGTTAAGAGCAGCCCCAAAGGTATATGTCTGTCAGTTGCTGTTCTGAAGCTGAGCTCTTAAGCTGATATCAGCTGCTTTTAAATTCAGGTTCATTTCCAAACCTGATGAGCCAGTTTGAGGAATGAGTGAGCAGTAGTCTTACTACTACACAATTAATTTCTTTCACACTTTTTTCAATGACTATTCAATTAATACAGTAAAGACACTTAATTACTATGAACTAATGACCCGATCTTGTAAACAATCTGATTTACATTTTCACCTCCCGAAGAGCCTTGTGTGTGTGTTTACCTTTGGGTTGACTTATCATTCTGACACTTTATGTGGTCTGAGATTTTAACCTTGAAGTGTATCTTTCCATTCAACTCCTTTATTGTATGTTTGTGCGCGGGTAAAGATAAGTGTCATACAGATAGTGTTTTAAACCCACAATATATTATTCAACTGGACCGCACATACATTGCTGAAAGATTTGTACTTATCAAGGAAATGGAAATATTTTTAATCCACATAAACAAAACCATGAGAAGAATATTAAATGGTAAGGAATTATGTAACACACACACCCCCCTTCCCTCTTTTCCTGCTCACACACTCTCTCTTCCTCCCTCTCTCCCTCTCACACACACTCATTCTCATTCTCTCTCTCTCTCTCTCTCTCTCTCTCTCTCTCTCTCTCTCTCTCTCTCTCTCTCTCTCTCTCTCTCTCTCTCTCTATCTCTCAGGGTTGGACATTGTTCTGGATCCTCTGGGTGGTTCTGACACCCACAAGGGCTACAACCTGTTGAAGCCCATGGGCAAACTCATCAGCTACGGTGAGTGGAGAGGCTCCCAGGCCTTGCCTCACTTCACTACCCTCAGCATCCGTCCAACATTCAGCCTGCATTGCAGATCAGCTTTAATTTATTGCTTATGTTTGTGGTTATGCACTGGTGCACAAAGGGCTCAATTCAAGTGCCCGCTTCCCTGAAGCAGTTCATTGACATGGACACATTTCCATTAAGGCCATGAGCACGCAGGCCTCAGCTGATCGTGTGGGACAAGCATGCATGATCGGCTGGGAGGGCGGACCACACATCGCCCTGCTTTACCCACATGGTCAGAAACCGGTGCCCATGACAAGCTTATTAAACAACACAGCAGCCTTTAGCCCTCTTGGCCTCTCTCTCTCTCTCTCTCTCTCTCTCTCTCTCTCTCTCTCTCTCTCTCTCTCTCTCTCTCTCTGCTACTCCTCCTCATCCTCATCCATCCCCCCCCCTCTCTCTCTCTCTCTCTGCTGAAGCTTATCAGCTTCGTGTCAGCCTGATGGAACAATGGCCCCTCTATCTGCCACAGAACCCGGAATGTGTCCGAATGTGGCAGACTGGGCCAGATCCAGCTCTCAGCCCAGCTCAGAGCCTGCTTTGTGTGTGTGTGTGTGTGTGTGTGTGTGTGTGTGTGTGTGAGTGTGTGTGTGTGTGTGTGTGTGTGTGTGAGTGTGAGTGTGTGTGTGTGTGTGTGTGTGTGTGTGTGTGTGTGAGAGTGTGTGTGTGAGAGTGTGTGTGTGTGTGTGTGTGTGAGTGTGTGTGTGTGTGTGTGTGAGTGTGTGTGTGTGAGTGTGTGAGTGTGTGAGTGTGTGAGTGTGTGTGTGAGTGTGTGTGTGAGTGTGTGTGTGAGTGTGTGTGTGAGTGTGTGAGTGTGTGAGTGTGTGAGTGTGTGTGTGTGTGTGTGTTCGGGGGGGGGTTGGAGGAAAAGGAAAGAGATGGTAGTATGCAGAAAGAAAGTGATTAGATAAAAGCTAAAGAAACGAAGGATGACAAGAAATGTGAAAGAGTAGAAAAGGGGGGAGAGAGCGAGAGAGAGAGAGAGAGAAGAGATGAGCATGGGAAGAGAAGTGTGAGGGGTCAGTAGGCAGTGGGACAGTGGGGCTCAAAGAGGAGAACGCTGAGAGGGGAAAAGAGGCACACTGGGTCACTAAATGAAGAGGACTCACCAGTGGAACCACGGAACAATGGCTCACCAGTGATCAAGCACACACACAAAACCCCACACACACACACACACACACGAACACAACCCCACACAAGCTCTTATTCACACATACTTGGAGAACACACTCCAAATTCAGACACACAAAATTCCTTCAGTAATACGTTCACCCACAAAACACAGTGCATACAGTGGCACTATTCATCATACTAATCTACTCTCAAAATTAAGAGCAAAAGTGCCACACATTTAAAACGCACAGAGGTGACATTCTGAGACGTGATTAAAATGTAACCCGTGTTCACACTCACAGGCATGTGAATAGAACTGTACTCTCTCCAGCGTCCCAGGGAGATTCTTTGGTTAATATTTCATAAAGCAAAGGTCATGTTCACAGGCATGCTTTATACTGAGCATAAATGAAAGGTTCCTATAATGCTCATGTGCACAACCCTGTCATCAGAGTTCACCCATGCACACCCTGAGCACAGTGGGTCCACGGTTATGGCTTACTGGAGCTTTGGAACCATCTGGGTAAAATGTCTACTCCACCCAAGTCTATATACCTCATGATTCCTGCGCAGAATGTAGACCCGCAAAATACCATTCATTTCTGCGATCTGCAAAGTAGCAAAGTTAAATACAGTTTTTCATAACAGCCATTTATGGACACACAGACAGGCAGACGAGGCGGGAAACACTAGTGAACTCGCTCCTTCTCAGCTTGTCTATGACGCGTCCTAGTCTGTGGCCACTTGCAGGGTGCAGTGGATATGTGCCCGGCTAGCGGCTAGCTCCTTCAGCTTCTAGCACGCTGGTCATAGCCACATAAAAGATGGCAGGCGTTTTAGCTAATGAACCAAGGCCCAGCTCTCCTGCTCTCAGAGGTCTTCTTCATGGAGCAGGTTTGCAAAATATGAGCTTGTCTTGAGATATTATTGTAGTTTTCTTTCTTTCTTTCTTTCTTTCTTTCTTTCTTTCTTTCTTTCTTTCTTTCTTTCTTTCTTTCTTTCTTTCTTTCTTTCTTTCTTTCTTTCTTTCTTTCTTTCTTTCTTTCTTTCTTTCTTTCTTTCTTTCTTTCTTTCTTTCTTTCTTTCTTTCTTTCTTTCTTTCTTTCTTTCTTTCTTTCTTTCTTTTTAAAATTTTAAAATGCTTATCTTGTATACATGAACTAATCTCAACATTACACTGCTTTAGATTTCAACAGATAAGACAACAGTTAAGGGCTGTTAAGGGCATCTCACAGAAGTGTCATTAGTCCCTCTTGTGGACTTTTCTCAGCGCTTCTCGGTTTAAAGCCTGAACAAGTGAGAGTTGCTCTCTAGCACTAAATGTCCATGTGAAGCTCATGAGCGTAAAGCCAAATTCGATTCTGTTTATGAATCTTGATCTCTAGCCCCAAGGGTTAGGGGTCACACCATTCAGGCCAAAGCCCTAATGCTGTTGCTCTCCACAGGTGCCGCCAACATGCTGTCGGGTCAGAAGAAGAACCTGTTTGCCGTGGCCAAGACCTGGTACCAGCAGTTCTCCGTGCACACCCTGAGCCTGATCCAGGGCAACCGATCTGTCTGCGGCTTCCATCTGGGTTACCTGGATGCGGAGACGGAGCTCATTGACCAGGCCATGGAAGCCGTGCTGGAGCTGTACCGCCAGGGCAAGATCAAGCCCCGAATCGACAGCACCTACCACCTGGAGCAGGTGTGCATGTGTGTCTGTGCTGGTTGTGTGTGTTTTAGAGAAGCGTGAAAAGTTGTCTGTGTTTGGATTTCAAGGACCTTAACAATCACCATCTATCTATTTCCTTTCAGTTCCTTTGATGTTTGAAAATGCTTTTTGGCCTCATATTACCTGTCATACTGCATCCTTCTCTCTCATTCTCTCAGTCATCCTCTCTGTTTTACAGTCTGTGCCGCTCTCCTGTTGCTATGGAAACCTCTCCCTGTGTTTGACAGAGTGATGGTATGAAGTTGGTCACAGTAAAGCTGATTGATCTCAGAGGCACTATGCTGTTTACTATGGAGTTATCCAGAAGTCTGCTCTTGAAACGTCTGTAGCCTTGGCTTTTCAAGAGTTGTGAGAGTTCTCTTGCGTTGTGGAATAAGTGTCTTCAATGCATGTGACTTATGAACCAAATAATGTTGAAACTGACAGAAAATCTAACAAAATAAGACTGAATGCTGTATTTAAAAAATCCTTTGCAGCACTAGGGTCATTTGCACTCTCTGCTTGCACCCCCTCCCCCCCCTTTCTTTCTAGTAGTCTGTCGTCAGGGTCAGACTCTGTTGCTAGGAAATGTCTCTTTGTTGCCATGGCATTGGTTGCTAGGTGGCGTAGTGTGGGAGAGGTGAATGGCTGGAGGAGGAGAAAGGCACAGAGCAGAGAGCTAGTGTGTGAGAGGGGGATTGGTGCTCTGAGCAGTGACATGCCGGCTAGGTGGCGCTGCATTCATTCATTCCTAGTGGCCCTGTCACGGCAGTGTGTGAGTGAGAGTGTGAGTGAGTGAGTGAGTGTGAGTGAGTGAGTGAGTGTGAGTGAGTGAGTGAGTGTGAGTGAGTGTGTGAGTGAGTGAGAGTGTGTGTGAGTGAGTGAGAGAGAGAGAGTGAGTGAGTGAGTGAGTGAGTGAGTGTGAGAGAGTGTGTGCATATGCAGTCCTGCATTAGATCAGCCTGACAGCTTGTTAGATGTTCTTACTCTAGCAGATGGATCTTCAAGCTGCTCTCTCTCTCTCTCACTGTGCAGGTTGGGGAAGCCATGCGTAAGATGCAGGAGAGGAACAATATTGGCAAAATCATCCTCACCACCGAGCCCATGAAAGAGGAGGCAAAGAAGGATGAAGCCAAGAAAGAGGAGAAGGACAAGAAGAAAGAGGACAAGAAGAAGGAAGAGAAGAAGAAGGACGAGACCAAGAAGGAGGAGAAGAAAGAAGAGAAGAAGAAGGACGAGATCAAGAAGGAGGAGAAGAAGGAGGAGAAGAAGGAGGAAAAAAAGGATGAGAAGAAAGCAGATGAAAAGAAAGAAGAGACAAAGAAGGAAGAGAACTGAGAAAAGAGAACTAGGCAGAAAATTGGTGGCTGTGAATTGTGTTTGTGTAGGGAATAGGAGATGGGGTGAGTGTGCGTGTGCGTGTGCGTGCGTGTGCTTGAGTGTGTGTGTGTGTGTGTGTGTGTGTGTTGGGGTGGTGGGGAGTACAACGTAGTCCAGCTCTCAGCTCAGCCCTGGGCAATTACTCTGGCCTTAGATCAGCATCTCACAATGAACTCCACAATCATTTAATCAGCCTAGTAGTAACTCATAGTACCTTCAGCACTCCAAAGCTACTTAACACTCAGTAAGCAGACACACACACATGCACACTTTACATTACACGTGTGTACCACTCTACCATGCCACTATGTTAGACTGTGTTCTTTTTTTTGCTAGTTTTCTTGTTGAACTAGGCTCTGTGCTGTTATTAATCTGTGACTGCATGCCCCTCAGGTGTGCTATATCAGTATTATACTGCCACATATACCACTGAAATGTTTTACTCAATTGGTTTTCTCTCCAAGATGTGTACACATCAATACCATGAATCACTACTAATATCGCTAGCATTATTTTTGCACTAGAACTATTATACTATACCACTGAATTAATCTTTAGCTATATAGACACATGTAGAATTGTTTTCCTAGTCATACCCTATGCCATTTTAAGTATGAGTATTCAGAGTTGGGTACCTGCTAAGGATTATGGGTAAAGGCTTGGGTTGGGCAGGAGCTCTGTTGCTGCGACTACAGTGTCCCCAGATCTGCCCCTCCCTCTTACCTAGCATGTTCCTTTCTAATCTGTACCCACCTTCCCTCTAATGATGGATTCTCTTTTCCCCGTTGGACCGCACTCACTGACAGGCAGATCACTTGCTGAGCCCCACCCACAGAGCTTATTACGGCAATAAGGAGGAGTCCCTGTGGTTCCTGACTGGTTCAGTGAGATGTCAGTTACCTAGATCGAGATATATCAATGGGAGCCTATTCATTCTTTTTATGTTATCGCAGTGCTATTACAAAACCTTAAAAATCTTTCCAATTGACAGCAGGCTAGAAGAGCTAGCACCATGTCCATATGTAACAAAAATGGGTCAAAAGTGCTTTCTGTAAGTAATGACTGTGCTATTACTGCAGCACAGTGCAGCGGCTGTCCACATCCTGGCGAAATCTGCTCCTCTGGCCTGCCTTAAGGAACATAACATTCTTCTGTGTCATTTAACAGAGCACCAGCCAGGATCTTATTAAATCCGGCTTCCATGATGCACCAATTCTAGCAAGACATCCCCACCAAATGCACGTACGCATGCATGCACACATCTCATTCTCAGGTTATTCTGTTAAACCGAGGCACTCAGATTGGTTGATGTTGAGATACACCTGTAAGTGCTGTCTCATTCCAGGGACTTTGGCAGGATTCCGCATTATCCCAAACCTGCCGCTCTTATCCTCTTCACTGCTAACCGGCCACTCTCACTGGCCTGCCGTGTCCCGGCCCTCTTTCCAGTGGAGCTGTGCTCCATCTCTGGCTTTATTCATCTTCTTCTCCCTCTCTCTATCTCTTCTCCCTCTGTTTTGCCGTCACTGGTTGGCATAGCAACAGGCGTTTGGCCAGAAGGAGATGGCAGTCAAGTTGCCCCTCCCCCATCACATGCAAAAACACGCATATGCACACACGCCATGCCTTCCTTTTCAGTCTTTCTCTCTCATTCAGCACTTGCTCCGTGAAGTGTTCAGTCCACTTTCTCTAGCTGCCCAGATGAAATGCATTATTTTCATTACTGTGAAGTGTTTTTTCCTTCAGACTGCTCTGTCAGACTTTAGTGTTACAAGAGCGTAAACCCGCCCCCTCACTGGTCTGTGACTTGTCAGTCCAACCCAGTGACTCCTCCCTTAGCCCATTCATTCATGTGAAGTACTTGTCTGCCCCTAGTGGCCATAAATATGCACTGTGGGGAATTATAACATTTTGAGATGTTTTCCAGCCCTGCCCTGTCTATTCCTCAGTGAGTGTGGTTTCTGTCTGAGGTGTATGAGCTGTCCAGCATGGTCTTATTTGCTGTTTGTGAAAGTCAGACCTTTTGAGGGGTGTGTGTTTGTCTGTGTGTCTGTGCGTACGTGTGTGCGTACCGTTTTGTTTGAAGGAATGTGTATATCTGTGTGTCCTCAGGTCGATTGTCAGATTTAGATTTAGGTTTTTCCCGTCTCTACCTCCCTTATGCTATGAGCTAGCATGTCTCATTCCCTTTCTTTTTTACTAAGTTATCTCTAACTTTTATTTCCCTACATCTCTCTCTCTCTGTTGAGTGACCTTTGTTGGTTTGGTATTATTTGCACTCTGCTTGTGAGTCTTAATGCACTTATATGGATGGCAGTCCCATTCCCGTAAGACTGTTCCTCAGGAGTCTTCTCCGGGTTTTATTTACTACCGTTGGCATATACGTGCACTCTCTAGTTTGCTGTCTCTCCCTCTCAGAAAAATACATACATGTGCAAGATTTTTTATTTCTTACATAGAGGCACTACAGAGCTTGGCCTGATGTTCCTAGGCACATCTACATGCATGCGTTCCCAAACACATGCAGTGCTTTCATCTCCTCCACAGTCTCTCCATCTCCTATGTACACACAGAAATCGCAACCATATACCAGCTGTCCTATTAAGTAGGAGAAAGCTCGCTTCCTCTCCTGAGAGAAGGAGCTAACCCAGAATGCATCGGGAAGGGTGTGGCACTGCCATCCTCATCTGAAGAACGACAGTATTGTGACACAGCACCTGGAACGGGATTCTCACCGGGTTCAGCTTTGGATCAGGATTTGAGTTCCAGTTTTCACTGTGTTTTTTTTTGTTTTTGTTTTTGTTTTGTTTTGTTTTTTCCCTGTGCGAGTCTATATTTGTTTATTTGTTTGTGTTTGTGTTTTCTGGTTCAATCCCTGTGTGCTTCGGTTCCTAAGCAGTGTGCGGCCCAGACGAGAGCTACAGCAAAGGCTGTCTCTTGCATTTCCTAATACACATTAATTCTGTTATTGTAGTTGTTGTTGCTGTTACTGTGTACGCCTGCTTATCGGTTTGAGTGTTTTCAAGGGTTTGAGTTGGTAAGGCTTTGCCGCACGTCTGTTCAAATGTGAGGAGCTGTGACGTTTTGTTGATCCTGATTAAATGTGCCAAATGGTGTTTGAGGCTTCGGCCTTTACTTCAGCTATGCTTTTTTTCACTGAAAGACAAAAAAAAGGAAAGATGAAATAACAGGACCTTTCTGATTTGCTTTTAAGATAAACAGCAAAACAAACAAACAAACAAACAAAAAAAAAAAACATTGTACCTGTCGTGTGTGGTTGGCCGTAACCCTGAGATTTATTGGTGCTTAAAAACTGTTTCCGGCTTTTTCGCTAACGTTCTGATCCATGCAATCCCTGTCTAGTTTTCAATGTGCTAATCGTTAACGAACACCGGAATACCTCCACACACACACACACACACACACACACACACACACACACACACACACACACTCTTTGGCCCAACAGCCCTGTCCTGAAGGGCTGATGAGATCTGACACCAGATCAGTTAAAACTGTTTACAATGTCACTGCAGAGTGCACTTATGATTACTAGACAAGATCAGACAACACAGCTCCTATCTGAGCAATTACATGTGATCAGATATAAACTGACTTTAAAAAGGATTTAAAAAAATGAAGGGTTAACCTGTGTGTTATGCAAGTTGCAGTCTCCCAAAGAGAAACGGAGAAGGAACAACAGTCTTTGCTGAGCTCACTGGTTTGAAAAATAGGCTGAGTTGTATAACAGTGTCTTGGTCGGCATAAATAGCTTTGCTGTTGACTGCACTGTTCGGTCTGACTGTTCTCATTATAGAACCCAGGTTCCTTCCCAGCTCTACCCTGTCATTCTCTGATGTATTCCAGCACAGCTGCTCTGGTTCTAGAATGTGTTCCAGATGCGTGTGACATCGGAGCTGTCGATTCCGCTTTTTACTCAGCTTTTTCTTGGATTAGTCTCCCTGCACAGCAAAAAATGCACCATTATGGAATTGACTCGAAAATGGCATGGAACCCATTCCCAGCAGTATGAACATCTGGACTGTAGGTGCACGTGTCCAGCAGTGTGACATGCGTCCAATAGCACGCGTACACAATGGTCACCCTCCCACTCCTCAGCTCAGAGCTCGCCTGGCCCCCGAGGTGAGCTCAGCTGCAGGTGTGATGGCCTCTTGGACCCCATGGGGCCAAGAGCCAGAGAGGTCGAGCTGGAGCTCGGCCCCTGCCGAGCACGAAAGCTCGAAAACAGCCCTGCGTTCATCAGCTACAAGAACAGTGTAGCTGCTCGACTGCTCATAAATGCAGTGACTGAAACTGGCAGTCATTCATAACCAGCCAATAAAAAAGTTAAATTTAGCTTAGACAGGGAGGATTATTATGTACGTTTTGGAAAACTGTATAGGTGGATTTGGGTTACATCCCATTGTTAAAATAATGCATACAACATACACGTACGGTCACATACAAATACAGTCTCACAGAGATTAAACTTCAAATCTCACAAGCACATCTCATGTTTTTTTTCACAGTAGTGATGCACGTTATTACAGTGTTTTTATGTATTTGTAAGAACCAAGATTATTATTTTCTTGATTGTTATGCCTTTGTATAACATAGCTATCACACTTAAAGCATTAGCTTATGCTCTCCCTAGGCCCTCTCATTTTACCTATACTTTTGTTTAAAACCCCAGGGCCCCTAATCACAGCCCCCAGTCTCCAGCCCATCACGTGATTTACATGTCCATCCACCCATCAGCGCTGACTAGGCCGAGCAGTGGCTAAATTGACTTTACTGCCCTAAAAATCGCAGTACCCTTCTGTCTATACTGGCTCCTCTCCCCCCACACACGTCAGAGAAGTGCGACAGGATGTTTGAGCTTTTTTTTTTTTTTCCCCTCCTATCCCTGCATCACTGCTCTCTCCATTTTGTTTGAGATCCTCTGAAGTGCCCCCCCCCCCCCCAGCTTCTCTGCTTAACTCTGGGTTGGACCACGTGCGATTTAGACGCACGGTCGCAAGGACCATGGAGCTCATTAATGCTTCTGTGTGTGACGTTACCATTATGCCTTACATGTTTTCCAGGACTAATAAAAGAGCATAACAAAAAAAAAAATGTTGGTTTATTGTGTTATTGATTTATTAAAACAAGTTGAACGTGATTGTGCACATATAAGATACAGTTCTCTTCGATTCAAGAACGTGCATTGAATTAATGATGGTAAATTTAAATATAAATTGTTCATGCTTCAAAAAGTGTTTTTCAAATGAATGTAAAAAATTAGTTTACATACGTTTGTAAATTTAAATATTTAAAACCATATTGAGACATCGATTTTTGTAAAGATTTAAAGTAATTTTAATGGCCTTCAGAAATTTATGTAGGCATATCCACATTTTCTCCATTCTTGTAAATGTGATCATCTTAAATTTGTGTATTGAGTATTGATAATATAACAATTTTGACAATGACCTACACATACATATAAATATATAGTTTGGATGATTTCAGTGAGAGGTCATGGCCATGATACAATTTTGAATTTCCAAACAAATATGTAATTTTAATTAACCGAATAGCCACTAATACATATTACAAGTAAATAAAATCAGTCTCTCAGTGTTAACGCATCCGAGACCAGCAAAATGCCACTGTTCTATTTCAGCCCAAGTTTCACTTAAATGTCTGCATTGGCACTGCGTTTCCTAACTCACGACCCCATGTCAGTATCGCTGATGTCGGTCTGAGCGGCGTCCTCCAGATGTTCGCTCCTTGGCCCTTTTTGGTGTCCTCTCATGCCTGCTGCTCCTCTGCCCATTTTCAGGCCTGCCCATCACATGCCCGCCTCCCTCCATGTGTACGTGCATCCTAAGGTGGTGCCCATGACTTTCACAGTGACCTGTTTCGTGTGTGCTTTTCCAAAGTGAGTTCTTCCTGTTCCCGCTCCCATGCCTGCTCCAGTGCCCACTGCACTTGTGTTTCTTTCGGCTGTGCCCATGTGACCTCTTCCAGTGCCACTTTGTCCCTCGACACCTCTTGCACCTTTCTGGACTAAGCAGTGTAACTGCAACAGCATTGTGGTCCCTGTGACTCTCAACATAGCACAGGGAGCAGATCAGCTGCTGGTCGGTACGGCAGTAGATCTCCAGAGGCATGTTGTGAATACATGTGTTCTTGCTGGGTTCTCCACTGACAACGATCACAGTGTGTTTTTCCCTTAGGTTGGCAGCGTTGTACCCACGTGCATGAAGCTCGTGCCCGGGGAAGGTTCCAGTAGCTTGGAGATTCCGACCTGTGCAGCTTCTGCATTCCACGTGTGTAGGTTTAGAATCGGCAGGCGAAGCATCCCTCAGTCTTGCCTTTTTTAACTGCTCCACCACCTCAGCAAACATGCCATTCTTGTTGAGAGTGGGCCTTGGCGTGAAGGACTCCCTGCACTCAGGGCACCTGTAGGTCCCAGTGTGCTCATGTTGATTCCAGTAATTATTAATGCAAGCCATGCAGTAGTTATGTCCACATAGAATCATCACCGGATCCTCGAGGGGCTCCAGGCATATGGAACAGCTGAAAGAGTCCTGGTTCTCGATGGCTGTTTCTGCCTTCTTACTCTTCGCCATCAGGATTTGCTGTTTAAAAGCTTCAGCTTTCTTGTTGCATATCATTTCATGTGTGTGGGTGTGTAAGAATGGAAGAAGCCACGGTACATTGCGAAGTGGTATAACCGGTGTTTGAAGTCTTCCAGCATTGTGGGTTTGACAGGCCTGCAGTAATTGTTCTGGTGGAATAAAGTGGCGTGGAATCTAATTGGCACACATATATGGGAAGCAGCTATGTTCATAGCCAGAACTGGGCGGTAAGTGTTTTAATAGAACCAAATAAAGTTCAGCTTAAACTGCCTTGTAGACCCTGCTTCAGCCAACACACTACAATACCGACACAATGAGTAGGGAAGGAAAAATGGGGAAATTTGAGTACTTTAGAATTTACCTAGAATCTAAATGAGTTTTTGCTAACTGAATCAAATTTACATTTATGGCATTTAGCAGACCTTCTTATGAAGAGCGATTTACAAATCTGCTAAATGCCATAGATGTAACACAGCCAGATAAAACAGCTCAAATAACATTTCTCTCAGAATCAATCCCATGCTTCACACTCCATCTTTACAGGAAATTACAAGAATTTCTTACCTCCCCTGTGATAACAGTGAGGAGCAATTATTTACCTTGGCAAGGCAAAACAAGTTTATTTACACATAAATAAATGAGTGAAAGCATCTTCCATAAAATGATCTAGCTGACATTCCAGTCTTGTTGGGAAAATGTAGTATATTAATCACTACGATCAGACATCTACCAAATGTCAGCTGGTGCATAAACCAAAGGTTGGAAACTAGTTTCGATCATTGTAATGTCATCTGTATTTGTGGCCAACTGCTTGTCTCAGGATTTTCAAACATCCCTCGAGTCCATGCATGACTAGGTGGGCAAGTAAAGATTGTGTGAAGTCCCCTCTGACGTGCCCAGAATAAATCATGAGTGATGTTTACTATAATGCTGTTGACACAAGCTTCAAAATATACAGTTCTATAGCAGTTATTCATGCTTGTGGGGGTATTACATGCTATTAGGTATGTTTCAGTCACAGGTGACTAATTTTGCCTAGTGAGTTTATGAGTACATGTTCTAAATTCCCAGAGGGGCAGTTCACCCAGATTGCAAACAAAATCACAAAAAGTCAGCGTTTACACAACATTATCAGAATTTAATTTACTCAATATGCACACTGTATATATAGCCTACTTTTGCACATACAAAGCATGCTGTGAGACACCTGGTTCACAGTCTGTGCAAGACTTTATAGTCCCTAGTCAACACTTACTTTCAGAGAATTAATGGCCTTTCTCATTGCTTTTTCTCAGCTCATGCAGTTCCTGCTGTTTCTCATTGATTCATTGTTGGCAACTAGTCCTTGCATCATTCACTCACCCCTGAGACAGTAAACCAACTGGGTTGCCATGAAACTGGTTCCTGGAACTAATTCTTTTTAGCCTGAAATAATGATCCATTTCATTTAATACTTATATGCCAAAAGCATGTTGTACAGTCACAGTGCTATCACAAGCATAGTCATTGTGCTATAGATCCTCTTATTTCTCTCTCACGATGCTGAAACAGCATCAGTGTCTTTGTGTTCATCCATTATGCACAAATAAAAGTTCAGTTGCTGGTAAGTGCAATAGAAAATCTCCAGGGGCTTTTTTATGATGAAAGTAGATCATCATCAAGTATCCAGTGGCCTTAAGGATGTTCTATCTCTCCCCTTTAAATAGCTCTCTAAGATGAAAATGCTGAAAATGCATCTCTCACAAGGCATCTAAACAATCCATAGAGGATTTGATTTGCATAACTCAGTCATCATTATGCGGAGTTACGAGTAGAGTAGTGTCTGTCTGAATGGATCTATCACTTCAGTAGTTTAGCGGCTATAAATCCCCACCCCTCACATATAGAAAAATAAATGTTATTGTTTTATGAAGAACCTGTAAAAAAAAAATATTTGAGTAATCTAAAAGACGTATAAATGAACATTATAAAACAAATTTAATAAAGCAATTGTGTTATTCGGCTATATTTTTTTAAATGGTAACAAAGAACAAAATGTTACATTTAGACATTAAATTAGTTTAATAGGTATATGTGTACTACACCAGCATACATCACACACAACAAATTATGTGCTTTATGGGGAAAACTGTGACATCATTTAGAAAGTGCCACTCATAATAAAATACAGAATTTTACTCTTTAAATGTTATAAATTGACCACAGATTTACACACACGTCTTTACAAAGGCTTGATTCTAAAAAGCATTATGCCTGAAGCTGTTGAGGTTAAGAAAATTGAAAATTGGATTGCACTTAGTTTTCATTCAGTATAGCTTCCTCAATCCTACTAGCCTTCAGTGCCTCAGCCAGGTCATTAAGATATGTTGAATCTGGATATCCATTCCTGTATACACACACAAAATAATTTATTAGTAATCTTGAATGAGTTATTAGAAAACCCATGCAAGATGTGCAGTGCTTTAACAATTTCAACATTTAATGCAACTGCAATGTTCATGGCAAATATTTTTTATGTAACTGAAGCTGAAATGTAACTGAAGCTGAACTTGAGTACACCTATTTTGCAAAGGACTTAAGTGTATCTGTTTTTGAAAGCTTACAAATATACCCTGTGGCTTAAACTGCATTATTTTAAAACATCATTTCTTGCCCTCTTCCCTTTATTCTTTGCTGCATTTCATGTAACTTTCATTCATTATACGTTTTTCTCATTCTGACAGGGAAGGTGCACTATAACTCACCGACTCCTCCCCCCTTCCATATTCATCTTGTGAGGGATTCTGTCCCAAACTATTCTTGCACTTCTGTAGCCCTTCATGTCACCAGGACAAATAGTGAAGGTTAAACCTTGCTTAAATGCTTTTTCCAGGCAACGCAGTAATCCCTGCCCCTTTGTGCTCAGAGGCAGATAAGTGTCAAATATGCCTCCTTGGAATGGTGACCCAGGATTAGGATGCTCCGCCTATGAGAAAAACAAATAACAAACTGGTATAAACAAGTTCTAAACCATCCAACATGTCTTTTACAAGGCTATCTCATCTATGAGGAAGAAAGTGCTTTCACACTTATACCCCTTGGATGCCATCAGGAATGTAATAGGTGATCTTGGCAGTTCGGTACGGTTCGTAGCCTGACAGGCTTTGTGGTAGCTCGACACACTTCATGGTGCCATGAATGCCTTGCACCTGTGTTGGTCCCTTGCCTGCCTCTTTTCCTGTGAGCCTTTCTGCAGTATGTGCCTCTTTTATTCTATCCACCCACATGTCCTGTGAAGGCTCCCCAGTTATCTTCACTGTGGGACATACCATGCACCGAGCATGAAGTGGAAGGTAGCAGGAGCGCGGGACCAAATTGCAGCTTGTACGTGTACCCCTCTCTCCACACACACAAGGTTCTGAATGGTTACCGGCTGGCAAGGTAGAAGGTTTTGAATTCGTCTGGGTCACTTTTTGTTTTGTCTGTGTTGTGAATGAGGTAGAGCTACTGCTCCCCACAGACGATTTGTTCAACAACACATCAGTCTTTTCTGCTTCCAAATCTGCAGATCCACCCTTCTTAAACTTCTTTCTAATGACTTGGTTTTGCTTTGGTGATTGGATTCCAGGTCTCACATTCCAGAGCTGAGACTGGGAGTCTGATCGCGATCCTTCATGACACTCTATGTCAGCCTCTATGTCAGCTTTTATCTGACTTGGTCTAATATGGCCATTGCTTTGGAACAGAGTCTCATTATCTGATGCAATACATTGGTCTGTAGTTCCCTGATGGGAAAATGTATTGGTTTGAGGTGCAGAATTAGACACTACATTAGGAAACACTTCTTTTAACATTTCACTGGCATGCGAACACAGCATCTTGGGCCCGGTCAGGAAGACCCCATCCTTTACAGTGTGCAGGGAGATTTTGCTGAACTGCGAGCGTATGTTTGAGCAACATGCCTTAAATACCTCACTACCTTCAGTTACACCAAGATCAGACATTCGAAGCTCCTGAACACAAAAGTCCGAAGCTATCATGCCTACTAGCTTCTGAAGTTCACTCTGACTATTACCAACCTTGGACACCTCTGATCCCTTCAGATTAACTCTGACCTCACCCTTACTTGCTGGACTCTCAGAGACTTGTAGATCAGAGATCAGAGCAGCCAGACGGGACTGATATGCCTCTTTCATGTAGTTCCACATCACTGCAGATACTAAAATGTCTGATGAGACAACACCATGTGAATGTTCATCTGCCTGTTCAGCACTTTTAAAGCTACTGTACCTTGGTCTTCTAAGGTAATGGCTTGATTTTTTGATCCCAGACTTTTGCATCTCCTGTTTTTGTGAAGGTCGTCCAGAAAAACTATTTGCCCTTTTTAAGGAAGGATGGGGGTTAGACAATGTGGCAAGCACATGAGGCTTGGCCTGTTTTTCAAGGTCTGACAGGGCATTCACAGATGTGCTGGGTGGTGCTTTGACTGCAGGTGTTAATGTGGAGGTAGATCTTGTGGAACATGTTCTGCTAAATTTGTTTGCAAGTGATTCACAGGTTTTGAATGAGTTTGGAAAGGTCTGGTGACTCATCTTATGATACAAAATATCATCTCCGGTGTGGCTTGCTCCTACTGGTCCAAGCACACCAATCTGAGAAACACTAGCTTTCTCATCATTCCCTGTGCCTGCAGTACGTAAGGAGGACCTCGAGGGTGGTGTTGGTTCAGAGTTTGATGTTAGCGTTAACATGTTCATGTCTGGGATTAAATCTTGGAGTTCTCTAGCTCTCCTACTTTCTCCAGGGCTGAATCCCAGAAATCCCTTCTCAGACTTCTTAAACCGGGCTGCCAGTTTGTATTCCTCCCTGCCCCGCCCTCTTTGTTCCACTCCTGAGTTGTTCACTTTTGGGACCACTGTTCTGAGCACACCACTTGCCCCTCCTGCCTGTGTCGTCTCTGGTTGAGACACTGGGGAGTCCGAGTTTGAGGGGGATGTGGGGCAGTACATTTCATTCTTTGGTGTCAAGCTCAGCCAATGGTCATCCCTTGAACCAAGCAGGAGGATCTGCTTGGCCCGAGAGACTTCACTACTCTGACCTACAATATAAACATACGTCTGATCATAGCTGATAAGTACTTTGGGAAGTAAAGACTGCAAGTCTTCAAATGCTGCAGTGTCCCCTCCTCGCAGACTGAGGGTACTCCTCCGAATCTGAGCTCTTCTCAGATTACCCTCCAGCTGGTGGTAGATCTGACTCAGCTCCTCACGGGCTTGCTTCATGCATTTTTGTATCTCTGAGCTTGTCTTTGCTTTTGCATCAGACTGCAAGTACAGTGTAGTAACCCCCTCTGATGTCACATCCACTACATGCACCCCATGCCTGTCTAATATATTCTCATACTCCTTACTACTCCTGGTGCGCAGGTATGCAAAAACATCAGCCTCCACGATCAGGGACAGAGCCTCCACACCTAGCTCCTCTGTCCACTCTTTTCTCTTCTCAGTACCATGTGTCTGTGCCATTGATAAGTCAACATTGGTCCCCTCTTTACTTGGGTTCTTCCACATAAGTATCTCAGAGCTCAGAATTCTCTGATCATTTAAATTCAGCCAACCAACATGAAGCCCATGAGTCTGGTCTGTAGGTCTGGCTTCTTGATCTTTTAAATTGCCTTGGTTAGTCCATGAACCTTGGTTTCTGTCTCTTCTGTATGAAGAACTGTTTTCTTCTGGAGGATCATGGTCACCAAGGAGCTCCACCAGGTGAGACACAACTGACTGCACTTCTGAATATAGCCCATGCAAGGAACACTGCCTCTGTTGTCTGAGGAAGTGGACATGAAGACCTGGAAATTTCTTGCTGAGGGTTTTTACAGTCTCCTTACCCTGGGGTAGCTGACTGCAGTCTATAGTCACAGACATCTTAAGGATTACCTGGTACAGGAGAACAAAAGAACATGGGGAGGTATGATATGAAGGTAGATAACGTTCAAAGAAATATCAAATTGCATTTGTATGAAAGCAGCTGGAGTGTTATTTAATTTATGATTGTTCATGTTTATTCTCCTAGCATACCTTGTTTGGGTGCACTGACGTTTGCCATGGAAAACTAAGAGCAATCTTGTATTTTCTACCATCCACCTCGAAGATGTGTGGGCAGTGTCTGAGCACACTGAGAGCAACTGGATGAAGTCAGAAAAGAAGCTCAGTCTTACTTAAAGAATGAGGATGTAATCAGCAATTTTCAGGCTTAGAAAATGCAGTGTAGATGTAAGAGAAGGATGAAACCTGTTTCTCTGGCGGGGCAGTAAAGATACTCTGACATTTAAGACAACCAGTAAATAAACTCACTTCCTTTGCCAGGCTACAAATAAAAAAGTTAATGGCAACCTTGGCAGACTAGCCAGACGGTAAGGAATTGCAGACCTAAAGCCACATACTTAATTTTATTGTAAAGGAGTATTACTGAAGTAGCCTATGAAAATCTTTTAAATTGCACCCCCGATGTCTATATCTTCGCATTTGTTACCTACACAGCATTATTTTAATGTTAAATGAACCCCACCCGTTTTCACTCACGCATTCGTCTAAAGGGTGGATTATAGAGAGACCTGTGATATCTTCAAAGGTAATGAGGGCAAGCCGGTCACGTTCGTTAACGGTAATTGACGTTATCTCTCCTCCCCCGTTCCTTGCACTCAGAAAATGAATTTGAAGTTTATCTGCTAGTCGCTCGGGTGCGATGCCACCGGGCAAACCGCGAACACATAGCGTGCGCCCCGCGTCCGCCATCTTCTGGACAACTGGTACCTGTTCAAACGCTATGAAAATAAAACATATTTTAACGTTTCATTGGCTTTGCTGGATAGGTTTTTAGATGTCATTCATCACCTGCTGCACAGAAAACAAAACAAAAAAACAAAAAAAAAAACAATTAACTTAAGCGCCACGAAACAGATTCCCTCCCAAAAGCTGGCTACATTGTGCAGACGACGGAGGTTTTACAGGAAGTTTGACTAAGAGCAATACCTTCAGAGCCAGAGGAGCTTGATTATCAACAGGTTCATCGGCGTTACGACACAAATCAGCTTCCCTCAATTGTTATATCTTATTATTACGCCACTCTGTCGCTTATATAGGCCTATATGTGTGTGTGTGTGTGTGTGTGTGTGTCCATCACCCATTAAAATACTGCCATCTTTGTATGTGGTCACGAAAAGAAAAGTGAAAGTGAGAAGTTTATCCTTTGAGGCGCTTTGACGTAGACCAGAGTTTACTAACCTTGTTAGCTCAGTTAGACTAAAAAATATCGAAAAACACACATATTACTTCACAAAAGTAATGTACATTTTGAATCAATGTTTATGCTGTAAATGTTTCATGCTCTTGATGTTTAGAGGTTTTGAGGGGGAAACTAGTTTAAACGTGAAAATATAATAATACAAAAATAATACAATAATATTGTACTAGAATACTGCATATCTGATCGCGCTGTATGTTTCCCCAGGCACACGTCAGCTGTTAGGTAAAAGCTGTTTTGGTTACTAACAAGCCTGTTGTTACTGGTAAGTTGATGTCCACACAACAGATATTATGTATGCCATAACCCATTAAAGACAGTGTACAAGAGCGACAAAAAAAAAAAAAAATGTGTATAAAGCCGTGAGGGAGGATGTGATGTACATGTTCTGACTGTGCATTTACTGCGCCCTCCAAAGGGGCTTTAATGCAAGTGCAGCGGTAATATCGGTTTGCATTCTATTCTATTAATAACAAGAGCACTAACGTATGCTGGGTCAACATTATCTTGTGACTGGCCACGCTCCCTCTGAAAGGACATTCGGTAGTTTTCGTCGGCTCTAGTCTTATCAATACAAGTTGCGATCTTATCAGTGTCAGATACTTGTTCAGATACTGAACAAGACTAGACAAGTTTATCTTAAAGTGTAGACTGTCTGTAGAGTTGGTCAAACGAGGGTATTGTTGGATTTTCATCCAGTCTTTAAGGGTGAGTAGGCCATGTCTTTTAAGAATGCATTTTACCCACTTATGGATGTTTAATTTGTAATACCATTGTAATAACTTTGAAAAAAACATTGTTTTACAACATACCCTAAAAACTGTACAGCTCTCAGTAATAATAATAATAATAATAATAATAATAATAATAATAACATCAAAGAAATTCTCTTGGCAAATGAAACAATTTTGCATACACGTCACTGTGCATTATAGAGGGTAGAAAAGAAGTGTTCATGACCTCCAGCTACAATGTCCCGGGACACGTTTGCCTTCACGTCGGCCTCCCTGCGCTCCCTGCGCCTGGACCAGGAGCTGCAGGACTGGGAGGAGGCCCGTAGAGCTCTGGCCCAGCGACGGGCGCTCATTAGGCGGCCGCTGCCGCCAGCGCCACGCCTCAGACACGGGACGGAGAGGATCCAGACGGTGCGAGCCCCTCCGCCCCAGCTGCACTGCAGAGACCCCGTCATCCACAATACGTTCATGTGTGGTGACATGAAGGGTGTGTACGCCGTGCTCAAAGAGCCCGGCATGGTGAACGCACTGATGGAGACTCTACGCGAGGAAATGGTGTGGACCCCAGAGATGGGTAGGGAACACACGCGCTAACACTGACAAATACAGCACGTTATGTAGGTTATTCCAATTCTCAGGACCCTTAACTTCATCGCTCTATTTCAGTTATAATACTGAACATATTCATAAAATGATCACATAATGACAGTAATGTAGAATCCTTTCCTACCTCTCCGCCCAATCTCCAGGCATGTGGACTATGTCCTCCAAAGTGAAGCAGACGTCTGCACTGCGCCTGGCTGCCAGTGAGGGGCACTATGGCTGTGTGGAGGAGCTGTTGTTCCGGGGAGCAGAGGTGGATGCAGACCCAGGCGGGAGGACAGCCCTCCATGATGCCTGCTCTGGGGGTCACCACGCCTGTGTGAAGCTCCTGCTGGACCACGGCGCTGACCCCGACGTGTTTGCTGCTGACGGCAATGCACCGCTTCACCTCTGCAGCACTGCTGACACCTACCTGTGAGTAGAGGTTGCTGTCGCCATGGGAACAGCTGTAGGGGCACTGGTGCTGCTCTGGCAGCTGGCTGAGACTGAAGGAGAAACTGAGTGATAGAGTAAAAGAATATGGGGTTAAAAAAAAGTGGAAAAGGAGAAATACCGTTGTATCCTTGAAAGGAAGTTTGAGTAAGAGGAGTAGTGATGCATTTAACTTTATTTTATTAAGGCATGTGAAGTAACACTGAACTTTGGATTCTCCTCATTCAGATATTTAATAAGCTCTGCCTGAGTTGAACAAAAGGTGTTCATTGGAGAAAACAAACTACAAAGTGGTAGACAAAATTCATCATTGGTAAATTCTAATGTCACGTGTGTGCGTGCGTGTGTGTGTGTGTGCGTGCGTGCGTGCGTGCGTGTGTGTGTGTGTGTGTGTGCGTGCGTGTGTATTTGCTCCCACTCAGTTGTGTGGACTTGCTGGTGAGCAGCGGCGCTGACGTGAACGTGGCCCAGCGCGACTCGTGCCTCACGCCCCTGCACGTGGCCTGTCGCCGCGGTCTCCAGGAGCACGTGGAGATCCTGCTGGCGCACGGGGCCAACGTGGGTGCCCAGAGCCGCGAGGGCGAGACGCCGCTGAACGCGGCCTGCGCCGGGGCCGAGAGACCCTCGGAGGCGGCCCGCTACCTGCGCGTGGTGCAGACGCTGCTGGCGGCGGGGGCAGACGCACGGACGGCCGGGCGGAAGCAGCACACAGCCCTCCACAACGCCTGTGGGAACTGTAGCCGTCGCATTGCCGACCTGCTGCTGCAGCACGGGGCCCAGGCAGACGCGACGAACGCTGCAGGGCACACGCCCATGGACTGCCTGCTCCAGGTCAGGGGAGAGAGAGGGTATAAAAAAAAAAAAGAAAAGTAAGAAAGACAAAATGAAGTTTAGCTGTACTGTATTAAGCAAATGTTGTGACATAAGTAGCCACCCTTTGCAACAGCTTTGCACACTCTTGTTCTGTTCACCAGCTTCATGGTACAGCCACTTCTGATGTTTTTCCATCAGTCATGAAGAAATTCTCACATATGCCAAGCACTTGTAAGGGGGAGGGGCTAAAGTTCTGTATAAAAACTATTTGCAAAGGGAGCCTTTAATTCATTCTTTGTTTTAGCATGGAAATTAATTAATTCACATACCAACACCATATTTACTTTCATTTTTTACATTTGTCTTAGAAACAAATGTAATCATAAACGTTTATAGCAAAATGCCTTTAATACTATAAAATGTTTGGTTTTTTTAAACTTTCAATCAAGGGTGTCAAAATTATATATAAGCCAGTGTTTAAAAAATCCAAAATTCAGAAATATCTGAAGTGCACAGGCTAAGGAAGAATCATTATTTTTACCTCTTATCTAATCATTGTTATCTATCTTTCTATAAGATTAAGATACATTTTTACAATTTCATCCTGCATTCAGTGTCTGGATAGCTCATTTCTAGTGTTCCATTGGCTGACACTAGCTGTTTAACTGATGGCTCTTCCTGTTGTCTCTCTGGAGGTGGTTGAGGATTACCCAGAGCAGCACCCAGAACTAGTGGCTCGCTCACTTCTGAACAATGGGGCAAAGGTTCCTTCTTCTACAGTAAGCCACTGCATTCCTGAACATTTAGAGCCATGTAACACAGTACATCTGATAACGAGCACTGTCCTGTTGTAACTGCTGTTTTAGGATGTAAGAGCTGTTCATAGCTATTCATAAGTCCACAAATTTATTACAGCACAATAGTAGAAAAAACATCAATAAGCAGTTTACTCCTTCTCTGTGTTGATGCTTTTGTGTGTGTGTGTGTGTGTGTGTGTGTGTGTGTACATGGACATATGTGATATATGTATGTGTGTATGTGTGCGCGGGTGTATATGCGTGTGTGTGCAGATGCTGAAACTGTACGTCCCATTCCCTGCCTTACTGGAGATGATGCTAAACTGTTACGATGTTATTCCTGCCTGCAATGACTGGCTACAGGACATCCCAGACGAACTAATGAAGGTTAGTTATTTTTGTGCCTCCTAGGCCTATATAGCCATACAATTAAAGAACCTTTATAGATTATCATAAGATTTTGATACGTTTTGACTTCATTATACATTTTCTCCGTATTCCCAGGAGCATCAGACTTTCTTTAACTCTGTTTGCCGAATGAGTGGTCAACCCCGCAGGCTCCAACACCTCTGTCGATGTTCACTGCGATGCCACCTTGGGGCGCGATATCACTCTGCCATTAATAAGTTGAACATCCCTTGCTCCCTGAAAGATTATCTGCTATTGCGCATCGACGGACAGCTCCACTGAAACACAAGAACACTGGACATAACGAACAACGATCGCATTCAGATAAAAACGTTAGCAGAACGCATATAGCCATAAACTGGGCTGTGTTATAGTATTTCTCTTGGCACTTACCTCATCTCACCTTGATACTGTGAATGACTTGTACTGTGCTGTGCCTGACAGGTCACAGGGTGAATATAAGCAGAATCCATTTCTGTTCTTCTTTTCTGTCTTTACCCTGCCTGGTAAGGACTGCCTGGTTCGTGGCAGTTTATGGCCGTTCATGACAATCAACCAGGCACTAAAAATGTTTAAGAGCAGCCAAGAAAGTATTTAAGTTATGCTACTACTAAGTCATCAAAGATTTCGTTAAGGCATTGTTACAGATGTCCTATACCATTTTAGTGTAAACAGTAACGTTACTATTATAAATAAATAATCGACAGCGTGACTTTATCTAATGTGCCCAAATCTGCAGCTTTATTCTGCGAAGTCTTTCCAGGGAAAAGCTTTTGGAGGTTGTTTGAGATGTCTGAGAGTTTGGCCTCTCTGTCCTGTGCTGACGCAGCGTCAGCTGTGCAGGTTTGTTTAGTAGTCTGGAGGTGTAGCCAGTCTGCACTGACATCTAACCTCCAGTAATGATTTGATCGGACGGTATGTATATTTTGCTTAGTTTGCCATTCTAAATATAAAGTAAACATGTTGGTTAGCTAAAACTGCAGTGTATAAAACAGTACGTTACAATGACCATTACTGTAGCTAGGTAGTAGCCGTACGAAGGTCGTCCTTGCCTGCCGCCAGCGAGCTAGTGATCTTAGCTAGCTTGCCAGGTAATTAGCAGTCATGCTGGCTAGCTAACTTATAAAATCTGCCTGTTTGCATTTGTCTTTGTAGATTACTACACGTGTAACTACAATCTATCCACACATTCGTTAACACCTTGTGCTACATCGTTTCATCGCTGTCGCGAACTTCACCCTGCGTAGCTTACTGGACGGAGCTAGCTAGCCAACATGCTCGCTAACTAGCTAATGTGAGGTCGTAGCGAAGAGGTAGGTAGGTCGGTTACTGAAATTGTTTAGTGACTTTGCATCTTGGACATATTTGTCAGCCAGACGCTTTATTGCCTGATTTATGTTTGTGTCGGTTCTTATCGTATTAATGGTTCTAGTGTCCATGGTATAAAATGTTTTACAGCATGGGTATTGAAAAATTGGAAAAAATAGCTAACGACCAACATAAGCCTAAACTAAGAGAAACTGACTAGCTAATAGGTCTTCATTCAGCGTTGCCTTTTTTCTACAGACCGGCAAACACGTTTTAAGTGACCACTTATCAATTAAATCACATAGCTAATGGTCACAAGCTCTGCTCCTGGAGATCTTTATTCCTGCAGTTTAGTTTAAACCCTAATCCACCAAGTCCTTGATTACTTGGATGAGATGTGTGTTAGATTTAGGTTAGAGATTAAACCTGCAGGAAGTGTGGTGTAGTGATGTTGTGCAGGAAGGTAGCTAGAGCCTCAATCAGAGGGCCACTCCTAAAGTGTGGCATATGAACATGGGGAGCATAGCAGACTAATCTCTTTCTGTGTTGCAGTGGATGCAGTAAGGGTCCGGGATGGCGGTGTGTGCTCTGACCGTGTTTGACGGGGTGGGCGACGAGGCCACAGCACTGGGCGGGGTCATCATCCTGGTCCTGGCACTGGTTTTGGCCTGGTTGTCAACCCATGTGGCAGACCGTGGGGACCACATCCTGGGCACAATTCTCACTGTCGGTGCCCACGCTTCACTCATCGGCCTGGGAGGCCATGATGGCTATGCAGGTCCCCCGCCCAGCTCAGACCCAGGGGAGCAGCAGGGTGAGGACCCAGTGGAGGAGGATAAGCAGGATGAGGGAGGTGGAGAGGAGGATGAGGGTGCAGGGGAGGAACTATTGGACATCCAGAGAGGGAGAAGGAAAGCAAGTCACGGGCACTCGGAGGATGAAGGGGGAGATGATGAGGGGACAGAAGATGAAGAGGATGAAGGTGCGAGCATTACCGTGCGGCTGAAGTTCCTGAATGATACGGAGGAGCTTGCGGTGCTCAGGCCCCAGGATACAGTGGGAGTGCTGAAAAGGTGGGGTGAAGCCACATCTGCATCACATTAGCAGTAGTATTACCACTAATTTTTAGTAACTTGAATATTACCAATTTAATGATTTACAACCTTGGTGGTAAAGAGAACTGGTGTCTTGAGGATTTTTGTCTTTAGCAGAATTTATGTAGACCTCACCTGGTTCTCCCCCCTCAGTAAGTGCTTCTCTGGTCGCGAGCGTCAGATCAAGCTGATCTACCAGGGGCGGCTTCTGCAGGATCCATGCTGCACTCTCGTCTCGCTCAACATCACCCACAACAGCGTGCTCCACTGCCACATCTCCCAGGCCCCAGACGGAGCCCTGCAGGAGCCCAGCCCGGAGCAGGGCCCCCACGGAGGGTTGGGCTCCAGCCTTAGTGGGGGCCTGCGCTCAGCCGGCCTAGCCTTGGGTAGCGGCAGCCTGGTGGTGCCTGTGTTCGTCGTGCTACTGGCTGTGGTCTGGTACTTCCGTATCAATTACCGGCAGCTCTTCACGGCACCGGCTACCGTCTCCCTGGTGGGGGTCACAGTCTTCTTCAGTTTCCTCATCTTTGGCATGCATAGCCGGTGAGAGTGCGGATGGGCAGACGGACAGAATAAAAAAAGAACCAGAAAGGACAAATGATGCCAGTTTGATGGGGAGGGCACAACCTAGATTTTTGCATGTTTGCTCTGTCTACTGCCTATTACATTTGAATGATGGAAATTATATTGGGTTCAGTTGAGTGGCAGTTGAGTAAAGGAAAATAGTAGCAAAGTACTCAGGGAGCCTTAGGGCTTCTGGTGCCATTTAGATGACTGGAATGGTGTATGTGTGTGTGCGTGAGAGAGAGAGAGCATAGTTTGTGTGTGTGTGTGTGTTCGTAGATTTATTCATGGCTGAGTAGTTAGAGACCGTAATTAATACTTTTGACTCATGTAACTTTATAGTAATTTAATCGTAACACAGGGCTTAATTTTCATTGGTTGTTTTAGGGTATCAGCTCTTATCAGTCTTTCCCCTTATATGGCATAAATGTCTGCATTTTATGGCAATTTAATGGGTTAGTAGACCTTAAATGGTTTTTCTTCTTTACTTGCACCTCAGACTGCTACTGTCTCTCTTATAAAAAAGAATAGACCTGTACAGTTCAGCAGCTGTCATGTGTTCATATTAAAATCTAAGTACAACACAAGGGTGTAGTGGTGGATTTCATCTACCACAAATGGTCTCAGCTTCACAACTACTGAGTGTTGTAAATGGGCTCCCAATATAAATGTATTCTAAAATAGCTTTTGTATAACTAATGAATTTGTATGGTGTGATAGATCAAGCACTGAAGCTTACATTTCACTGTTGTTTTTCACTCTTTTTTTCCCCTCCCTTTGTTAGCCATCATATGCCACTGTTACTAGAGTTATGATGCTTGGAAATGTTATAAAGCAATACATTTGCTGTGAATACAAGATAAAAAGATTGCTGTTGCTTTAAAGCCATAATGCAGTGTTGGAAACATCTTTAAATCACACATGAATTGGCAATTTGAGTGTGTGTGTGTTGGCAGAACATGACAGTAAAAGTAAGGAGAATTCTCATTTTAAACATTACTTTTTGGCATTGGTTCAGAAGGAAATTAACTAGGGAGCATGCACTTCACTGAAGGAATTAGTACACAATTGGTGTTCTCATGTTCACAAATTGTGCCCATCAGTCTCTGGAGCAGTTTAAAAGTGACATGAGAGAAGACACAGGAACTTAATTCTCCTGAGACACACTGGACTTTATTCAGATTACAACACAGGCTACCACAGTTCACTCAGAGGAGACAGAACTAATGACAGCAGTGGAAGTAAGAACATATCCAGACAGTATACGGAGGGATAAGGAACTGTGGAAGCTTCCCCCCTTCACCACACAAATACAAGAACTCAGAGACTCACTCTCTTTAGCTGAATCCACAAGCTACACAGAACAATTAACAACAAAAAACCCCCCAAAAACTTTAAAAGCAATAAGGCTTTTATATATACTGGATTTGATCCATATGAACTGCTTCACTCTGAGCAGTATTAACCAGCTGCACATCTGACACAGTAAGTGCCATATCTTTAGCAGGCCACTTCAAATGGTAGAACTTCATCTTTACAAAGAAAAGCTGGGTCATACCTAAAAATAAAACACCAAAAAGACTAAGTGTGCTAAACACCAACAAACTAGCTTGCGTTCCTAGACCTGACAAGAACATGCACAGGAAGTAGCAAACTTTAGTAGGAAGGATCACAGACTAGCAGGCAAAAAACAGAAGTCACAATACATTGTTGACTAAACACGTAGTGTAATGTACACTAAAATATTTATTAGATGGCAGCAGAAAATGACAAACTGTATAAGAAGCATAATTTGGCCTGAAGCTGTAACACTGATCAATGGACCATTATTTAGCAGGAAGCAGTAGAAACAAACTTTCTTGTAGAATTGTAAAGTATGAAGGAGCATTATGGAGTAGGATTATTATGGACTAGAAGCATGTCGCAGTAACATTGTGCAGTCGTAGAAGAAGTATTCAAACCGTTTTTATAAGCATTATCCTCCCCACACACACACGCACACACTCCCACACAGACTTACCACACACATTTGTCTGAAAACACCATGGCACGTTTACGCTAATCACAAGTTAATAAACCCAAGTAGTCTTCTGCACATCACCGACCAACAACCCTTAGGTCTCATATCTTGAAAATGTGGAGAAAGAATGACACTCAGTTAATTCAGTGTAACAACCATCTCTCAGAGTCAAGGATGTGTGTACTTGCACGCGTGTTGCTCTTTCAGTTCAAGTCATCATAAATACTAGGCGCGGGTGGTACTGGCAGTCTTGGTCTCTTTTTACGACTTGACAGACCGAGTGCATTCTGGGAGCTGCTGCTACTGGCTCCTCCTAGTCCACTTCCACTACTGCAACCCCCTCCTCCTCGCTCTCTTTCTCCCCTCTCTCGATCACCTCCTTTTTCTCTCTCGACTCCACCTGCACTACTCACAATCAGTGAGCCAGGTTTCTTCTTTTTTTTAGGTCTCTTGGAGTCAGAGTTGTTGGTACCTGGGGTGGGAGAGATTGCATGGAAAGGAAACAAATATAAATACAAAATCGTGACAAGGAAAACTAGAAGGGGTAATTAAACACAAAAGAAATACAGTATGCGCAAAGGGCAGGAGTTTTGGAAGTGGACAGCAGAATCCATCATCTTCAAATGAAGACTACATACACATCTCTGAAAAGGCACCTCAAGAGTCCTATGCACTTAACAGGCACTTTACTGATCACTAATACTGCAATTAGAAATATATATTTTGTTAGATTCAGTGTTATCCTTTTTCAGTTCATATTCAAGCAGGATGTCTGTTCTACTGAAATTCCACCATTACCAGCAAGACATTTGTGTTTGACAAATCAACTAGACAATCTGGGGATCCATTTCTCAGCTATCCTTAACACTCAGAAGTGTATAGTGTCTGCACGTATCCCAAAGTCATAATACTTATAAAAGAGTTTTTAATGCTACTTCAAATGTAACTTAAGACCAAACTGTAAACAGCCATTGGGGAACAGAGTTTCAGACTAATGTTGAAGGTTAATCATTTTAAAGAGGTGCATAAGAATACACAATAAACCAAATGGGCAAGAAACTAACACACTGACAGTAAAAACATAGCTAGCTAAATTAGAGACATCCTCCTCTGGCCGGATAAGTTTATTAGAATTTTTTTTTAAATCAAGGCACACAGATTTCTCCTAATCTAGATGGAAAATCAGTGCTACAAGTCAGTCATTCATAATTGTAGCTAGTTTAGCTAGCTAACTAAGCGCTTGTGGACTTTTTCAGCATTGCGTCAGTTGTGCGAAAATGTTGGCGCTGATAATATATCCAAACCTCTAACAGAAATGCTTCCAACGACGATAAAATTTTTAAAAATGACTTAGCTACTTCAGTTGGTTGAGCAAATTCCTCTTCTGATTATGTAAATGGATAGATAAGAGCGTCTGCCAAATTCCGTAAATGTACGAACCCAGCTGTCTTCTCCGGGTGCAGGAAAGCGCATGAGAATTGTTCTTCCCTGACATAACTTAAGTACGGAAACAAGTTTGCACCATAAATCCCTTAATCGATTATATCAAAACGGAGCTAGTCGTCATCTTCACTAGCCAGTTTTCAGATTTACAAATCAGTAAACTGGGCGACTGAGACTATGTTTCGGAACATAATTTCCGCAATTTGAATGGGCGACAGCAAAGATACGTCTGCAGCAAAACATTCAAGACCGCGTAATTTCAAATTTAAAACAATGCAATACTTATTAATACCTTAAATTTGTTCAATGTAATTTCAGACAAATTAAGACCTGGCCTTGCTACTCTGGCCTGTACTAGTGTTAACTTCGTGGACATAAATGAATGGAGACAACAAAGAACTTGGCTCTCTCTCGCTCTCTGTGTGTGTGTGTGTGTGTGTGTGTGTGTGTGTGAGGATTACCGTGTGATAAATGCACCCCCATGAGAAACTCACTGGCTTTTGACGAAGCGGAGTCTGAGGGGGAGATGTCAGATGACCCATCCCACTGCAGACGGGACATGAGGAGTCCTCCATCAGAGATATCATAACCGTCATTGTCCAGCAGTGATTCAGGATCCGGTAGTGATGACCTGTCAATCAACAATATTCACGCTTTATATTTACTGTTCGAGGCCAACCAGTTATTAACAGTAATTGTTAACGCAAATCAACAACAAAGTCTAATTATGGGCAATACATGGCAAATGTGTGCCCTTTATAATAATAGAAAATAAGAATTTCAACATTCACAAGTAATACTTTTTGATCGCTCATTCTTTCAGCAATGCTATTTTTACCTTTCTGCATACAAACTAAAACAAAAGCAGCTGAAAGAAGGATAGTTTATAGAAAAAGAGATGGCAGAAAAATGCACCAAATTAAAATGCAAGAATTACTGCTTCATTGCATTTTTGTTGTTTCAGATGCATTTGTTTATGCGACTAATTTCAAGCTATGCACAATCAACTTCATTGACTGGGCACAATGTACATTACTATACAACAAATGTTAATTGTACACAAACGTGAAAACTACAAATGACCAAATAAAAATTTAGCTGTGGGTGACCAGGTTTAATTATTCACTTCTCTCATTTTAAGATCCACATGCTTCTTGCAGGCCTTCATCCTTCATTCTAAGATGAACCCAATCTAAACAGACATTTAAAAAAAAAATCTTCTAAAACTACAATTCAGATGACACTGAATCAGTAATCCCACAAAATGAAAAACACAAGGGTGAGCCATGTTGTACATCCATGTCATGCCTATACATTTACAAGAGAGTTCTGAATCTGTGAGAATTATAGGAAAAAAGGGGAAGAGACAGAGATAGGACAGGGCTCTGCTCCAGATTCAGACATTAGGATTTCACGTCTCCTGGCCTTTTAAAACTGTCAGTCTATGACAGATTTACAAAGTTGTCATTTTCCAGCAATGCAAATGAAATGGTGAAATGTTAACTCATGTAGTTTAACTCATGTACCAGGTTTAACCAAAAGTACCACAGGAATAATATAATAAATGATGAAAAGCTTGGTCTGAGGAAAGAGATATTGCATCTTTGGGCAAACATGCAATATGGACACTATGGAAGCAGAGGTCTTTTTTTTTTTTTTTTTTTTTTAATTATAAGTGGGCCACAGTGGCAAGGAAGGCTTTGTCCAGCGAGGTGAGGGGACGTGGGGTGAGACTCACGCGGACGGCCCCAGGAGGAAGACCCTGACTGCCCTCCTCTGCTCGTCCGTATGCTGGGGACACCGCTGGGACCTGCCAGGACACAATGTGGCATTATGCACTGCACCAGACAGACTGATTGGGCCAGAGACCAGACAGACTTTGCCAGCAACCAACAATATACAAGAGGGGGGTTCTGGGTTAGAAATGAGTGGTTAGGATGGGTCTTGGGTGCTGGCAGATGTCCAAGGAGCCCCGCGCCATGAAATTCAGGCAGTGCATTATAACGATCTTGAACTGACCAATTGGAGACGAATGGGTCACATTTTAATCCAATTAGAATGGAGATTGATCATCTCTGTGAATGATCAGATGCTGGAAAATAAGAGACGGAAGCCAAAATAATGCAAAATTGAGATGTATATTGCCACTTGTGTTCCATAATATCAGTCCCAACATGACACGATCATTTCCATTTAGATAAATGAAAAAAGATCATGCCTTCACACAACAAGCACAATCAACTTTAAACCTAAATGAGCACATGTATGCACACGCACATACACATATCCTCAGGAAGAGTACAGAATCTAGGGGATGCTACACACGCCTCACAGCTAGGGTGTTCAAAAGCAGAGGGACAGGCATCAGTGGAGCTGGTGGTACTCAATGACAGTACATCATGTACAAACTGATTCTCACCTGTTTCCTTATCTGGAGCTAGTCACATTCTCTTCCGGCACAAAATATATTATTAAACAAATGGCCCATAACAAGCCAGAACAGGAACCTTTGGGGGACTGATATCAGTGATGAACTGAGCCATACTCATGAGTAGTGTATTAGAGTAAGCAAGAAGAGAAGGGAGGTGTACAATATATATTTGTGGGTCTGAATGAACTGAGTTCACCAAGTGATAAATGGCATATCTTAAATTAAGGGCCAAGAGTCAAGCAAATGTTTTACATACTATATAGACCATTTATCAAGCATTCCTTAAAACAAACAAACAAAAAAAAAATCTAAACAGCTAAATATTTGGCAATAATCTGACAAATGTGCTTTGATTCATTTCAGATTTGTACATGTGGAAAGCTGAAGAGTGTGGCTCAGGAAAGCTGTGGCTGAAGTGGGATAGTGTCTTGCTCATAGTAAAGAGCATTCTTAGCAGAGGCAGAACTAGCAGCTTGTTTTTTTAAGTCACATATACCAACAAACTATGTTTCCCCTTTTTATTTATTCATTTTAATAAAACAGCAACTAGTAATAAATAAATAATTAACAGCCTAATTGAACAGTTCCACCTGTAGATTTAAACCAAGCTGATTCTTAATTTGTGAATGAGGATTTAAAAAAAATTTTTTCTTTCCTTGAGTGTTTTACGTGGGTTTGTGTATAGTCGCCATTAATTGCCTTTGTTTTTAAGGGACTGGCATACGTAGTGTCTCACATACATACCGTGTGCACATCTTCTTAGTGTGTTCTGACACAACACCACATTGCTGAAGAGAGAAAAGCTCCTGTTAGACACGTGCCTGTTAACACCAGCTGTTATTCCCCATTAAGACCACAGATCTTTCAGAAAACACTTGATACTATAAAGCCACAGATGCTTGGCAAACTCAGAGCTCGTCAGCAGTACAAGCATATCCCCTAGCAAGTCACAAGTGATATCATTAGATCTTTGCACAAATGACTACATACAATCTTACATACAGTATTTTGTCTCCACCCCCCCAGAGCAAAATATACATTAAGACAAATTAATTACAGAGGCACTACCATGTTGTGATATTAACCACATTACATTGGAAAACCACAAATACCTTAACAGAACTTGGCAATGGCCAAAGAACATGGTGGGAATGATTAAACTAGGATGAATTGGATGAATGGCTGATTGGTTGCTTGCTTACCGTAGTTAGAAGAGATCGTAGCTCTTCTGGAGCCAGAGTCTCATAGCTGATCCCAGAACTGTAGTTGTACTGTGTAGGAGGGGGCAGAAAAGAGGACTTGAGTAAAGAGCTCCACACGACAGACATGCGCACACACAGCATATCGATAGGGCAGGCAGTCAAGGCAGATGAGGCAATGTTGGCGAAGGCCAAAATGAGCATACCTTGTAAAGATCAGGATTGACACTACCACTGAGCTCTCCTGCAATGAGGAAACAGGAGCAAAATGACCCAGAGAGGAAGGGAGGCTCACTATTTTAAAAAAATCAACAAGCAAGAAATAAACGAACTCACCATTTTTATGCTTCAAGGATTTTGATCTTCTGGGAGAATTTGGATTCTGAGAGAGTGTAAGATTCATATAAATGTTTATTAACATTCTGCCTAATGTTTAAAACAAAACTTCATGGAACCTCTAAAAATATTTCAGTACCTTGTCTGACTTTCTCTTCTTAGCTGCCAGGGACAAAATAGATACACTTTACAAACAATACAAGCGAAGCTAAAAGGCTGGTAGGTTTTTGAAAGATATAGAAAATAAATAATAGATCTAGAAAGAGGAAGAACAAGCAAAACAGAGCGCTCACGTTTCTTTTCTGAGCCATACGACCAGTCATTGTCATTGATGTCATCATTGTCTTCTTGGTCACTTTCTGATTTGCTTGTGTTGTTGCTGCTGGCTATCCTGTGGGGAGTGCATCATATTTACTACCCAGGCTAGATACATAATCTTCAAAGGAACCCATGATATACACCGTTAGCTATTACTAAATATTAATAACATTTTTGTATGTGTGTGATTTAGTTGAGGCTTGAGGCTACTCCAATAATTGTTAAAGATCTTAGAAAAAGTTGCAGAACAGCAAAGTTTAGAAATTAGATTCTTTTTTTAAATAATATAACATCTGAACTCATTCTATGCATTCTGAAACTACTGCTGTGAATGTTAGTAGCTAGTACAATTATGGAAAATTTGTTACACAAGTTTCTTCTTAATGTGGATTGTGGATCAGTTTCCCCTTTTGGCTCAAATAAAATGGAACAAACTCAGGCAAGTGTGTGTGTGTGTGTGTGTGTGTCTGCGCATACAGAAAAAAGTGTAAGTGTGCATGACCCGACCTGCGGTTGGCAATGCGACTACTGTTGCGGCCCATTCCTAGGCACTTTTCCAGGTGAGGGGCAAAACGTGAGGCCGCTATACTCCTGCTGCAGTTGGGACACACACACTCCTTATTCTTCCACTGATTGTACACCTGCCCAAATATGTCCACCCCTGGCTGGTCCACAATTTCTAGAGAAATTGGAAAAAAAGCGTATACTTTGGGGGCGGGGGGGGATCCCAGACCTGGTTATGGGTTGACATGACAATTTGTAAAACTGGCAAACCTTTCAAACCTTCATGGACAAAAAGGCAGGCTCAACTAATTACTCTCTTACCAAAATCCTTCATGCTTTCTTGGTCTGTCTCGTCCAGGAAGAAGTAGCCCTGTTTGACTGCTCTGTGCACCTCAAAGCACAGCCCCAAACATGCATCCTCCACCAAGTCTGAGTAGATGTCGTGAGCCAAGGCCTACGACAAAACACAGAAAAAAGCTTTGGTTGATGACCTGTGGTCAGACAATATTCTTGGTTCTTTTTATGACTACGTAACAACTAGGCAGTAACTGGAAGAATAATGAAACCACACTTACCTCTAGCTTGGTGTTATCCAGGCCTGACAGCGACATATCCTCCATTTTCATTGGCAAAAGCTATTATAGGGGGCCCTTCATAGCTTATCTGGTATAGCAGGTGGGCAGCCACACTGTCACAAAACAAATGACTCAGGCCGGATCTTAGTGTTAAACGAAGTTATTTAACACACGCACAGGCAGGCCTACGCGTTCAGCTAACTGACCTGCAGACCACGTTTCGAGCAGTGTTCTCGGGCAATTTAGACAGACACACTAATGAGACCAAAACGAAAGGCAGTATGTCGTAGGTTCTTACCTAGTTAAAATACAGAGGAAAAAACACCCCAAAACATTATAACAGTACACCGAATAAAATATGCATCATGCGTGCATGATCCGTTTCAAACAGAAAAATACAAACATAACTTAGGAAAAAAGCGGCACCTTACTAGATAGTGTATCAATTTAGGTCAACAGGTAGATAATTCACTCGGAGAGACGTTTATTAACAATTCCTTACGAACTTGCGAGCTAGCGAAGCTGTCAACAGGAAATGTAACCATAGACGCTGGCAGAAACCCCCCGGGTAGTCAGGCAGACGGCAAATCTACCGTTTCGAGGCCTCGTCTCCTGAAGGTTTGCTGATGAATGCTGTTCAGAGGAACAGCGTCTGTGCTGTCACACGAGTAAACCAAGCTGACTTCAGGAGCGCCGTGGCGCCACGGTTAGCGAGTTAGCATGTGCAGCGCTTGCTTTTAACGACTACAACCACGGTAATCCCGCGACATTTCTGACAAGCTGCACAGGAAGAATGATTTTAGCTAAATGAAAATCTCAGCGGTATTGTGATACATGTGAGATGTAAGCAATGACAATTGATTACATAGCTGAAATGTGGTCGTGTTGATGCAAACGCTATTTTGTATCCCTCGTAATATAATATAATAGCTACACCTACCCACAACCCAACGGGCCAAGTCCTTCCTGGGAATTCGAGTGTTAAAACAATTCCGGGAAGTAACTAGTACGCTTAAATGTTTTCAAAAATGTTGAAATATAAATACGTTGTTTCAAATCGGTGAAAGAACCACAGAACATTTTAAAACAAAACAAGAAATGCTGAAAAATAACAAAACCCAGCCATTTTGACACCTACAAGGCATCACTAGTCAACTACCGATCATATTAACAAATCGATTCGGTTGCACGTGAATGCTTTGAAGTGGCACGCAGCTGAAGAAAAAAAACAAAACAAAACAACCTCCCCCCCCAAAAAAAACCCACCACACCACTAATATATATAGTTATTTTTACACTCAGTATTTTAAAAAAGGAATAAATGCCAAGAAGTTGCTAAAGACAAATTTATTTGATTTGGTAAATTCCCGGAATATAACACCTCTGACTATAGAAAACATCCAAATGTTCCAAATTATCAGCAGTACAAATTTTTTTGCCATTTTCTACAAATAAACAGCTGAGGGATATAAAAACTAAAAACATACCAAATTAAAAACGTTCCCTCCTCAGAGTAACTGACAAACAAATCAGAACACTGACCACTGCAAGTCCCATGTAGGGACAGCCTAGTCAAAAGAAAATACAAATTAAGCAATAAATCACTCAACTTAAAAGAAAAAAAAAAAGCGATATTTACAAATACCTTACAACAGCAGTGAACCAATCCATCCCATTGTTCTCATTATTCCTAATTCTACTGCCAAATTTACACAGAACGTCATAAATCCTATGCCTTTTGCTCCTCACCACTATCACAGATAACCGCTACACCTTCCCATCTTAACCAAGTTCGTCCAGTTGGATACAAGAGACAAACACTCAAGACCTTCTCTGGCTTGTTTTGGAGGGTGCCGATACAAAATCTGCCCCCTATAAATTCCGCGAGAATACAAGCACCAGTGATCCAAGGTGTGAGCAGACAGCTCAACCACCAGCAATCCCTAATCTCTCCACGACGATCCTTCCTCCCCTTTTTTTTTTTTTATTTTATTTTATTTTTTTTTAAGTCAAAGGGTACTGAAGAGGAAAAAAAAAAAATAAAACAGCTACCCAAAACTGTTCATATATATACACAACAAAGGATTTTTCTCACCGTTAAATAAAACATTCTTTTACATTCCTTGAGCTGGTGCGTATAAGAACATGTCAGTGGTTGAAATGACGAAAAACCTACAAAAAGGTGAGCAAAGGGAAGTAGAGGAACACAGACTGGACAGCCAGCTGGTGGTCTTATCAGGGATAAGTGCACAGAAGTGTGGGGGATATTCATACCGCAATAAAAACAAACCAGTCTAATTTTTAGCAAACGTTTAAAACAAATTGAATGCGTCTTAAAGAAGGAAAATCCAAGGCAGCATCAAAAAAGATGTAAAAGAAAAGCCTGGATGAAAGAAAAGGACATCAAGTACAATCAAAACTAATGAGTCAGGGATGGGGTGGAGATTTCTTGAATACTACATATCTAGACGGAACAAAAATATTTATTGAGATGTCTTTTGTTGAGTTTTTTTATATTACTCCAAAAATAAATTCTGTCATTTCAGGCCATCAGATAGTGTGAAAATGATTAAAACTCCCCCCAAAAAAAAAATCCAGCTTTTTTTTCGCTTTTTTTTTCCCGTTTTTTTTTTTTTTTTTAAAACAAAAACAAAACCAAACCGTATATGTGATGGCAGCTATTGTACATGGCATGATAAACAAGCAGGTTGCGTGTACATAATAACTGACATTCAACATTACTACACTGTTTTTGAAAATACCACATTACGAACCAAAGAATTATTGAAACACACCACCACAGTAAAAGGAGCGATGACTTAAAAGGGAAAAAATGGAAATGCATGACAGTAGTAAGGATAGAAAGGAAGATATGAAAAAGACATTCAGAGTGCAATTATTTGGTCCCCTTTACCTCCCCAAAGGAATCCACCTAGCTAAGAGATTCTTTGGCTCGTGGGTCTGTCACTCCCCTAAAAAGACCTGGAGAAGAGAAAGGGCCTCGTCCCCACTTCTGTTATCCTTTGAAATAATGGCTTTAGACATTAAATGTTATGATTAACAGCTACTGTGTGATATCACAGGGATCTTTTAAAGGAAATGAATAAAAATTTGACAAATTAAAGGGGGCTTGTTAGCCAACCGAACACTTAACCCTGTTAAAATGGCAATAGGGGGAGGGGATTGGGGGTATATATATCCTTAGTCCTATGCATGTGCATTTTCTCCACTCGTTCAAACTAATTCTTTACAACCTTCCTTTACATTGTTCAAGCAAGCTCAGTGAAGCTGGAGGGGGGGGGGGGGGAAGGGAAGCAAAAGAACGAGTGCGAGAGCAAGAGAGAGAGAGAGAGAGAGAGATTGTTGCTCAGTGAGTGGACATGGTGATGCAGTGGTGAGCTCCCCCTGCTGGGTGGAGGAGGGCAGTGCAGGCCCAGGGCTCTGACATGGCTCAGTTCACAGGGTCTCTGGCAGTCTGTGGGCTCACTCTACTCCAGCTCCCTCTCAGTCAGAGTCGGAATCAGATGTATCACCCGAGCTGGAGGCACTGCTGCTGCTCTCAGATTTATTCTCCTTATCCTCAGCTTCTTCATCCTCTTCATCCTCATCATCATTCTGATCAACCAGACAAAGTGGATTTCAATACCACAACTATAAGCAGAACAGGAATGTTAAGGAACCACTACATTTGAAATGTTTTTTTAAAGAACAGATTTCAAGCATGGGTAACAGTTACAAGGCAACAAATCACTGGTTTAAATCAGACATGGAATCTAAAGTGAGACAAGTAAAAAAAAAAAAAAAAAAAAAAAAAAAAAAAAGTCCTGCCAGGATTTTTATCACCCAGTTCACTTAACTGTATGCAATTTCTCACCTAGTTAGTTTCACTGCTTCTGTCAGTGAGCTAATTAGCAAAGCCTTTACTTCATTAATCTTAACTATGCACCTCTGGATCAAATCCCATGCTGCTCGTTTAACAACAAACATTTGCCATAACTCAGAATTTGCAAAGAGAACAGTGCTAGCAATCTCACTTCATCATTGTCGTCATCGTCGTCATCATCCTCGTCTCCTTCCTCACTGTCCTCACCGCTGGATGAGCCCTCCTCAGACTCCTTGTCATCGTCATCGTCATCATCGTCATCGTCCTCATCTTCATCCAAGTCCTATGCATGAGAAGTACGAGGTAAACACAAGTGTGAGACTGCTGCATGTACGTTCCTGGGGTGGGGGTGGCATGAGGTGGTGTGCCGCTCACCGAGCTCTTGGTCGTCGCTTTCTTTTTGGCATTGGCAGCACCTGCTTTGCCTGCATTCTTCCTTTTCTGGAAAGACAAAGGGAATGAGTAGAAGTTGTATGTTAAAGCTAGCGCTAGGCTAAAAAAAACAAAACACCCTGAACAAAAAGAACAGAGATAACTTACCAAGGAATTGTATTCCTTATAAGTAGCTCTCTCTTGAGGTGATAAGCTCTGAAGTAGAGAACAAAAATATATTAACACAAGATCACTAATGTTTTGCTCACATTATAATTTTTTTTATCCAACAAAGAAAGAAAAACAATTAAAATGACAGCAACTAACTACATGAGCCCTGGCCATTTCCTAATTGTGCGAGATTAGCAGGTTTTAAAGTTGTGGAGTGGTGGCGACATGGAGGGATGTGGAGAGGTTACCGCAAGCCACTGCTCCAGCTGCACTTTGTACTGCTTTTGTTTCTCCTCTGCAATCTTCTTGTAGCGGTCTTTCTCCTTCTGCACAAGCCTCTGCCAGCGCCCGCCGATCTCAGCCATCCGCTCCTTCATGGGCAGGTGGTTCAGCTCGCCATTAGATAGCATCTCTTGGGAGAACTTCTGATAGCCATTTCTGTTACGGCAAAGACGAAAGGAGGATGACGTCGCAGCAGAGCCAGCATCGTCGGCTCACAAATAGTTCATGACAAGATTTCAAATGACCAGTCACTCATCACTGTCTACACTGTAGGCAGTGCAACAACCAAGACGCATGCAGATGAGCCATAGCAAACAGCGACTCACGATGGTGGTTTTTTGGGCTCTCCATCAAACTTCATCTTTTTCCCTGAGGCAACCACAGCTGTGGGGGAGCGCATCTCACTCAGCTCTCTCTGGGCAACAAGAAACAGGACACAGATGGCATGAGGACCGAGATAGGACCAGAACAAGATCTACTCAACAGGAAAGGTGATGAACATCAGGCAGTTTACAGTTCTGGCTTATGAACTATCCAAGAGTATGTGTGTCCTACTACTACTATGACTGCAGCGAGGCACACTGTTATAACAACTTCTAGTATTTGCCATCACTGAACTATGGAGACATCCAGAACACCTCTGGAATCTGGAGGATGACTGATGACATAATCTGTAGCTTGTCTTGTAGGTAAAATGAGATGCCACACTTGCCAGTTAAATCAAGTACAGGGGAAACTTTTGTTTGTCTGAACACCATGTCTGAACACTGAACCGTGACTTGAGTAGGTGCTACAACATTACAGATCTGCCCACCTCATATCGCTTCTGGTCCTCTGCAGCCTTTTTAATCCACACAATCTTCTCCTTCTTCTCCATGGTGTTCCAGGTGGCCTCCATAGCTTTCTGTGCCTTGGGCCGGTCATTCTGAACAAATACACAAATGGGACACAAGTTTTGAATTAAGATGTTCACTAACCATAGCAGCAGACAGCCATCGTATCAGGATGATACACCCAGATAAACCTTATTTAGGTTACGCCGCCTACCTTAAATCGGGCCAAGTAATCGCCAATGACACTGTGTTGCCAAATATCCTGCGCAGTCTTGGGTGGGTCCGGCAGCTTACTCTGCTCCTCCTTCCCCCGTTTCTCTGACTCTGCTTTGAGCACTGCCTCCAGGTTCTTATATTTTTCCTGTTGTAGGGTGGAACTTTCAATGACTGCGGGCGAAAGCTTGTGCTGCCATACTCCTTTGTACACTTTGAGAATGCTTGACCTGGAATGTGACCATCATGTCGCTCTGCTAGTCTCCATCCATACTACAGACTGTAAGCTTTAGTATACTGTACTACACTACAGCCATATTTAGTGTGCAGAATGTATTTCACACTATAACAGGTTTTTTTTTTGTTTTGGGTATACAACAAAAGTCTAGTCAGAATTTTTACGAATTCACAAATAAGAACTTCATAACACGGCATTGTTCAGGTGATCTCTGACTTTCAGACACAGGACAAGGCTTGGGCACATTCTTTAGCAAACAATTTAAAAGCAGAGAAATTTAGTCATGAGGAAAAAGTTCTAAATCAAGCATCCGCAAAACCATCAGACATTATGGCTGCACAAGCTTTCACCCACAGCCACCATTTCCAGATGAATTCACTTGAGGGTGTCATAGGGCCACTGAGCTGTAAGCCCAGGCTGAAGGAGTGATGGCAATCGTTGTACATGATGTACTACCTTCTTCTTGTCAGCAAGGTCATTCCACATGCGGGCCAGGAGTCTGGTGAGCTCGTTGTCGGACAGGTCGGGCCGCTCTTGCTGGAGCTTGGGACGCTTCTCCTCGGAGAAGATGAACATGGCGGAGATTGGTCGCTTGGGCTTCTCGGAACTGTTCTGTGTACACAAGGAAGGGAAGAATACGGTTATTTTTTAATTTATTTATATATATTATTTATATTTATATATAGAAACAAAAAGAGAGGAGAGCACGAACAAGCTTACCTTAGCTTTAGAGACACTCTTTTTAGGGGCAGGGCTACTGCCTCCAGTCCCTTTTTTAAAACCCACCATCTTCTGCTCTCCCAAGATTCTCTGCTGCTCTTCCTCTGAAATGCTCTACAGATCAAAAAGACTATTAAAACAAAGACCCCCACAGAAATGCCAACGAGGAGCAGCTAAGGAACATCTCCACTTACACACAGGTATCGGTTCATGTCAACTTCATATTCCTTTTTTTTCTGAAAAAAGGGGGTGAGAACATGATTAGCGATGGAAGGTTTAATTTTTTAAGTGTGAATTTCTGTGACATGCATATTCTCATAGTCTGGTACTTTGGAGCGCACCCCCCCCCATGTGGTCTTGTTTGTGTTGCATGTTTGCCGTGCGCATGCAGACCTGTTCGCAGCGTTTCTGGTACGAGTCCTTCTCACACTGTTTGAGCTGCTTCCAGCGCTGACTGCACATGACCATGCGCTCTGTGCTCGGGACGTCCTTCATGCTGGACATCAGCTCAGCACAGAACATTGAGTAACCATTACTGGAGGGGCAGCAAGAGAGTGCATAAACTGACACAGATTCCCCAAACACTTTTTTAATGTATTTGGCAGATGCTTACAATTTTCAATCATGTTACAGAGCTAGGCAAGTGTAGTGTTAGGAGTCTTGCTCAAGGATTCTTATTGGTATAGCACTTGCCCAGACAGGTTTAAACCCAAGTCCCTCACAAGAGAAGCATTGTTGTTAACCAATACACTACATCAAACAAAAAGGTGCCAACAGAGACTTCCACGTGATCTCTTGGTCACCAGCGCCATGCACGTCTACTTACGATGGCGGTTTATCGGGCCGACCATCAAACTTGTCCTTAAGCTGTCTTTCTGCTTTGGTCAGAGTGGACTTGACTATATCTTCCTGGGTCATGTTCAGCTCTGGATGCTGCTGAATGAACTCCCGCATCTTCTCCTACAAGAACGATGGTAAACATTTAAGAACCACAGCCCGAAACATGAAAGAACATGCACCCTGCTCATGAAAATAGTGGATCGTTGCCCCTTTTGATATTTCTACCACCATTGTGACGTGCCCTTTTAAAACATAAAACGCATAAGAAGCATAAAAAGCTAGCTCAGTCATGGCTAGCCAAGCTAGGGCAACAAGGCTTGCTCGCATTTGAACGTGGCATGCTTGGAGCACGGCTCATTTAATATGCAGACGGCCAGAAGCACCTCCCCAGCAGACTGGGAAGTCGCTCTCACCTCGTACTGCTTATGCTGCTCCAGGGACTTGCTGATCCACTTTAGCCTCTTCTTGTCCGACAGCTGCGTCCACCTCTTCCCTAGACTATCTTTGATCTCTTTGGTGGTGGCCTGAGCACAGAGGAACATAAGCATTCAGCCTTGCAACATCTGACCCAAAACCAAAATGAAATTCCAATAAAACCAGGGCCTTTAACTGGTGGAACTAGTTCACACTGAACACTCTCTTAACACTACAATATTTTGGGTAAAAGGGGCCCAGAACAGGGCTTTCAGGGGAGGGCTGGGCTGTTGGACAGACAGATGGACAGACGGACGTACATCAGAGTGAGTTTTAAGGTAAGCCTTCTTCTCGTGGTTGTACCAGAGCTGTTGAGGGGTCTTAGGTTTCTCTGGCACGTTGGAGCCCTTCTTACCCGTACTCTCCAGCAGGTCCGGATGCTCCTCCCTAAACACACACATCAGTTTCATGACTTAAAGCTCCACAAGTGAACAGTGTCATAGGGACGGCAGTGTGAATAAAAAGGTGAAATGTCACATGCATGGTGCTAGGCAGAGAGTGCTTCTCTTACCATTCCACTGCCTCTCCCATGCCAACAGCAATTACAAAAGCACTGTTAAATTGTATATTAATCATTTGCTTAAACTTACTTGAATTTCAACATGTTAAGTACGAAAGATTCCTTTTCTCTGAGGAAATCATTGACATACTTCTCCTGCAGAGGAAAAAAAGTAAACAAAAAAAAGTGAATCCTAGTTCAGTCAGTGTTAAATTTTACCAAGTTGTGATGAAAGAAATATGAGTGCTTCACAAAAAAAAAAGATGCACAAGCACAAAAAGGAAAAAACAGTATTTACGTGCGACTAATATATGACTGAAGTAAAAGGCCACATGTACTTGACCAGAGGAATGGAGGCACTCTGTCCCAAATATTTGCTCCCCTTGAACTGCACATAGACTTGACACATAGGTATAACGCTACCACATTAGAAAGGCCTGTCTGAGTTCTCCTGACTAAGCAGACTTTTATGTAAGACAAAGGCTTTAACTATGTGTGACCAAAGAAAGACATGGCAGTCTGTTATACAGAGATATTGTGTACAGAGCAGGTATATTTCATTAAGTGGCTACCAAGTGGATAAAAGACAAATTAGTCATTGTCATGAGATGATATGCATTTGATGGTAGTAAAATCTTTATTTTACCTAAAATTATTGAATAAAATATAAAAAAGTGGCAAAATTATCAGACTTCAATTGGCCCTTCACCAAGCCCCATGTTAGTTATACATTAAAAACTGTAACCAAGCATGAGTGGCTTAGTAAAGGGAAAATGGTGAAACATGAGGAACCTACAGTCGATATCCTCAAAATTTAGATGGGAGTGAGGAATGTTTTGCTTATCTGAAGTTAAAGGCGCAAGGGGAGACATATCAGATATGGACTAAACAGTGTGAAACACCCCAATGTGGGAACAATATCCTGGCATGTTTCAAACAAATGGAAAAGCAGGATAATTTAGTTTTGCTAGCAATGAATAAAAAAAACAAAAAAAAACAACGAACGCTATAAGGCTTCATAACTAAAGGTTATCTCAAAATAAAAAAATATATTTATTTACCCTGCTGTGCAAGAACATTGGTGTTCCTGTATGTTTGTCCCGCATGAATTGTTAAAGCATGGGTGCCTGATGCTTGCATTAGGAATGTCGAGCTTTTCCCTCAATTTTAAAGTCACCCTTTTCACTGGGAATGTAACTCTCGAGTGCATATTATTGTCCTCTCTGATATTTCAGAACCATTACAGAAATTTGGTATCATCATTTCCTTTGGAATATCTGACTGATATCATTGAACATGCCAGATTACAATGACAGACATAACAGCATCCAACGGTTGGGGGGGGGGGGACTTAGCAAAGTGTGATATAATGGTACACTTCTGTAATAAAATGCAGACTATAAGGAACAATCTGACAAAACCCAGGAGAGTCTGGAACAGTAGTTTTGTTTATAATTCGAAGGATCTTTTTTTTTTTCCATTGTTTTTAAAAAAAATGCATGTAACCCAGGTCTATCAGTATTCCACTTCTGTATTCAAAGTCTTCCTCTATATCTATTGCTCACTTTCACTTGGTTCCCAAAACCCAGTGCGCCCACCCTTGCTCCCACCTTTTTACGGTCTGGGAGCTCCTTGTATTTCTTGGAGAGGATCTTGGTAAGATCTAGGTTGCTCATCTCAGGGTGAAGTTTGGCATACTTTGCTCTCTTTTCCATGAAGAAGCGGAAGTATGGAGTAAGTGGTTTCTTGGGAAAATCTGGGTGTTTCTGTGGAGAGGAAGTGAGATATAAGCAGTCTAAAAGCTAAGGATCCACCTAACATAGGATGCATTTCTTGGCTGTTATGCTGATGAATGGTGTTCAGTTCCAAGTGATTCTACAAATGTGGCCAAAATGGGTCCTTTGTTTATGAGCATTCTGGAGACACATTCTTCCAGATCTTCAATCACCCGCAATTATTGGTGCACAGCCAAGTTTTAAAACTTGAGGAAATTCTTTTTTAAAAACCATTGGTGGAGGGCAGATATGGTCATGAAATCAAAAGTGTAACCATTATGTTTAAAAAAAGACCACATTAACAACATACAAGCTTCTAAACTACAACAATGGCACAAGCAAGAAAACCATGTCAGTGTACACCAACCTTTTTTTTTTTTTAACTGTACACCAAAATCAAATATTAATTAACTAAAAAATAATTAGCTTGAATTATGGACATGTGACAAATGTGTCGCACCACTTACTTATGATTCCCACATCACATACGATATACTGTCTATGATTCCACCATCATATATGATGTATTGTATATGACTGCCCATCTTGATTCTTTGCTAAATATGTGAAGGTATTACTTTAACTGGTTAAAAACAACAACAACAACAACAACAACAACAACAACTATTCTTGCTTTGGATGGGGGAAAAAGTGACGCCATGTGCAAGACAGAATATTATTGCCCATGTCAGCTTTAAGTGACAAAACATAGTATGGAGACTAGACAGACTCATCAGATGGTGAAAAGTCTTGTAATGTGTGACCCATGTATGCAAACCACAAAGATTTCAAGATTCCTGATTATAAGACAGCAAGTTGTGTGATGTGAACAGTACAGAGATCTGAAGACTAATACTAATGCTACATGACTTTCAAAGTACTGCCAGATTTAATTAAATACTGTTTTAATGAAGATTCATTTGAAGAAGACAGAACATGTTTGCGTACCTTCAGCTTTTTGCCTTTGTAGGGATTCTTGATATAATCTTGCGCATCAAAGATTAGCTCAGTCAGAGTGCGAAATTTGCGAATCTAAATGAAGGAAATTGATTTGAGGGAATGTTTATGTGTCTGCGAGGCATCTCAACAAAAGCTAGACATTCTTAAACAAACTTACACATCCACACAGCCTGCACACAAACATAAAACCAGTAAAGCTCGAGAGCCATACCAAGACAGAACATACAATTAAATGCATTTGGTCATTCTGTTAACACTCATCTCATCTCAAATAACAACTGAATTGTCTGTGAAGGCTGGTGGGCTAGAAGCATTCCATTTCACACTAAAGCACGCAAAATCCTCAAACCTATCACTTAACAGTCCCTTACCTCTCTTGAGACCTCGTTCCATTTCTGCTTGCACATCTCAGCCGAGTATGCGTTAAAGGCCACCTTCTCCCAGTCCAGATGGGCTTCTGACGTCTTGTACTTGGCCAGGTCCTTCTCTGGCAGATTCACTTTCATGGCATCCAGGAGTTTCAACAAATCATCCTGAGCCCAGACTACAAAAGTGGAGAATGGTTACAGTTTTCATGTTTAAACTCATCTGTGAATATTGGTTAAAGGTCAAAAGAGCATATTATCTGGAGGAAAATTGTGTGTCTAAAGTAGGAAAAGTGGGAAACATTTCCCTTAGGAGATTAATAAATGATATTTTATATTTCCTTATTTTAATTCGCCATCACCTTGCTCTTTATTGGTGGAATCCATTCCTCCGTTCATTCTCCAAATTCACCTCTGGAGACGAAAGAATGAGGACAACAAAAGATAATGAACGCACAAGTTATGAAGCGCAGTATTTTAAAACGTATAGTATTTAAAAGTAACTTTAAATTGTCATATATTTCAGACAGAATTGGAACCATTTTAATAAATATGAGCTTCCTAAAAAGTAATGAACACCGCGATACGTCACAAAAAAAAAAAAAAAAAAAAAAAAAAAAAAAAGACAAAATCTCAATACGGGAATGTTTTCTCTTACCGTTTTATTTCATTTTTTGCAAACGTCTACCTTGTTGTAGACGGTCGATTTATAACTAAAAAACACTAGTATTGATCGCTGCTCACTCTGTACATCGGAATTAAAACCCAGCCCTACACATAATAGTTGTTCATTACACCGCCCCTAACCGTTTACGCTGCATCGTGAGACATAGCCCATTGCTTGTGACGGTTTCAAATCTCAAATAACTCTGCAGTCGACACCAGCCAGAACGGCAATCCGTCCAATCTTCCATTTTGTCAACTGGTCTAAGATTTGGAAGGCTTATCCCACGATAACCGTTCGGCTACAGCTGTCTGCGACAACCATTTTGACTACGAAGCCCGTTCTCGCATCGAATGGGATATTTTTCGGGACGAGTGGATACTGGGAGGTACTACGGAAGGAGGAAGCGAGCGTTTCGACGGCAGGCGGGCAGCTGTAGGCAACCAGCTGACCACGGAGGATCTGCTTTCGGGCTCCGACGAGGGGGGAAAGGTGGCCAGGGAACATGACTACAGAATGCACCACTCGACTCTGCCTCACTTCCAACGGGGCGCGGATCTCGCTTCCGCCATGGAGGTTTTGGGTCGCGCCTTACACGAACGTTTTACGGAGCGAAAACCTTTACGTCCTCTATTGAAATGGCTGGTTCGCCATCTGTTAAGGAACAGTTGTCCTCTGAAACACCTTTTTTCCCGTTTTTTGCCTGCAATTGACCGGCTGAATTAGTCACAAAATGACTATCCAGAGCGAGGCGTTGCCAGTATTCATTCTGTAATGGCGACGCTTGAACCGACACGGTCGAGCTCTAAAACAGGCTTAGCCGTAGGATTGAAACGAACCAAATCTGATATGAACAGTACTAACATTTTTGTTTTAAAGAAATGCCCTTCAACTTCGAAACATGCGAATTTTTATTAATTCGGTTTTTAAAATTCAACAAATTGCATTAAATAGCGCAAGTTTTACTCAAACAAAATCGACATTTTGTGGGAAAGTAACTTGTAGAACTAGTGTCTAGCTAACCCAGGTTAGCTACAGCCGACCACACGTCGTCCACGTTGCCTTAACGGTGTGGTTCACGTAGGTTCCCTTTAGTAAATCTCTTGTTATTTTAAACAAATATCTACTAACTAAAGTGTTTTTTATCTTTGTCCTAAAATAAAATACAGCTAATATTTGCCGAGCGACCTGACTGACCTACACTAGCTAGACGGCTAGAGCTAAGCTAGCTTCGCGTCCCCACCGCCAAACAGTGTATCTTTAAATATATACAAATGACACCATATGAGCCCACAAATTATACATACGCATCGCTTCTGGCTCGGGTATCTTTAAAAATGATCTTACCGTAAAATCCGTCTTCTACCTCGACTTTCAAGCGACGTCGAGGAATACGGGGTAAACGCGAGGTGTGTGTAACCGTATGGCGGTGGATTGGAAGCGAGGTCTTCAATATGTTGGAGGAAAAAAAATAAGAAGAAAAATAAACTCACTGGCTCTAAATGCGCTCTCTTAGTTTTAGAAGTATGTACTATAAAAATAAATACGCGAGAAATGTTCCAGTGGCGGGTCAACCGTAGAATTTCCCGCAATATGAAAGGAAACAATGACGGCCGAAACGGAGCGCAGCTCACTGGCGTGACGATTGTTGTAGAGCCGCCATGCTACAACCACATGCATGGTGCAGGTCAGTGGCACTGCCACGAAAAAGAAAAACGATCTTAAAAATGTGCTCTATGGATAGGAACTCACCCGTTGTGCTCCTGAAACCTCGGTAGTTGATTAAACAGAATACTCGTGATCACGAACTTGGTTTTTCACGGTTTTAAGTCGTGCGAGAGCGAGTGAGCCCGTACGGTGAGATATTTAACCGAGCTCCCTGATGGCTAACCAGAGGCGGCTGGTTCTTCTCGCAACAGCCTCATGGAGTCCTGACTCGGCGCGGAAATAAAGACGACCGCACTGAGTTTATGCACACCGTACCCTTATCGAAATCGATTTTACGGTCAGATCGTACAAAACTTAAATGTATACTGTGTACGACGAAGATTATATTAGACCAACGAGATTTAAATAGACTATTTTCCCCGAGTCTCGGGACGGGAAATGGGGGGTAAGGCGACCTCGGAATGTACTGTACCCTGCGCCAGGCAATGCGATTTATAACGAGGCATTTTTTAAAAATTCAGACGAGTTTACAAGCATAATAACACAAATAAATCACTACATTGTAGTTTACCTCCGTCAGTCAGTTTACCCAAGGCTTGTTTATCAAACGGTCGGTTTAGATGAGGAGGCGGCGGTGAACCGTACCTGTCGCAGCGTGTGTGGAACTGGTTGTGGAACAAGGGGAGGGTTGAATGTTAGCCAGCACTGCGCCGCCGGTCCAGGGCACGGGCGCTCCAGTCCCCGCAGAGCAGCGAGACTTCCCCCCGCCTCCATCTCTCGCGCTCTCTCCTTCCAGTCAGCGCGCAGCTCTCTCGTTCCGACCATTTCTCTTTCCAAAGCGACATCCGCATTTTCACTCTCTTCCCCCACCGCCGCACCGCGCAGTCTTTCGCTCCTCCATTTGGATTCACTCTGGCTGGTGCGGACGGGCGACGTGGCCTCGAAACTACACCACGACACACAAAACGTTACCCGTGAGTTTTGGGTTTGCGGATGACTTCATGTACTGGTCTGGGTTTGTAACTGCATCTGTAAATAAATTACATCAATTTTGATAAGACTCCTGAGTGATCCTTGTGAAAAGTTAGGTAATATTCCCACACTGAAAAAGTAGGACAGTAGTGGGGGAAAGGACCCGAACAATGCTCCCTAGTTCACTTTTATATAGCCTAGTTCTTTTTCCCCCTTTTAAGTCTGTTTGACAGCTACATCTTTTTTTCCGTCCTGTAATATCATTCAACTCCACCTTGCCTGTTTATGGGCGTTACCAACACTGTCCAATCAAGACGCTGAGATCTGGTGAAAACAAATTATTTCCCAATGAGCGTACAGCCTCGTTAGAACATCAGTGGAATGACAGGCGAACAGTGGACAGAAGTAGCTTGTCATTGTTACAAGCGAAATGACAAAAACCAATCGCTGTAACAACCTATTAGGCAAACATTACAGACGAAACTGTTTATACGTCTCCATCAACAAAGCCGTTCCCCCCCCCCAGTAAGATTGTTTTGGTAATACAACTTTAATAGTTTAATGAGCTTCAAAATCAGTCATCAAGTAAGTATAACAATAAAAGGTAATGTACATAAATCACTGTTCAAACAAACCCACTCAAACTCAAACATCTATGCTTTTTCTAAATTGTTAAATCTAAATTATTCAGTAGCATCTAGCTAAAGATATTTACAGACATAAACTCTACCTAAAACATAGTCAAACAATTCAGACAAATTAAGAGACACAGTGATATGGCAACTTTCAGTATAGAAAGGGACTGCCATGTCTGGGCTTAATACTAGATTCAGTTTCACACACTGGCTGCAGAGATGTAAGCTGTTGCAAATAACAAAAGTAGTTAACAAAAGATTGTATAATGGATTTAACGATATGTAAAAAACAAGTGCATATAAAATAAAAAGTAAAGCAAAACAGTGTTTTGGAAAAGGCATGGAATGTATATCAATTATTTGGAATGTATATTCACTAGAAGGCAGTGATCAAAATGCTGGGTTTGCTTAAACCAGCAAGGGTTTGATAAGGCTAGACTGTACAACAGTTTTAAAATCTATAAGTGGAATGTTTCCTGTTTGATTTGTGCTGCAGTTAGTTTCATAAAGGCATTATTGGGTGGTCCCTGGATTTGCAGGTTGGGTGAAGGGCAAGCCATAGGTTATGGGAAAGGCGACTCGTCGTACACGTCCACACCCAGCTCCTCTTCAAATGTCACCTTAGCATCATCCGAGTCCAACTGTGACAGAACAAAACACTTGCAGTAACAAAACGGGCACACCTCGCAACAAACTATACAGGCAAAATATTCAAACGTTGGAATGTGTGTGTGTGTGTGTGTGTATATATATATTTATGGAGGTTACAGTATACATGGGATAAAAGGAAGATGTATTGTTAAATATGACAGAAGGGGTCACTTACACATTTCATCTCCACGTCGGTGAAGAGATATCGTGACATGAACAGACGTAGTGGGATGGTGAGGATGAGGACAAAGGGCAGGGCCAGCGAGATGAGGGTGGACTTCACCGCCCACAGCACAGCCAGACAGAACAGCTGAATGATTGTGAACAGGTGCATTCGCCAAGTCTTAACCTGGACACCAAACAGACAGAGAGAGAGAGAGAGAGAGAGAGAGAGAGAGAGAGAGAGAGAGTGAGAATGAGGGAGAGAGTGAGAGTGAGGGAGAGAGAGAGAGAGAGTGAGGGAGAGAGAGAGAGAGTGAGGGAAAGAGTGAGAGTGAGGGAGAGAGAGAGAGAGAGTGAGGGAGAGAGAAGAGTGAGGGAGAGAGGGAGAGTGAGGGAGAGAGATAGAGTGAGGGAGAGAGAGTGAGGGAGAGAGTGAGAGTGAGGGAGAGAGAGAGAGAGAGTGAGGGAGAGAGATAGAGTGAGGGAGAGAGAGGTACAAAGAAGACAGATAGAGAGATTAAGAAGCATATAAATGGAATGGAAAAAAGGCTCTGCTATTATCTAGAAAAAACATGTTTTTTAAAGTATTACATTATAACAGTGAGCAGTTTTGTTTGGGTTTTTTTTTGTGTTTTGCTGAAAATTACTTTATAGTCTACGTCTATCCAGCAGAATAAAAATGCCTTTTGACAGCTACAGTGACTTGACAGAAAAAGATGAACGATTCCATCTGCAACAGTGAATAGTTTATCAGCAAAGCCGTCAAATTAGACAAACCGAAAGTAGAAAGACAAGGCAGCATACCAGAGTGGCGTAAGGCTCGGCTGGGTGGTGCTTTTTGGGAACGATCAAGAGCATTGTGCGGTCCCAGAGCTGGACACCACTCAGAGATGTGATACCCATGTACAGGAAGATACCAAAGAGAGCTGCTAATGGAATCAGCTTCAAGACAGGCTCCATTAGAATGGACAGACCTAAGGTTAAAAAAGAGAATGAAAGTTCTTTTCTCAAGAATTATGTAGGAACATTTTCCTTCATTCACATTTTCAACAGATAGATAAAGGTTTTTCTACTTCCACAAAAAATAGCCTTTTATTTTTTAAGGTATGTGCACAAAAGCACAAGTGGGTCAACCTCTGCTCGTCGCGAGCAACCCACCTACCGGGTTCAGCTCCAGCCAATATCTAATACACTAAAGTCTGCAGGAGGACAGATTCTCCACTGTCTTGAGCAGATTTTAAATTTTTATAAAGAAACATCAGAGATTTACAGTTCCTTTTTTGAGTAGTAATAAAGAAAAAGCTCTAATGAAAACAACCCCCCCCCAAAAAAATAAATAAGTAAAAAAAAATAAAATATATATATATATATATATATATATATATATATATATATATATATATATATATATATATATATATATATATATATATATGTACAGGTTAACCAAATGGCACAGTGTCCTTCCAAAACTCACCGACCAAAAGTGCCACGAGAAACCCACTGACCCTCTGCTCCAGCACCCTTTCGATCTCAGGTTTTGGCCCTTTAGTCATGACGGTGAGCGCGTTGGCGTGGGTGACGGATCGCACCGTGGCAGCACTGAACCAGGGGCAGCCAAAGATGGAGGCAACTCCGCCCATGGCCACTATGAGGAGCAGGTCCCAATGGAAGCCAGAGCCCTTCACCATCTTCCTCTCGGGCTTACTCACTATCAGCCTGAGAGGAAATCATATTGCATCTCTTTATATTAACCAAAGTGAGACAAGTATATTTATATTTGTGTAGCGTCTTGTATGCAAAGGTAATTAAGAGGGCTTTACACATACATGTATAACAGCATACAGCATATCACAACATTAGTTTAATAAAATATATATATAAAGATAAATGTAATAAAATATGATTCAGAAAGAAGATTGAGGGGGCAAGAAAAAAAATGAGTGTATTGTACAAACTAGGGTGCGTTTCTGTCTGGATTTAAGATGGCTAAAGTTTGGGCACATCTGAGAAGCTCACTGGGTGCATGTTGAAAAAGCAGTTACTACAACACTGTTTGGCCCTCATGGACCACAGACTGTGGTGTTATTAGTACCTTACTCTACAGACCAAGCAGGCGAGCACAGCCAGCTCTATCTTAATGATTGTACCCTTCCTGTGTTTATTGTTCATCATGTGGTTTGCGCTCATTTCAATAGCCCATACACGAGCAGTGTTCTCAGGGGCAGCAACATCACAAGTGTGTTAGTTGGAGGAGGGCATGTGGGAAGATGTTCCAGTGTAAATGTCTGCAGCTGTGCTAAAACTTTAGCTTGAGGGTTTCAGGCAGAGCTACTCACGTGGTGATCTGGGACTCGAGGAAGATGAGGATGAACACCAGCAAAGCTGGGAGGAAGCAAGCGAATATTAGCCAAATAGGGAAGGTCTTGTTAATCCCCATGGGGTGGATAATCCAAGTTCTGGCATTTGGGTTGGACACAGTCAAACCCTTCGGAACCACCAGTTTCTAATGATGTGAGACAGGACGATCAAAGTCATACATCGAACATGCAATTATACTACAGCAACTGATTTGATTATGAATCATACAAAAATCAGAAATAAACATTACTTTGCATTCTTCCATTATTTAAATTAAAAGTTTTCTTTGTCAATAGCTGTAAAAATTAACATGTTATCTATATCCTATACAAAACAACTGATAGTTTACATTTCTGTTCTGTTTTGATTGTCATTAGCCTAAATAAGAAGTGCAGACTACAGACTGATGTGAAAATGGAGGAAGCGCAGGTGCCAGTAACCACTGATCTTCAGTCTTCAGTGGTTATATCTGACATACATTTTACAGAAAAGGTAGTAGAGCGTAAATCATTTTTAATTTTCCTATATATAAATGCTAATTTCCTGATTTGACACCAATGTTCCATGGGATTGCTGAAAGTCTGGTTTGTCTGACCTGTGTGTAGGTGTCGTCAATAAAGAAGTCAATAGCAACCATGATAAAGATGGCAATGGGCACGCCGAAATCTCCAATAATGCGGCGAATCTGGGGAGAGGTAGAGATTCAACAATGATAAAACAGTGGTTGACCATCTTGAGGTGGCTTGAGAGTCATCTTATGTAAATGCACTACAAATCAATTTAACTCTTCATCTCATGTAAGATGCACTTTGTAGAAAACATTTAAAAATATTAATTACTGTCATAAATATTATTTGCTACTGTTTGGTGGTGAAAAACAACTTATTTCTCCATTATGTTTTCTAGTTTACATGTTCAATTTATGCCCCTTTAACATTTTGTGAGAATATATTTTCTATAATAAAGTGTTTAAATGCAGTCTGCCTTTAGCTATTTCTGTTTTAAAATGTTAGATTATTATTGTGTTAGTCTACTGTTAGCTCTGAAACTTTGAAAAATCTTAAAAAAAAAAAGTTAATTATACTTTTTTGAAAAATTAAACAGATAGGCTTGGTTGTTTGTAATGTTAGTATCACAAAGTATGCTTATTAACAGACAAGAAAAATACACTCAGTTCTATCCTATTCAAAAGTTATATTAGCGCTTTGTTTTTTATGTGTCTGATCAGATAAAGTCAAATATAATAATAGTGCTACTGTTCCTACTAAACAGCTACTGTTCCTACTAAACATCATACAGATGTATTCATTCACTGGTGTGTTTTTGTTGTTGTATTAAACATTGTTTCCTGTTATTAACTTACATTATAGGTTCTATACTAATGACTGACTGATGGTAGGGGAATTTTTGTCCTGTGAGCTTTCTGTTAGACCTAAAGGGCCCATATCCTCCATTTTTCCTTAGTTTTATATATTTTCCTTAATATCCACTTGCAACATTTGTGTGGCTTAATGTTCCAAAAACAACCATGATCTATTTTTAAACTGCCATTTTTTCAATTTTTCATTATCCCATAGAATTAAACAGGCTGTTTCTTTTACTGTACCTTTAAGACAAATATAAGCTAGATGAGCTCTGTTCTGATAGGCTGCCATGTACTGTGCCTCATTCAAAAAAGCACTCAGTGCTAAAACACTCCTGAGAACTGCAATTTAAAAGGGTGGGGCTGAGCTGGTGGAAATATGTACATGAGTTCTTGTGACATGAGAGAAACTGTGATTTCTGTGATTTTTTGCAGCTTAGATAGACTGTATGGACTGGGAGAGCCAACAGTATTGAAACTTTAACAATATTTGTATATTAATTCAAATTTTTATAAAGCAAGGGAAATTCAGTGTTCCTTGGTTGGGGCTCGTTAACAAGCTAGTGACGTGTGTGCTAGCAGTGAGCAGGAGAAAGCCTTGTAGGAAGAAGCGCCATTGTGTTCCAACATCACACTTGCTATGCTGTATAGACAGAAATGGCAGAGAAAGCAGGCTCTGACTTAGCAGTTAGGTTACATGAACTCCACATGAAAACCCATTTAGGAATGCAAATGATCCCACTGTAGCCGATAACATTTTAAAAATAATGTTGGAAAATTAAGATACTGTTAAATCCAAATTAGTAGCATGTAATTTACAATTATGACTGTTTACATCTTGTGCAATTGTAGATTAAGGGCCTTGCTCAGGGGCCCAACAGTGGCAACTTGACAGTAGGGGTGCTTGAACCAGCAACCTTCCGATTACAAGTCAAGTACCTTAACCACTGAGCTACCAGTTCCACTATTTTTGGCTATGTTAAAGTACTAGTAAAGGCCTAATATTGGTTACAGCTCAATAAAATCTGTATCAGCACTGGCCCTTGAAAACCCCCTTTCAGTCGACCAATAATAAATGATAACAAATGATAACTGTATTTTATCATTGTTCTTTATAATGTGGTCTTATGACAAACACACTTACAGTATATATATACACTATAATCTGCTCAAAATCTGCTTTGAAACTAATGTTGAAATAAGAAAAGACACCTATGCAGAAAGGTGGAAACAGTGCTGAAAAGGTCACATATTAGGATAGCAAAGGTCAAGCAGAATGGTACGCACAGGGCCAGGGAGGAAGATGCTATTCTTGAACTGGCGGAAGAAGTAGGCGATGAAGAAGCAGCCAAACATCAGGCACATGGAGAGCAGTGCTGTGTTGGCGAAGGCTTTCGCTTGCTTGTGTGAGGTCACATTGCCTTGTGTATCCGTTATGGTGTAGATCTCAAACAGTGACTCGAAGGGATTCCCACTTTCATTCAGAGGAGAGTAGTTCACCTTCAGAGGATGAGTTAGGAAAATCTGTGGAGGAACAATGGAATTAGAGAGAGAGAGGAGGTGAGGAATGGGGAAAAGACAAGAAAGGAGAAGGGGATGGTTAAAGTGATGGTTTTGTTAAAAAAAAAAAAAAAAGTTCATTACAAAGAATGGAAGTACAGATGGCAACATGTTAGCAATGGCAGCCATAGCCTGATTTTGACTAAACGTTTTTGTGTGTCCTTGGAAAATGGTTTATTTACTCTTTCTCTGATTGCTGTTGTTATGTGTGCATTGGTGTTTACCGTCAAAAGCTTGGAAAAAGTCTCATAGATGAAAATGAAGGAGATGAGGATGGAGAAGATCTCTTGGGTGAAGCGAGAGATGAAGCGGACCAGGAAGCTAGCCTCCGTAGCCACAAAGACCAGCACAATGACTATCAGCCATATGCCGACCCAGGTCCGGCCCACAATGTACTCAACGTCACTGTACTTACAGAACTGACAGGCAGATCAACACAAAGCATCATTAATACACTCCTTTCAAAATCAATGAAATGAGCAAAAGCAAAGTTTATGTAAAGTTTAGAATGGAAACGCGGATACGATGAAATGATGTTTGAGAAATGACCAATCACTGACATTTTTATAATTTCAATAAACTTCCAAGTCACACAGAATGTCCTCTTAGAGATAACTTAAAGAAATTGCAAACCTAAAAAACATAATATGCACCTTTATGATGTACCACTGCTGTAAGCTACAAAGATGCATAGGATCCACAATAAAGTTTTCAGATTGTAGGTGCATTACAAAGCCCTGATCAAAACTTAACATCATTGTTCTGGTTCTGCCCCATAGTACATGATTACTGGGTTAGCATTTTCAATTGGATTTGAAAATGCTCAAGAAAATGTTCAAGAAAAAATATTTCTTTGCACTGTAATTTGGCAATGTTTGGGATGTTCTGACATCAAAATCTTTCCTTACACACCACAGTAGGTATGATGATATACCAGGCAGCTAAAAAAGGAAATCCCCAAACATACCATGCTTCAAGAGATGTCTGGAGGAGATTACATTTACCTAATGCTTAAGAGCATTGCTTGGAGGCCCAACACTGGCAACCTGGCAGCAGTGGGGTTTGAACTGGCAATCTTCTGATTACTAGTCAAGTACGCTAAGAACTGAGTTACCACTGCTTTTCATTACACAAATGGAACAGTTATGTCTAGTGACATTATATAAGACATGCTTTTCTGTAACATGGGGATCTGTTTTTAGAATTCTGAAAGAGGATTTGTTAGACTGATGCTAACCCTTGTCTGAGTCACGCTCAGTTTTTAATGTGCTCCTTTTGCTGAGGAGCCGTACCTCGAAAAAGGCCACTTCAAACACCAGCAACGGTCCAGAAAATCCGATGACCAACACGGGCTGTGCGGCGAGCAAGCAGAAAATCATGCCCTGCACACTGGTAGAGATCATCATCTCCGACACGCCGATCAGGTTTTCCGTCTTTTCGGCTAGGGAGGATGGACAGACAGGGGTGAGGGCCAGTTAGCACAGACCAAGGGTTCAGATGTGGCCTCAGAAGCGTGCTGCAGGAGGGGGGAGGGATACTCACCTAGGAGTCCTCCAAAGGTGATGGCAGGCGAGAGGGCAGCGAAGTAGATGAAGATGATGGCAGACAGCACCTGGATACTGAGGCCGTCTGTGAAGTCACTGATATAATGCTTGTAACGGCGCTTTATGTCCTTTACCAGCCCCCCAAAGGGGTAGCCAGTCCGGGCCAGTGGATCCTCTGATGGCTTATCAGACCCTGCTCATGCCAGACAACATGAACAAAGAAATTATTATGTATGAAGGATGTATGAAGGGCAACTGTCAAATGAAACTGTTTTAAAGAACTCAGCAACAGCAGTTTACATTTGGTGCATGTATAAATGAGTGATTAGCTCCTAACTTTGCATTTTTATTTATTTAATTTTATCCTGCACCAGGATAACGCATACGACTTTTATATTGATCCTGAAGCAGCTCCATCCAGCTGTGATCTGCAGAAAAGGTCTGAGATCAGGCAAACCACGTATCTTCCACAAGTACCAGAATAAAGAGCCTAACCTTCAGGCTTTTTTCCAAGAACAATCCGAGAGTCAGCAGGGCGCACCCTGTCATGCAGCATCTTCTTCTGGAAGCTGATGAGAGGCTTGAGCATGGCCTCACTCTGGACTGGAGTGGGCGGGATCACAATGCTACAGTCCATGAAGTTGGCGATCGCATTGGTCAGCTCTTTTTCGTCCTGGGCCAAGTAGGCCTCCAAGCTGAAGACCTATTGACACAATGATAGAAGAAATTGCAGTTGCTGAGTAAAATGTACATTAAAAAATATATATATTGCACATTTGTGAACTAACTGGAATTTAACCTAAGGTCTTCCCCCTTATCCTCTCCTGACTCTTATTGGCTTGTGCCTCTTCTGTGTTAGGATTTACGGCCCATTCCCTGAAGCCTGGCCCCGCTCTGTCTCTCACCCAGTCAGCCATCAGGGTGCCCATGGCTCGGCCGCACTCATGAAATTCCACGCCGCTGTGGCTGGGTCCCACCAGCATAAAGATGAAGCGGACAGGTACCGCAGCCTCCAGGATGCCGTCCATCACCACAGAGTCCTGCAGCCTCATAAACGCCACCACTGGCTTCTGCAAGGAGTCCACCGCACCTGTGTGCATACACACACACAAACACACGCATCCACAGAGACATGCAATATGAAAGAGAAGTTAAAAGGGTGCACATTTTTGCATCTTGACTAAGTTACACACTGGTTTTCCCTGGTTAAGAGTGGTCATACAGTCCCCACACTCACCTGACAGCACGATGGATGCCTCGACGTGATCAGCAGAGTCCCTCTGAATGAAAGCAATTTAGAGCAAAACATCAGCGAGAAAAGCAGCTAAAGCAAATCACTGCATGGACTATATATTTATTATATGTAGAAGGACAGGTATGTAGCTGTACATATAAGTAGGTTAGATGGCTTGGGAAATGGCTGACAAATGAAGAAGAGCTACCTGTCTGGTGACAGAGAAGGTCTGCAGCTGGATGTCTGCCACGCTGACCTGTGGCACATCATTCTGACTGTGAACCAGAGAAGAACAGATCAAATGAACTGAATGTTGAGTTTTTGAGTTGGAAGCATGAAGTTATCCAATGAGAGCTCTGAGACTAACATTGAGTCTAGATCAGTGGTTAAGGTACTTGACTTGTAATCAGAAGGTTGCTTGTTTGAGCCCCAACACTGCCAAGTTGCCACTTAACCCTCAAGTTGCTTTCAGTCATAATTGTAAGTTGCTTTGGATAAAAGTGTCTGCTAAATGCTGGAAATGTAACATAATGATCAAGGGTATATTAGAGGTAAGTGTGTGTTTGAGTATTAGAGGAAAATGTGTGTTTGTAAGAGAGTATCTGTTAGAGGAAAAAGAGTGTGTTTTACCTGCGCTTCTGCAGCAGTGCATTCAGTAGGGCGTCACGGTCTGAAGAACGAATTTCGTTCTTGTTCTCAAGTTCATTTACTATCTTCTCGGCGATGCTTGAGAGGTCAAAGTCTTCCACATCCAGCAGCACCACCCCTACCCCCAACCAGTCAGAAAAAGACAGAGAAACACAAATAACTCATGTAGACATCAGAAACTGTAGATGTCCTCTTATGGCTTCAGCCAAAACCATACATGAAGTAAGAGAGCACAACCACGGGGCATTTCATTCCCTGGAAACACGTCATTACTGTCACATCCCCTGGGTACCCATGTCATTGGTGTCTGCAGCCAGATTACCCTCGTGTCTCACCTGTGCTCATAATCCTGCGAAGCTGAATAAGACTTTTGAACGTCAGGTAGGAGACATGTGAGGCCCCCCACGTGGACGTGTAAGGGTTAAAGGACTCCTCGTAGCCCACCCAGCGACCCGTCTCCTGCCACGTGGTTCCTACCAGCTCGTTGAGCTCCACGTATGCCTGGCACAGATGGAGACGCGAGTGAACCACTAAATGATGTGAAGTTTGAAAAATGTGTGGGTTTAGTTGGAATATTGGGGGGGGGGGTATACATGTCAGGAGTAAGATATGCAACTTATGTGTGACTGGATTTGCATCAAGTGTGCACTGACCTGAGCATCACCTCTGGTGGTGGCATTGGTGTTGGTGTTCCAGGAAGCTGAAACACATAACATTTGATGTGAGGCCAAAAACAGAACAATATGAAACACAATAAAACAACAATAACTCCAAAAACTTACACAGCCAGTAGCTAGAAAAAAAAAAGATGGGGGGGGGGGGGGTCTTTGTGCATATGGGTATGTGTGTGTGTGTGTGTGAGAGAGAGAGAGAGAGAGAGAGAGAGAGAGAGAGAGAGAGAGAGAGAGAGAGAGAGAGAGAGAGAGAGAGAGAGAGAGAGAGAGAGAGAGCGCAGGTGCTGTGTTCACCATCCAGGTCTGTGGGGATGACGTAGCACTCAGCATGTTTCGGCTCCTCCTGTTCGAGTCTCCTTTGCGCCAGGTCATGGCTACCTGTATGTCCCGGGGAACTCCTACAGGGGGCGACAGAGAGCAGAGACTGACAAATACAGTTGGGAGTGCAGAAGTTTGTCACTCATTGTCCAACGCTCTGCGTCTCACCAGATCTTACACACGATAGACCACGCCGTGCTTTGTCCTCTTATAAATCTACGTAAGAAAGCCCTGACAGGAAAAAAGAAGCCTCACAATATCCAGCTCGTCTTCTATCCAGGCCTTTGACCACAAGAGGGCGATCATTCAGAGATGATTGTCAAATGGGGTTCGGAGAGACGGTTGCGTTTACACTTGTATAACATCTGGCTTAAACGTCTCAGAGCACGTCGTAGTTTTTCTGCTTCAAATCCGTTTTAAATTTACAACTGCAGTTTTGACCCCTATTCACATTAAACGCATTACTTGCCCTTTACATTTGGCATTAAATTCGCGCCCCTTATCTGATTATCGCGGGTAGTTACGTATTTTACGGATCCAGCTGGACCTGCGTGTGAACGCGATGTCGCCAGCTTGTCCACATTCACCGTCTGACGTCGCGTAAACACCAACACTTTAAATTTCCTTCTAGCTCATCTCGTTATGAGACGAAGGAGAACCGTCTGCAGTGAAACGCAAAGCTGTTGCTTGCAGTGTGGAACGATACCAATGGACAATTAAAAAACGGAGAGCTAACTGCGCAAACGCCATACTGGTTAAATTAATGACAAAATGAGATCCGAACAGGATGCAGGTACAGAAGTTAAATAAAAGGGCGAATGTAAAGCGCGCTGTTTCTGGATAGGATGATGATGTTAATCTGACAATACTTTTACAGAATTTGCTAGAAGCAATTATTAATACATAGCAGAATGTGTGTGGAAACGCAAAATAAAAATATTGTTCGCAAGCATCTTTTGTGCATGGTTGTATCTAATGCTGCATTCATGACCAATTGGGAAATGAGACGTTTCCGACTTCCAAATAGGGAAAAATCAATTTGAACGCCCAACCATCTCGTAATTCCTACTCGGAAACTTGGAGGTTTTCGCGAGATCCGACCTCGTCGAGCTGAGATCCTGCAACGTCATTTGAACGAGGCAGCGTTCATGGTGAAGAGTAAGAACAGATACATGTTTGTGTTACTTTAAACAATCTTAAAAAATTATAATTATATATGAAATTGCTACATACTGGTTGATGCCTTGATAATTGAAGTATTGATTCGTTTTCTCAAAGATTGCCTTGAAAATGATGCCACGTAATTTCTTGATCTGTTAACGGTGTCTTATTGCCTTTTCTTAAAAAATAAAGAGCACGAACCTAAACTGTTCATTTCAAGTTTCGTGTACAACTGAGATTTGTAATATACAGCTATCTGAATGATATGCAGTTTCTGATATGCAGTTCAGTAAACTGTGATGGAAATTAGCGAGGCAAAATAATACCAAATGAACAGCTTTTGCGCTCCTCATCTCATCTCGAGCGTGTATGGCTTAAAACCGTGTTTATTTTATGCTCAGTAGCAAAAGGCAAGCATCAGTTTCCTGTGAATCTTCATATTTACAACTTCAGACGCCAGAAGCGTGAATGTTTTAATGTTGTATGTAAGAGTTCCCATCTGTCGTGAATGCAGCATAAGATCTTCCTTGTCATTACTTGTTAGAAGGCAATACTAATTCTCAACAAGTGGAGCGCAATTCCTCAGGCTAACGCTTCTGGAAACCATACGCCTACGTGAAGATAATGAGTTGCACAATTTTGAAGAAATAGGAAACTTGTACTTGTCAGGCTTTCAAAATTCATTAAGAATAATAGCCATTGCTGTGTACCATCATACATCAGATATACGTATTCCAAATTACATTTGACAGATTAAGGTTTATTATAACTATTTATGAAATAATGTTAAAATGAGAAGCTCTTGAAATAAAAAAAGAAATATGTGGGTTAACCCTTAATGGTGGTTACGTCATGTTTCAATGATGCGGAAAGCTATGTAATCAATTATATGACCAGATGGAGCCCACAGATATGTTAGTGACAAAACAAACAAACCATCAAAACTGTCAACATGCATTTCCATATCCATAACCATGCATTTCTTAACAACAAAAAAAAAAATTCTAATTAAAATTCGAATTAAAAATAAAAATTCTAAGAGTTTGTGATGAAAGATTCAGGATGTTGTCATGTATGAATGTAGGAACAGCTGTGGAAGGAAGGAAAAGATGGACCGTGTGTGTGAGTGTGTGTGTGTGTGTGTGTATGTATCTGTGTGTGTGTGTGTGTGTGTGTGTGTGTGAGTGTGTGTGTGTGAGAGTGTGTGTGTGTGTGTGTGTATGTATCTGTGTGTGTGTGTGTGTGTGTGTGTGTGTGTGTGTGTGTGTGTGTGTGTGTGTGTGTGAGCGAGAGAGAGAGAGAGAGTGAGAGAGAGAGAGGTACTCACTGGCTGAATGGGGAGGCTAGAGGTGAGTCATTGTCCTCATAGGACATGTCATTTTCCTAACAGAAAGGAAGAAATGGAGAGTAGTTTGTGTGTAGAGAAAGTTAGAGAGACTAATAGTATTAAATATTAATGGTCTGCTTACCCCCTCAAAATTTAGAACAGCTTCCATCAGTGGGAACTGAAAACTTCACAAAGAACCTACTCAAGCGTACACACACACACACACACACACACACACACACACACACACACACACGCATGCACATAAATTACAGTGAAATTAATGTCTCATCTAATATAGTCTTTCATTTATTTAATTTTATTCTGCAATATCATCTAGAACGTACATGTTCAGTAGAGAGTGTTGGCCGTACAAATATGATGTTTCAGTGACCATTGTTTGTATTATCTATGTCATATCTACATATTTTGCAAACTTTGACATCTGACACATTGTGCATTTTCCACTGGTAGTGTTACATTAAAATATGTTCCTATTAAATTTAGTTAGTGGTTTAAGTGATTGATATTAGTCAGCAAAACACTGAGATTTCTACCATTACTAGATCTTTTCCTATAATATGCACAATCTAGCATGCAAGTGCACATTTTTGCATGCAGCTGCATTATTTGTTAGGGAAGCTACTCTTTCTGCACGAATGAGATCCTGCTTCAGACCCAGCAGGGAGATTTTGCCTCAAGTATGTGGCCCTGTGTGATAAGCACTGCTCTGCCCTTCCCTGTCCTATAACAGTCACCAACAGGCACACAGAAGGACAGACATGTTTTGCCTTTAAACACTCTTACCAGAGTGCAATCCGCTCTGATCTCATTATAAAACTTTCTTACTATTTTGCCCAAGCAATTAGATGTAAAAATCTGATGCTCTGCCCCCACCCCCCCTCCTTTTCACATATCCATATACTGGTTGAACATCATACACTTAAAGGGCATCTGCAGAAGGGAGCATTGGGTTATAAGTCTGTGTGATGCTGAGTGGAAAGCAGGTCTGATGTAAATAAATTACGTTTATGTAAATGATCACAAGGCTACCAAGCTGGTTAAAGGTGCAGCTTTCTGCAGGCTAAACCTTTGAACAGATATGGCAATTATCAAGCCCATGCCAGCAAGTTCTGTTCATTTACACACCCATGCACACCCAAAAGAGAACTAGGCATCCACCAAGCAAATACTCTCTGCTTTTGTAAGACATGCAGAATCACGTGAACCTATTGGCTAAACTGCCAAAATTTTGTCATTTTCTTCATAAATGCTAATACATTTAATTTATAAATGGAATTATTACTAATGCGTTTACTAAATAATTGTAACAAATATTGCTAACTAACTAGTGCAGTTTTCTGGTTTTTAGACTACCAACATTTGTTTGGCTCATAAACATCAGACATTTAGAATTATTTTGTTTAACTTGTACAGCCATGCCTAAAAAACATCCACATGAACCATGTAAAGAAAAAAAAAACATGTAAAGAAAAAACAGCCATTATGACCTATGTATATCATTACTAGTTTTGATATGAATTCCTTTTCCATTTATAATGCTGAAGTGCATTTACATTTAATGTTATCTAGCAGGCTGTACTTCTCCCAAGAATTTTGCATGTCAACACCTGATAGCATGATCTCATCTAAAGACAGGTGTCTTCCCATCTTTTATAGTCATTGTGACGTGTGGAGAGAGTGCACCCTGTCGTATAAAGAGGGACACGCCCTTACCTGAGTGCAGGTATTTCTGGAAGGTCTTTGGTGCAACAGAACCTGCAGATCCGCAGTGAGACTGAGAGTTGACCTCTTGCTTTCCAGTACGGGAGTGACCCAAGACTGATCAAGAATGCGCAGCGGACAGGGGGAGAGAGAGAGAGAGAGAGAGATAGATAGATAGAGAAAGAAAAGAGAGAGAGAGCAGGGAAATGGGAACACCCATTCTGACGCCATGGCAGAGTCACGTAGCACAGGACAAGGCAAAAAAAGTGTAATTTTTGGAGCCCCCCCCCCCCCCCCACCGCCCCATGACAGGGCACCCTGGGGTGGTAGAAAGGAGATAAGCCCTCGCTGCATTATCAACAGCACCCACCTTACACCCGGGATACCCCGCACTCACTACCACTCCCCCAGACCCCGTCAGCCTGCGCAAAAAGAGAAGGGTAGAAATACACAGGTAGACTGAGAGAGAGAGAGAGAGAGAGAGAGAGAGAGAGAGAGAGAGAGAGAGAGAGTAAGAAAGATAGAGAGAGGAAGATGGAGAGAGAGCAGTAAAAGAAGAGGGAAAGAAGAAGAGAGAAAGATGAAAAAATTGAGAAGTAGGCCTATTACTTTGGTGGGGGGGGTGCTGTCTAGTAATCAGTGTGAAAGCATCTTGGGTTTTGACGTCAGCTTGTTTACTCACTGGGGATTCCGTCTTCACAGAGGGCTTCCCCCTCTCAACCCGCCTCTGATCAGTTTGATATGGTTTTTTTTCCACTGAGTCATTCAGTACAAGTGGCAAAGAATATTCCAGCATCATGTTGCATTGTGTATACAGCAGAGTTTCATCTCCTTACGTCCATTAATTACAGCTTCAGGACTTCACTGTGACATGATCCTACCTGCAGTTCAGTGCATAAGGTCTGCTGCAGCTGGTATGAAACCTGCAAGTCAAAGGTGAAGTCATGTCACATGCATTTTGTGTGCATTTTGGCTTGCATTTTGGTATGCATTTTCTGGCCAAAATAAAACTCTGGCTGTTTTCAAAAGTTAAAATATGCTAAAGTTAGATCCCAAATTTCCTTCTAGAGAGAGGTAAGAATTCAGCTTCTCATGGCTCCTCAATCATATCAGATTAAATAAATTGAAATGTGTTCAATTGACAATTCAGAGTACACTGAATTGTATATTAAATCATATTCAAAACAAATTGTTGCAATGTCAGAGATTTACACCATTGGACAGAAATACACATGCCGAGTTACGTGTATTTTTCATGTTTCAGAGCAAAGTTGCAAATAGCAAATCAAAATGTGGCTTCTTCATGAAGTTCAACTGTTCATCACAAGCTCCAGCCAACTGACATTACCAAAATCTTAATCATAAGAAGAAAATGAGTTTTATTTTTATTGTCTCATTTTAGACACTGTTTGTGTTTGATTAGTCATGATGCATGTACTCTTTCCATTCTGTGATAGTGGTCCACCGAGACTTCCTAGCCCAGGAGACTAAGGCCATGTAGTGGAGATTAGCTCTGAATCTCCTCTATAAAGAGAGAGCCATGCTGAGTCACTGAAAGCAGTTCACAAGTCAATCCTTATCCCCTGCTGCATAATTACTGCATGATGCAAGTAAATGAAGCCTATTAAAGCTCCTGATGTTGTACAATGAGGAGAGAAAGATGAATGGGAAGCTTCAGCTGCGAGCAGCTATTTTTGTTTGTTTATGGAGTTTGATCAGTTTAGCTTGTGTGGAAGCGGGTTAACAGTAATTGTTAAGGTTTGGAATAGCAAAAGTTCCCTGACCTCAGATGAAGTACCTTTTTGGTGGTCCAGGCTTATAGGAAATATTTGGGTTCATATTTATATGAAATGCAAGTGACTTTCTCCTTTATGCTATGGTTAGGAGCCATGTGATTATGCAGACTAGCATTTGGTGTCTGGTTACCAAAGATTCTCACATTTTTTCTGAAACGGCTTCAGCATTAAGCATTTTACAATCAGGTAGCTTTTCATCATATTGTTACTCTTATCTATGTGAGTATGTTTTTACTTCACTATATAGCCAGTTTTGAAAGTATGGTTGACTCTCTATTGTATGCAGTTTTATTCAATAGCACTTCACATATTCACATTCATGCAGTTTTCAGCTTTATCACCTGAGGGAATGGCTCAGATATTTAATTGAGAAATATAAGCAGCAGATAGTATTGTAGTGAGCAAAGGGGCACTGGGATTTGTTTTGTATGCTATGTCATGAGCCACTGACCCAGAAGATGAGACCACAAGGAGAATAAACCCGAGAATTCCAGCTGTGGCAAGCTGTGCTGGGCAGCATAAATGTAGTGGCCATCTCAAAGCACAGAGTTACCCTTCAAGAGTGGCCATTCTGGTACTGTGCGAGTATCTTGAAGAACTTGACTATACTCATAGGTCACTTGTTCATGGTTCACTTTATTCAGAAGTACTCTGAATTTCTCTTAAAGACTGAAAAGCCCATTACAGCTGCTTCAGAGTTGAATTTAAAATGTAAAAATTTTGTGGCAGTTTTGTGGCAAAAAACCCCACATTTTAATTTTGTTGGTGTTCTGTCTGGACATCTTACAGCTGAATTGTACCAGAAATAAAAATAACTGATCTCTATAGACTTGCAGCTGACCTCTTTACCATACACTTTCCGTTGTTCTAGATTAGATCATTGGCTACCTCATTAAGTTAATTTAGTGAAAACAAGTAATTGCACTGATTCTACAAATATGTATCTTACTGTTCATTTAATCTGAAACAAATGGAGCTTTACAGACAAATTAAATTTTCTTGTTGAAAACATGAAGGGCATTCCCTGTTTAAATAACAATGCTGCTCCAGCTAGTGTTTAAACACTCCTGTTTGTTATTGTTATTAAGTGATCTAAATGTTTTAGAGATGGACAAACAGGAGGGACTTCAGGTGGGAGGGGTCAAGTATATAACCATAACTACCACAAATCTGACCAAAAAGAAACACAGACACAACACACATTTGCAAATATTTATTGTTCTTTTACACAAATAAGCTGTTTCAAGTCTATTCAACAACCCATATGCGATACAGATAATGCGATAAAAGTCTGTGTGCTTTCTGCATTCATTAGTTGTCACAAAGATGCAACAAGTGACTAATAAACAAGTAAAGGTACTTTTTCTTAGCTGCATAAGAATTTAAAGTTCTTGTTGTCCGTTGATCAATTGACACATGGCCACACCCAGGGAGCAGGCTATGATAGGCTCTATCTAGGCAGGGGCAAGCAGACAGTGTTATCATCAGCTGCCAGAGCTGACGCACAGGGCACACCTACACACCAAACTGGGTGGTGGGCTTACAATGAACAACGTTTGATACATTAGGTCATTATAAGCCTTCACAGTGGTCCTATCATATCATCAAAGATTTATAAATTGATTAATGACTATATTATAAGAAAATAACATATTTACAACGATAGTAGAATAGGAATTACTGTGGCAACACCACACTTTAAAAGGTTTTCGGGTTCCCCTTTTGTGTTGCATGGAAATATAGTTACATTTCTGACATGCCCCCTAGTGACAATTTAAGGCTCGAGAAACTGCAAGCTAACAGTTCAATGGGATGGTTGAATCATTTGAATGCCAGGGAGGTGGTGGGAATGCAAATAGATTTTGTCCTCCCAACACACCTGAAGCAGGGGTGGAAGCCTGATTTTCTGCCTCAGTTGCGTCAAAAGGTTGTTACAACTAACAGGAAAACAATGCAGCCTGGCTGTGTTCCTTTAGAACTGGTTTGGTCACCAGTAGAACAAAGACGGTGAGATATACTCTTCCTAAAGTCTAAAAAGAAGCCACAACCCATAATCTGGAATTTGAACAATGGTAACAAAAGCACAAATCATAGAGTTTTGAAAGACTCATTATTCAGTATTGTTTAGTGTTCCTTTACATAGTCAGGGAGTCTTGGTGAAAACAGCACCATGCAAGACAAATGACACAAGATGCATTTACATTTATATTTACATTTACGGCATTTAGCTGACGTTTTTATCCTAAGCAACTTACAATTATGACTGAGTACAATTTAAGCAACTGAGATGCAATGAACAAATCAAATTAGCCTTGCTGTGTTCCTAGTGTATGTTTGTCAGGTGCCCACATACAAAATCTTCAGTAAACATGGTGCTGGTATCAAGGTATTGCAACCATTTTGCAACTTATATTTGAAGTGGTTTAAATATCCAATTGATAAGTACATGTAACAGGGGTTATTAATCCCTGGCTCTTGTTTGTCACATCTATACTTCCTGCATAAATAATACCTGCATTGTATTGTGAGTCTGTCAGTGGTGAGAGTTATGGTACAGCATGTGTTTCTAAGGAACAAACACACACACACACTCTCATTCACTCTCTCTCTCTGTTCATGTTTTTGTTACTTGTATAGATGTACATGGTTTTTTTTCTGGTCCTGTGCTGACCACTAAGGGAAGAAAGAAGCTCTGCATTTTTTTTTTAGAGTTGAACTTTTATCATGTAATTCCAAAAAGCTCCTAGTCAGCAACCAGTCCTGGATCTCACCTGAACTACTGCCAGAAGTAGGACTGTGGGATTTTAAGCAGTTCTTACAGGAGCAGTAGCTCCTGACGCTTTTATCCAAAGCAACTCACAATTATGACTGAGTACAACTTGAGCACTTGTGGGTTAAGGGCCTTGCTCAGGTGCCCAACAGCATCAACTTGGCAGTAGCAGGGTTTGAACCAACAACCTTCTGATTACAAGTCAAGTACCGTAACCACTGAGCTACCGCTGCCCTCATAACGTACTGTTTATGGCAGCTAGAGATTTTCTCTGTGCCTGTTACACAGCATCCAACAGTAGGAGACAGCAAAGTTAAACAGTAGGAATTAAATATACAGAAGCCCTCACTGCAAAAAGGCAAACATCACATCAGAAAAGATTTGACTGGGGACATTAAAAGGAAATGTATTTGTTACAGACTACAAAACACCTCTGTAAGTCTGTAAGTAAGGGCATCTGTCAAATGCTGTGAATGTAAATGTACTTGTAAATTAAGTACAGGTTATGAATCGAGAATCCCACTGGTCAGAATTTTTCTTTAAAATTCAGCACCAGCCGTTCATGTATTCTGACATGTAATCACCACTTAAAGTATCTGATTTATCACTGTTAACAGGTCAGAATTATTTTTCGATGAACCACTAACTGCAAGCACTGGAATAAAGAAACTTCATATAGGCTACAGGTCATGGCAGCAAACAAGAGGCAGACAGAGGTTAGCAGAGTGGATTCACAATGTGTGAGAAGGAGAATTCATTACAGTAATACAGCTTTTGAGTCAGTACAGCTTTTAGCATGTAACCTACTCACTGCCTTCTCATGAGGAAAATCTCCATTCACCAAACACAAGGTAGCCATTTATTTCAATCTCAAAACAACCTAAAAAGAACCATTAGGGGGAAAAAAATCTATGAGCACTCTAAAGGTGAAATAATTTCTTTTTATTTAGCACATCTTAGAATAAAGTTCGTAGTATCTAAACAGACATTTCCATTCTTGCTTTTAACACATTAAGAATTTATGACCAAGTTTATTTACACACATGATAGGCTCCTCCCCCTGGCACCAGACTCAGCTGCATCGGGGAACTTGGCGGAGATTGCCCATTTGAGCTTGAGGAAAAGAGCTGTGTAGCATCAGCTGCCACTGGTGGATAGGACAACTGATTAAAGTCAAAGGAAAAAAATGTGACACCTTAACATCCATTTGCCATTTGTGAAAAAAAAAATCAATTGGTTATTTTAATATGTCACACACGACTGTCCTCTTCACAATAATCTATTAAAACACTACCTATCCGCACTTTACAGAATGGCTAGTCAAGCAGCAGGTTACGTTATAAAGTAATACATTATGCCATGATCTTACATCAGTTCAGGCTGTATCTGCTTGCTAGACATCAACACAGTATAGTGCTTATATTCAACTGGATAAGCAGTGGAAAAAGTAAATACCCAGTATTCGATTATTTCTATGGCCATTTCTCTGCAGGGTTTCCTGTCTTGATTTTTCCTTGCTCACAGGCTGACAAAAAACGTTTGGCTTGTTGGATTCACTTGTTATGAATGAGGTAGTCTGGGTCAGCATCAGGTGAGAGAGCACACTACTCCTCACCTGTACCTGCCTGAAGCGTACAGCACACAGTAGTGTAGGCCAGCCTACTGTGCTTTCAATCAAACACTTTGATTTGCTTTGTATAATAAAACCGTAAGCGTTAAAATTGCTTTAAATATTTTTATTCAATTACATGATAGATTGACAGTTTTTAGTGTAAACAGAAGACAATGCTCATAGTGGGTTAAAAGGATCAATGTGACAATTTCCTGAGCACATCAAACATGTCGATCAGTCTCAACAACCTGCATGAGCTGAAGGTGGTAAGAGGAGACAGCTAGCGCTTCCTCCTGCTGAAGTCTGACCTGTACAGTACAGACTCAACTTTATCTGCTTTGCATATCGTTCAAAATAAATTGTTACCATAGTACACCCCAATCTGCGACTGTACTTTGGCAACTAACCGCAAAATAGAAACCCAGAGATGCCATCCATATAACCAAGTACAGTAACTATTAAAGGCTTTGTCAATTAAGCACAAAAAAGTGGTCAGGCTCACAAACTACAGTACATACAAACCATTCACTCAGTCTAGATAAGGATCACCTGCACAAGTTATTAACATGACCATTACAACTATGTCAGCAGGTAAAAACAAAATTTTTGTTTAATCAAGCAAAAGCACACACACGCACACACAGTAGAAGGCAGTTAAATTAAGATGGCAGCATTCATTTGATTGACACTGCAATATTTTTACTAAGTTACAAAGAAAAATGACAGTACTGAAAAAGACCCATTCCTCATTTTAAAGCTGATCATCAAACTTAGACTTAATGTAAATACAGTAGGTGCAACCCTTGATATACAATTATTACTACTGATCTAGATTTTTAAAATAATTTTGAATGAAACAACCAATCTATGAAAACCAAAAAGAAGTTAGATTCAAGTGCTCAAATAAGATTTGTAAATTTTCCCACACGTATGGAACACTTTGTTCTGTGTGACCTTTTCAGGTGATGGAACCAGATAATTTTAACTGAGATTGGAAAACTTTACATTAAGGCTGTCTAAACATACAAATCCTATTAACTATAGGAAAAACTAATCTGACTGGAGCGCTAGAGTCTAGTAATAGTATTTATTTCCCTTTTTGTTTTAAAAGTACAAACCCTTTCAATTCTCTGGTGTTTGCCCATCTCCAATTCTTTTGGAGGTGTTTGGACTAAGAGCTTCACACTGTAACTTTTTACTTTTTAGCTACAGCAATCATTAATGTCCAGAAAGCACACCATCAGAAGCAGAGGAGAAGAGGCACACCTGAACATCCATTCCACACATCAGTTACCCACAGCTTGCAGAGTGTAGCCTCAAGGAGAGGAACTGCTTGCAAAATGACAGGCAGGAATGGAATGTTGCTCAAATAGCCAAAGGGTTGTGGTAATCAGGGCCAATAAGCTAGAGGATGACACAAGGTGGTTGGCTTTTGGTGATCTTCTGCACTGGCTGGCCATCGTTGGCCTTCTGGATGGCGTCCATGACCTAGAGAACGAGAAAAAAACCCAAAAACACTCAGGCTAAGATCAGGACAAAAAGTTAAAGAAAAGGCCGTTTTGTGCAAATCCCTTATTCACCAGCATTTCCCTTGTCATTAAGGCTAAATCTCCTCTATTTATGTCTGTTTGCAAGCCTGCCAAATAATCACCAGGAGTGTGATGATAGAATTAGATATAAAACACAAAAGGTTGTGCATCTTCACAGGGTCACTATCACTGCTGGCTTTCATGCCAAACATGTCTCAATTTTTGGCCCTAGCTGGCTGAAACAGAAATCCACACCATCATCATGTGGCCATATCAACACACCAAGACTTCCGGGATGCAGCCTACCTCTAACCATGGAACTAATTGCAGCTCTGAAATTGCAACATCATTTGTACCTTTACGAATTAAGAAATTTTATATATATGTATATATAAACATTCCCTAATACTGGTGTGGTTGGACTGAAGAGCAAGTATGTTAGTGAATGGAAAAATATACTAATGAGGACCACTGTGGTGCACTGCAGTCATTTATATAGTCATTTATACTGTAAGCAAACTTAACTGAACACATCTTACCAGATCATTTTATCCATGTAATCTGTTACTCAAACACTGAAGATTGAACTGCAAGATGCAGTGAATTG